>NC_057355.1:98512633-98875133 GCF_016509475.1 Prionailurus bengalensis
GTCCAAAACTGTAAGGTCCTTATGCAAGAGGCTCTAGCCTACGCACTCTACCCTATATGCTCAAAAGTGAGCTCTGTCTTGTTTTCTATCCAGAAAACCTATAGCTGGAAGCATAACGGGCTTTCCTGTGCCCAGAATTTGTTTCCTAAAATATAGCTAAACTAGGTTAATGCCTTTTTTTTCCTTATCTTTCTTCTTTTTCTTTCTCTCTTTTTTTTTTCCCCCTTGAAATGTAGATTCAGAGCCTCTGGGAAACTTTCTAGCTTCTTATTTTAAAGATACAACAAGAATACAGCTGTTAACTTCGCTTCAGGAAGCATTTCAAGCAGGCAAGCCAGAGAGGTGGGCCTGACCGGCTCTCCCAGGTCAGTCAGAGACAATGAGAGCTGGCACAGAGCCTGTGCAATGCCATGGTGTCTTACTGTACATAATAATGCCAAGTTCATTTGGTGCAGCTGGGGGAGGGCTGGAGGCATTTTCAGAACTATTGTTTCTGAGCCAACAACCTTGTCTCTCCAGCTGTTCCGTAGTCTCTTGAAGGAGACCAGGAAGTAGAAAAAAATGAAGTTGGAGCCAGAAGTCAGTTTCCGCCAACAGGAACAATGGGTACAATTGTGCCTCTCACACAGCGGCAACTGGTCTCAAGGAGGATTAAATGAAATTATGTCCATACTGTTACCATCAGGAGAGTCTCACCATGGGAACTTCCGGATGTACTTTTTCAGAATCTTAGGGTTCTGGGAAGACCATTCTAGTCAAAGAGAGATTCTATAAGAAAGTCAGAGAGTGGCCAGTTCTTGGGTGACCTCTAGAAGCATGAGAAAATGCAAATATGTGCTTTCTTCAAAATGAAGGCAGGGGAATTGATGCTGTTGGAAGGGTTTTTGTGCCCCCCCTCTTTCTTCTGTTTAGAGCCGCTTTCTCTCTTCAACATGGCGTCTGTGTTCCATTTCTCACAACCTGCTACATTTATAGATCAAAAGACCAGTTGCCAAAAACTCAGTGACCCAACTCTCTTACCTCTGCTGATGACTCTCAAATGTCTATCTCCAGCCCTGACCCCATTCCCAGGTACCTGCTGGAAATCACTAGCTAGATGTCCGTCCTACCTTAAGTTCAATTTTTCGAAAGGACATCTTTCTCTCAAAATGGTTCCAACTCCCATTGTTAGCTAGTAAATAAGGGATACATTTTTTTTTATCTATTAAAAAAAATTGGGGGGGGGTGCCTGGGTGGCTCAGTTGGCTAAGCGTCTGACTTCGGCTTAGGTCATGATCTCGCCATTCTGAGTTCAAGCCTTGCATCCCGCTCTGTGCTGACAGCTCAGAGCCTGGAGCCTGTTTCAGATTCTGTGTCTCCTTCTCTGTCTCTCTAAAAAATAAATAAACATTTATTTTTTTTAAATTTTGGGGTGCATAGGTGGCTCAGTTTGTTAAGTGACCGACTCCTGATTTTAACTCAGATCATGAACTCATGGTTTGTGAGTTCTGGCCCTGCATCAGGCTCTGCACTGACAGTGTGGAACCTGCTTGGGATTCTCTCTCTCCTTCTCTCTACACCTCCCCTACTCACACTCTCTCTCTCTCTCAAAAATAAATAAATAAACTTAAAAAAACTTTTTTTTACCCTTTACTCTCTTTCGTTCCCTGTTCCAAACTGCTCCCCACACCTGGTACATGTTCTTTCAAAATGTCTCTTGAAGTCCTCTGATTCTTTCCAGATCTTTGCATGCTATCCCACTGCAAGTCTTCCTTCTCTGACATCTGGATTCCTGTCCCTGCTTCTCATCACCTCTTCACTTCCAATGCTCTCTCTCCCATTTATTTGAACACAATGTGATCTTTGTATCAGTCAAGATAGGCTAGGCTACACTGCAGTAACAAATGATTCCAAAATCTCAAGCTTCACACGATAAAGGCTTACGTCTTACTTACATTATAGATCCATCATGGACTTGTTCTGGCACTGCTCCCAGTTGTTGTCATCCTGGGACTTAAGTGAATGGAACTTTCCCTGTTTGGGACTCTGTTGTTTTCAGTGCAAAGGGAAAAGAGAGCACAGTGAACCATGCTATGATGATCAAAGATTTTGCCTAGAAACAGCATACATCCCTTTTACATTTCATTGGCAAAAGCATCACACAAATCTGATGTCATCTAGGTAGGGAGGTATAATCCTTTCACAGGGAAAGGACAAATGATCGTGACCACCACTGCAGTCTTCTGTGGTACTCATTCCCGTACCTGAGCTTTCCTCTTCTCTCCAGGACCCAAATCTCATGTGTTGGAACCTCAGCCATCTCACTGTCCTGCTTATTCTCTCTGGCTCAGAGGGATTTCTCTTTTCCATGACCTTTTATAGACTTTATCATCAACAGCCCCCATACTGGATTGGTTTTAGGTGTCTATCTGCCCATGGCCCTTTAGGTGGTCTTGTGATCCCCTACTCCTGGCCACAGCTGACTGGATCTTCAAGGATGGCAAGTGACAGAAAGATAGTCAAAATATAGGCTCACAGAGGCCTAGGGGTTGGGCCAATCTAATACAGAAAGAACTACCAAACAAGAAGGAATATACCACTCGAGGGGGTAGTTAAGGCTGAAAGGATGCCTCGAGGTAGAGTCAGAGCAGCTGGAAGCGCTGGCTGAGTAAGCTGAGGTTAGGAGAGAGCTAAAGCCACAGGAACAGAGGAGGTGGCCTTAGAGAGAGGAGCAGACACACAGAGCAGGGACACCATGAGAGAGGGCGGGGCCTGCTGAGAGAGAGGTAGAGGGGACTTGCCATGCCTCACCTCTATCTTACTTCCAGTGCCACACACATGGAGTCTTACAATAAGTCCCTATTTTCTTGAGCGGTTTGAGGGGTCTCTGTTTTTAGTATCAGCAAATCCTAAATAAAGTCACCTCGACCTTGGAGAAATATCGATCGTCAACTTGTTTCACATGAGTTCTGTTTGACCTGCCCATTTAGACATCAGGTCCCTAAAGCAAGGCATGCATTTGTGTTCTCCATGAGCCTACCATGCAGCATAGGCTTCCGTACACATTCTGCAAATGGCTTGCCATCCACCTCCACATGCCTTTGCCTCATTGTCATCATCATCATCTTCTTTATGGCCAACTCTAGAAAATCAACCCAAGGCCTTACTGCTGAACAAATCAGAAAGGAAATATGCATTTCCTCCCCCGGGAGACAGTCTCTATGCCCACCGAGCACAAATTTCTGGGACCTTCATAGTCAACACGCTGTGGACATTGGGCACAGAGCCACACCCCTGGGTAAATTGCTGGGTCTCAGATTCAGCCTCTTGAAAATGGGGTTAACATCTGGTTATGGTGAAAGAAAATAATATAAGTATAGAACTATTGGCAGAATAAGAAATAGGCAGAATAAGAAATCAGCAGAATAAGAAATCGGCAGAATAAGAAATTGGCAGAATAAGAAATTGGCAGAATGAGAAATGCTTAGTAGTAGCAAGTCCTCACCCTGCTTAACAAAATGCCCCATGTGCTCAAATCAGCCTGATATGAGATGCATAAAGTGAGTAGATGGGAGGAGCCAGCTGGTGGCCACTTGGGCCACTGGTCTGCTTCCACAGAGCCTTCAGATAGCCTTTGTCTCTCTTCCCCCCTCCCTTCTGCCTTCCAAGCTCCCACGTGGATGGCAAAGTTTGGGGAACAGGGGCAGCCGAGACCACATACAGTTTTTTCATGTGTGTGTTTGTGCATACCCAAGAATTGTTCAACACAGACAGTCTTTAGTTGGGGTCTGAAGAGACTGCACTACTTTTCCCACCCATCTAGACGTTGATTTTCTGCCAAGAAAAGGAAAAAAAAATAGATTATAGAGATAGATGAAAGATAGATAGATTCACCGACAGACCTCTCCAGTTAACAGCAGCCTTTCATTCCTGGGAAGTGTCTGTGTTTAACATGATTCCCAGGAGGTGAGCAGAAAAGGCTTTTCCTATGAAGGAGTTGGCCCCACTCACTATGCCCCTGGTTGTCTGCAGGTGGAGAGACCACCTGGGTTTCGCTGTTCAGAAGAATGGCCAAGAGAAACTTCAGCTGTTCTCATTCTTCATATCCCAACGTGAGACAGCAGGGAAATCATTTGAGACCAGTGGCTATCCCCAAACTCCCCTGCTAGTTGGCACTTAAGGGGCCTTATATTAGTTTGCTTGGGCTGTCCTAACAAAGGAGCACAAACTGTGTGGCTTAAACAACAGAAACGTGTTGTGTCACAGGTCTGGAAGCTAGAAGTTCCATAAAGGGCTGTCAGCAGGGTCGGTTCCTTCCAAGGGCTGCGAGGGGTAATCCATACCATGTCCCTCCTCTCGCTTCTGGTGGTTTGCTGGTGATCTTTGGCACCCGTGGCTTGTAGAAGCATCACCCTGTCTCTGCCTTGGTGTTCTCCCTGTGTGCTTGTCTGTCTCCAAATTTCCCCTTTTTATAAGGACACAAAACTTGTTGGATTAGGATTTACCTTAATGACTTCATTTTAACGTGATGACCTCTGTTAAGACTCTATCTCCAAATAAGGCCACATTCTGAGATAGCAGGATTGAAGACTTCAACATATGTGTGTGTGTGTGTGTGTGCGTGTGTGTGTGTGTGTGTGTGTGTATGCGCCGGGTTCACAATTTAACTCACACAAGGCCTCATCTCATCTGACCCAACATGTGAGGTGTGCACTCACCCTGCCAGACCTGAGTTTATAAGCAGACACACTGACTTCCTCCCTTTGAGTCTTGACCTCATGGACTTAGTCAGCCAGAGGCTGGGGCAACAGATTGATTAAAGCCCACACTGCTTGAAAAGCCCAATGCAGGGAGGTTCCATTAAAGCACCTCCGATCATTTTTGTGATTTTTCCAAGTTGGTGCATGTTCTCAGCTTTCCCTTTTTATTCTAACTCTTTCTACCTCTTTGGGAAGGGTGGGGAGGAGCGCCTGAAGGCTGGAGGCCTCCCTGGACTTCATGTGACTCTCTACAGCAGGACTCTCACCAGGAGGCCACTAAGGGAAGGTAGCAGGAGCTCAAGAAGCTTTGGGCTGTGAAGCTGTCATTCACGGAGGTGGAAATTCTGAGGTCAGGCCTAGCTCTGGTGTGGGAGTTAGGAGACAGAGGAGGTGCAGGGGCAAGGGAAGGACCAGGAGACCAAGGAGGGGACAAAAGAGATTTGTTATTATTACAGGCTTTTCTGTAAGCTAGGTAATTTGTGAGTTGTGCAGATAAATGTTCTCTTCATTAGGCTGAAAGGAAATTGTGTGTAGTCGTTGGGATGGTGTTTGACTTTGTGTAACAGAAAATCTGAAAATAATAGAGGCTTTATTTATTTGATTGACCTTTATTTCTCCCTTACATAAAAGAAGCCTGGAGGTAGGCGATCCAGGGCTGATATGGTGTATGACAGTCTCATGGTCATCAGGGAACAAAGCTCCACTTAATATACTGTTTGCCAACTTTAGCCGTGTCTCCTCATGGTCTCTGATGGCTGCTCAGCTGCCAGCCATCACCTCCAGATACCAGGTAGCAGAAAAAAGGTCTCAGAGACCCCATATGTTACTTCTGCCTACATCTTATTGGGCAGGTGGCCATGTAATCCTTTCTCTGGGTAGTTATGTACCTAGTAAAACCTGGGGATCTGTTATTAAGAAAAGAAGAAAGAATGTTGAGGGCAAACAATGGTCTCCACCACCACACTATCTATGAAGGAAAGAAGTTCCTATCTAAATTCCCAAGTTCATCCTCAGCAAGAGAATGTTTCTGAAGCATAAATTCTTTGTCCCGGAGGATCTCATGTCCTCCTGGATCTAAACCATCCCTCAGATCTCAGCTTCAGCCTCAGTTCCCCAGAAATCTCCTGGGTCCCGTAGCCTGCATTAGCCTCCCTGTCTTATGCTCTCATTGCACCTTGGGCTTCTTCTTTAGAGAACTCAGCACCCTCGTCATTATTGGATTATCTCAAGTTATTTGTGTACAGAGTGATTTCCTTGTAAACTGGACAGTAAGCTTCATGAGGGCAGAGACTCTGCCTTGTTCACCATTATCTCCATAGTTGATGGAGGAGAGGAAAAACTTCCCTCTACCCTTTTAGGTTCTGTGGCTGGACCTAAGAATTAAACTGACATAAAACAGATTAACAAGAGAAGAGCCTACAAAATTTCATATTTTTACATGTACACAGGAGTTTTCAAAAGGAAAATGAGGACCTCAAAAAGCTGTTAGGCCCCAGTACACTGTGGGGATGCGATAAGATAAAGGGGCTTGGGTCCAGGGGCAGTATATTGTGGGCCGGTGACTAGGAAATGTATGGGGGAAACCAATAAAAGATAAGTGTTATCTTAGCAGGTTTGTTTGTATGGGTTCTTTTTGGCATCTTCTTCCAGTCTCTGGTGAGACAGGGGTGAAAGTCACCTTTCTCAGAGAAATTTTATGACCTGCTTTAGGTTAAAAAAGAAAGAAAGAAAGAAAGAAAGAAAGAAAGAAAGAAAGAAAGAAAGAAAGAAAGAAAAAAGAGGGGGATGGGGAGTCAGAGAGCCCTTCCTGCATCTGCTGTTTCTCAAGGGACTTCAGTTCAAAATAATCACTAAAAGTGGCATATTTTGGGGTGGCACCTTCTGAACCCCTCCAGAGACCTTTGATAAATATTCATTAGCTGACTAACTGTGAGTGATTAGAATACTAGAGAGGCTCCAGATTCAAGGCCATTTCCAATGAGACTTTTCTTTAACTGACTTCCCTGGCTGAGACGGGGCAAACCTGAATTCTCATACACCTGCCAGGATTTGTGCGGCTGGAGTGCCCATGCTGATGTCTGGGAGGGATGTGGGTTGGAGCTTTCAGACCAGCCTCTTGGAGGAGGACTCCCATGATAAACTCCACTTTACAAAAGCAGCTCCAGCCAGAAGCACACCCAGGAGCAGGAGCAGAGGGGAACAGAAACTGTAGCAGTGTGGGTGAGTTTTAGATCGGAAAATGCAACTGGCCGCCCAATGTTCTGGGAAGAAAAGTAGGTCACCATCCTGCGCTCAGTCCAATGGCATCCCCAGGGCCTAAAGGGGAAGAGTTGTGTGATCATCGATTGTGGGCAAATTTGGTCATGCTCAACTTTATGAAAACTACCTGCCCCACACCCTGTCATTCTCCAGGCTCCTTAAAAATCAAGGAAAGATCAGTCCAGGCTGTTCAGCTTTTAGGTCTTGGTTACAGAATCCTTCCGAGTCCAGCTTTTTTTTTTTTTTTTTTTTTAACAATTTTATTCGTTTTTGAGAGAGAGACACAGGGAGGGAGAGAGCACAAGTGGGGGAGGGGCAGTGAGATAGAGAGAGAGGGAGACACAGAATTTGAAGCAAGCTCCAGGCTCCCAGCTGTCAGCACAGAGCTCTATGCGGGGCTTGAACTCACAAACCTTGAGATCGTGACCTGAGCTGAAGTCTCACACTCAACTGACTGAGCCACCCAGGCACGCCTCCTGTGTACAGCTTTTTAAGAAAAAGCTTTTAAGCACCTTCCAAACCAAAAAGGCAGAACCCAGAATCCAGAATGGCTTCCAAACCCTCCATTTTAAACTTATCTAATGAAAGAAGGAGCATTCTGTTCTCTAGCATAGGGTCCTGGGGTTTTAAAGGAGAGAGCAAGTTTGGGGGAGCTCTGGGGGGTGGGGGGAGGCGGGCAGAGAAGTCTTACGTGCGTCTCTGTTATGAGGCCAATGAGAAGCTCTGTGGACGGGGCTCCCTCCGACGCCCCAGCCCAGGGAAGGAGAGGAGACCAAGATTGAGAAATGAAGACTCCTCCAATTTGGCAAACAAAACCTCACCCCCTGCATCGTGCCCTTCCACGTTTGGCACTTTGATATTAGTCATAACAAATCGGTCATACAGTAACCACTTCTCCTTCTGACTGAGAAGCTGAAAGTGATACTCACCCGGGGTGTGATTTGGGGATTTTCTGGGGCAGGACTATTGAGGACCTGCTGGAGTTGTCCCCTCCTGGTTTGCAAGAGCCGATTATTAAATATTTGAAAGTGTTGTGAGTCTGCTGTTAAACCACCGGTAAGTTGAAATCTGCCGTGGTGGGAGTGTTTACACCGTGGAAACTGGCAAATAGTACAAATTCGGATTTTTGTTTTTTTCTTTTTTGTTTTTGTTTTTGTTTTTCAGAGAGCTAGCTGGTTTACCAGCACACACTGCATTGCTCGCATTACTCCTGAGGCAGAAGGAGTTTGGGGTGGGCTGGAGGAAGTGGGAGGAGACCAAGGGGTGAGCGGAGTGACGGTGTTCCGGTGTTTCCCCGGACATCTTTGTGACGTCATCCTTCTCCATTCATCCTGCATTCTCTTGGAGTCAGTGCTTTCTCCGTGGGAACACCGACGGATTCCACTCCCGCTTCTTCGGGGAACTTGAACAAGCTTACTTTCACTCGCGCCTGCGCTCAAGGGCTCCAAGAGCACAGCTTCCAAGAGCACCAGGCCCATATTCTCGCAGAAAGAGGAGAAAAGGAAAAGCTGGAGAGGCGCCTTTAACGGCGACAAGTCAACGGAAAAGTAGATATGGGCATCCTGATAATCAAAGGTTGGCTTCCTTTGCATCCTCTGATAAAATCGGCAAGCCAAGTGTGCCAGTGATGGCCACAGGTGGTATTATGGAAGTGGATCCCTCTGCTTCAGATTCCATTTTCAGAAGTCACAAAAGGTTGAAAACGAAATGTTTTCATGAAAAGGATAATAAATGAGACCAGGATTGGTATAGAGAAAGATTCTTAAATTTTACTGCACTGGCCGGCCTAGGGAAGAGAATGCGTGCAAAAAAACATTTCCAGGACTTTCTTTGAAAATTTTGGATTCTGGAGGCCTATAGAGGAGACCACAAGTGAGCCTTTTTAAAATTAATTAATTAATTTTTATTTGTTTTTAATGTTTATTTTTGAGAGAGAGAGAGAGAGAGAGAGAGAGAGAGAGAGAGAGAGACAGTCAGTGTGTGAGCAGGGGAAGGGCAGAGAAAGAGGGAGACACAGAATCCACAGCTGAGATGTCAGCACAGAACCTGATGCTGGGCTTGAACCCATGAACTGCGAGATCATGATCCGGGCCGAAGTCAGACGCTTAACCGACTGAGCCACCCAGGCACCCTGAAAATCAGCCTTTTGAAAAGCTCCACTCACACCCATCATTTTGCCACTGCTTCAGGACTCCAGTCTGAGAAACTGGTCTAGAGAGGGTCCTCAGGAGGCATTTGTTGATGGTAGACTGGTTCCTGGATGGGCCCTCCTCAGGGCCCAGGCCCTGCTCTGCTTCAGGTCTTCAAGATTCATCCACTGGCATAGGTGGGCCCAGTACCCAGTTTAGGAGTTTACTCATCCTGATTTCATTGGGGACGGTAACTGTGGTAGAACAGCGAACACTAAGAACAAAGCACTGGATGATTTGGTTTGAGTCAATGTGCCAGGCCTCAGCCTCCACTAGCTGCTCTCCAGCCCTGGGAGAGGCATAAAGTGGAGTGTGGGGAAGCTCTGGGAGGTGCCCTTCATCTAGAGGGAGGTCAGCCCTCCAAACTCCTGTCCACCCACACTGGCCACCCCGCCTGCAGCCACCATGCCCCAGGGCCATGCCCAGAGCAGGACAGGCTCCCTCCCCATCCAGCCCCCTCCAGGTATCTAGGGATGACAGTGGATTTTTGTATCTCAGCATGAGTGCAAGGAAGCCCTCCCCCCATGGGCTCAGAGAACCTTCTGGGAACTATTCAAAGCTGCCAGAAGTCGGTTTTTCTTATTGGAAGCACCTCTTGAGAGTTTACATTTATAAAGCCTGGCAAAATACATTCTGAAGAACCCAAATTAATTTGCAAAGATGAGGTGAAAAGGGGCCATAGCATCCCACAGATGGGCTCCCTCTGGAGAGAAGCTACTTATCCACAGTGGTTCCCCCTCTGCCACCCTGGATATCCCACTCCCCATTCAGATGGCCCAGCCCTGCCAGAGGGTGTCATGGTAAGAGAAAGAAAAGAAAAACAGAGAAAAAAGGAAAAATGCCAGTCTTCACCTCTGTCTATTGTACACCATGTCATCCGAGGAGAATTCTACTGCACTCCTTCCTTGACTGTGCTCTTTATATTCTGTAAGCCACTTCCTGTTTCCATTTCTGGGTCATAAGCCAAGCTTACAGTTGGTATGATTCACTCAGCCAGGAGGCCCAGCTATTATCACCCCTCAGAGATCATGGCTGCCTCTCAGGGAAGGATCAGAGGATACAACTTGGAAAGACAAGATATCGGTTCATTCTTAGGAAAACATATGAATTTTCCTAGGCTTTTTGGAATGCTTCATGCCTAGGACCAGAAGGTTGGCATGCCTGAAAAATCTGTGACTTGATTGGTTTGCATTTTTCTGCTGTACTGATGCCCAGCTCCTCAGCTTCTTGGAGAGACTTTTTGCAAAGACCTCACTGGACGCTTTGCTTTGCCAAGGGGTCAGGCCTGCCAGGCAATCTTCAGGCAGCAGCTGGTAGTCCCTGAGGAAGACATGAACAAGAAGCCATTTGAAAGCATTATCTTCTAGAAACTAAATTTCAAAACAAGAAACCACAGCTGAGATGTAAGTGGTTGTTCAGTAACCTGAGTTCACATGAAGATGGTCAAAAATAGGTTTTGCACAATTCTATCGCCTTCCCCTTATGATTGCTAAGCAGTTTACTCCTCCTGATTTAATCGGGAAGGATTATTTTGGAGGAACACTGCATGCTAAGGACAAGACACTAGACGGTTTGGTCAAGGTCAATGTGCCAAGTCTGTATGGACTGCTATTCTGTCTTCCCAATTCCGTTCTCTGAACTTTTTTTCTGTGAAAATGTATTGTAAGCTGGAACCCACCTGAGATGGCCCAGAAAATGCAGAGTGCGAATCTTTTCCTCATGCCTCTGCGTGAGCCACGCAGTCAGGGGTATGTGGGGCCAGGGGAGTGGGGCAGGGCTCCTGTAAGGGTCGCCCATGTTGCAGACTTCTGAACATTACCTCTTCCTCTACAGCAGGGAAGAGAAGGGGGAGACAGAAGAACAGGGAGAGAAAGGCCCAGAAACTCAGGCCAGCCTGTGAGCTAGAGATGAGGGTTGCTATCCGGAAAGCAGTCAGAAATGCTGTCCTGACTCTCCAGAGAGCTTGGTCCTGAGCGCAGGGAGATATCTCACAAGAGAAAAAGAGATATTTGTCTAGTCGTGTAGAGAAGCATCAATGCCTTATGTAGATCTACAGAAAACAACACGAAAAATGTCTTCCTTTTAATTATTGAGGGTGTAGGGACATAGGAATTTTCATACTCTACTGGTGGGAATATTAAACTGGAGAAATTTCATAGTTTGGCAACTCGGTAATGTATGTTTGAGGCAGAAACGATGCTCTGCACTCACCAAACTCTGTGTTTTCTTCCTGCACACACAGGGAAACTGCATTTCCCGCCTCTGTTGAGTTAGGAGTGGTCATGTGACTGAGTTTCAGACAACTGAAAAGTGGGCAGAAGAAGTGATGTGAGTCAATTTCAAGCCTGGCCCTAAAACCACCTGTGCAATTCTCCATTCTCTCTCTCCCTCTGTCCTCTCTCTCATCCTTTCTCCCTCTCTCTCATTTTCTCCTCCTTTTGCTTATCAGCTGAAATCAGAGGATCCGCTGAAGAACTCCAAGTCGCTGCCAGATGGAAAGCCATCATATGAATAAATTCTGTTTCCAGAGGACTGGGTAGAGCTCCTTCCACCCCCACCAACCAGATGACCTATACTGAACTGTAATAAAAGAGAAATAAATCTTTACTGTGTTAAGCCAATGAGATCTGGGTGTTTGTTACAACCTTTAGCCTATCCTGACTGATGGGATATGAAAAATCCTTAAAAATGTGCATAAGCTTTGATCTAGCAATTACATTCTTCAGAACATATCCAAAAGGAAAATATTAAGAAGAGTTACTATAGGGGCGCCTGGGTGGTGCAGTCGGTTAAGCGTCCGACTTCAGCCAGGTCACGATCTCGCAGTCCGTGAGTTCGAGCCCCGCGTCGGGCTCCGGGCTGATGGCTCAGAGCCTGGAGCCTGTTTCCGATTCTGTGTCTCCCTCTCTCTCTGCCCCTCCCCCGTTCATGCTCTGTCTCTCTCTGTCCCAAAAATAAATAAACGTTGGAAAAAAAAATTAAAAAAAAAAAAAGAAGAGTTACTATAGTATTGATTATAATAGTAAAAAAAAAAAAAGTAGTCAACATTGACTTCCAATGAGATTCATTAAATACAACTCTTCAAAGAAACTTTAGACACGTAATATCATTGAAATGTATCTATTGACATGAAAAGTGTTTATGATACGGGAGTACATGAGAAAGAACAAGTAACAAAAACGTGGAGGGTGTGAACACATAACCATTTATACAGGCACATATGCATAGAAAAAGTTCTGGAAATATACCACAATAACAGTGATTATTTCTGGTAATAGGATTACAGATGGCTGCCTTTTTTTTTTTTAATTGTCTCTTTTCTGCAGTTGTATGCTCTTTCTACAATGAGCATATATTTCTCGAGTTGAAAAAATTTTTAAATTTTTTTTAATGTTTATTCTTGAGACAGAGACAGAGCGTGAACAAGGGGAGGGGCAGAGGGATAGAGGGAGACACAGAATTCCCAACAGGCTCCAGGCTCTGAGCTGTCAGCACAGAGCCCGACATGGGGCTCAAACTCACGGACCGTGAGATCATGACCTGAGCCGAAGTCCGACGCCCAACCGACTGAGCCACCCAGGCACCCTGAGTTGAAAAAAATTTTAAAGTAGCCTACTGGAAATGGGTAGCTCTCCTTCCAACTTGAAGGCTGGCCTTGCTCTTGCTGAGTGTAAGTGTACTGTGTGCAAGGGAAATCCAGGTCCCTTGGATGCTCTACGGGTCGGGGACTAAAGCCCCACCATTGGTAAGGGTAAACATCTATTTCATCTCCATCAGTGGGAGCAGCTCTCAAGCCCTTCACATGGCACTAGGCTCAGTCCACCGGAAAGACCGCCCTGGCTTTAAGCAAGGAAACGCCTTTTCATCACAAGGTTTTCCAAGATTTCCTTAGAGAGGACCCTTTTTAGATCCTAGTTTAGAGGATTTGGGAAAATTGCGGCCTCAGATCTCCTTCCCCCGTGAGAGGAGCTGGGTGATGTAGTTGGTGCCCATGCTGTGGGGAGCAGGGCAGGAAATTACACTCTAACTATAGGTCTTTATTCAGAAACCCAGAAGCCTCACCACAAAATAAATTCAAGAGCCCTGAAGCCTTGGTGCCTTGACCTACAAGATCAAAGAGTCTCACGCAATCTCTCCAAGTGAACTTCGAACAAAAGGCAGGTTTTTGTTTTGACCTTCCAACCACATGATCATGCCAGAATTAAGCTGTAACTCCAGCTTTTTGTCTTCTGCCAAATTATTCTCTGCCCTTTTCGGCAGACCCTCACACAGAGAGAATAAGCCACTGAGGTTTCCTGTTGAGGAAGGTTCTTTGTGTTCTGTGAGGGGACCATATATTAACACAACCCATGCATAAGTTTTATGTATAGTAAGAGCAAGCTATTTTAGTTGGACTTAATGGCCTTTTGTCAAACCACATGTCCCCAAAATGAAGACGTGAGGAAACGAAGACTTATTTTTGACATGAGATCCTGATGTACTGCATCAGGAGAGGGGCTTCCCCTGGAGCAAATGAAGAGCAAAGCCTAAGGACCTACAAGAAAACCTTAGTAATTCTTTTCCATTTGCCTCCATGACTCAAATCCTACCTGCCCTTCAAGGCCCAGCTGAAGAAAGGGCCCATGTAGGGCCTCTGTGGGCAAGTCAGCCCACACCAATGCCTTTCCCGTCTCAAATCCCTTTCTGGTGAAAAGGCTGGCTTGAGCATTGTAGCCTGGATGCTGTGGGCTCTAGGTGGACACCTTCTGTTCCAGTACCATCAGGTTCACATCAGTGCACAGTTTTAGGGTTTCTTGGGGTTCCCACCCACTCAGGGCCTCAATCCCTTGACGATTCCTCTTTTCCCCAGGTGCTGGGAACCCAACAGACAGTAGCAGCTAAGCACATAGGCGTTGGAACTAGAGTGCTGTGTGATCTTGAGCAAGTCACCAGCTTTTCTCTGAATTTTAGTTTCCTCTGTGACTGGTTCTTCGTTTGCATCCAAACTATTGAAATGCTTTGATGGCTGTGAGAGTTAAATGAGAGAATTTGTGTCATACGCTTCACACTCAAAAAAACTTAGTGTTTCTGTTTTTAAAAGTGGCCCCCAAATTCTTGGACACACCTCCCAACCAATGGTGCTCTGGGTCACCCCTCCTTGAATCTGGTCTCTGAAACTGCCTGACCAATAGAATATAGGTAAGAGATGCCACACCAGTTTCTGGCCCCAAGCCCTCAGAAACTGGCAGCCTCCACACCCTGCCTCCCTCTTGGAACCCAGACACCATACTCTGAGGAGCCTGGCCACACAGAGAGGCATGTTCTGGCAGAAAGCCCCAGCTAAGGCATAAGCCAACAGCCAGCATAAAAGCAAAGTAGCTTTTGAGATGACTCCAGCTGCAGCCACCTTCTGACTGTAACCATGGAAATCGGAGATCAGAAGCCCTGGCCGAGAACTGCCTTGCTGATGATTCCAGTCAACTCCCAGAACCACGAGCCATGAGGGTCAACTGATTGTTGTTTAAGTCACTAAGGTTTCCAGTGACCTGATACTCAGCCATAGATACCAGCAGCCTTTACTTGTTGCTTGAAGGAAGTCTTGCACTGGTGCATGTAACCCTGGCCCTCCCAGTTTTGTAGAGTCAGTAGCACCCTTCCCTGCCAACATGCTTACAGGAATCTGAATCCATCTGTGGACCGATGCGGGTTTTCTCCCCAAATTTCTTAGCTCCCATGAAAATCGGTCCATCCAAAGAACTGTTTGGGAGGAAGGGCGCTGCCCAATTCTGTGACAGAACAGCCCCTTAAAACCATGTGCTACCTTGTTCTGTTCACGACATTTTCCATGGATGTTAGATCTCATTTTTTCAAAAAGAATGTAAGTTTCCTTAAGGATAGGGACCCCGTCTAAATTTTATTTTTTGAGCAAGTTGCGATATTTGAGAAGCCCGTTATCACAGCTAATTGGAACCAGTTGAGTCTGTGAAAAGCATTAAGTCCATGATGATACTCAAAAGGGACAAATAGTCAAAAGTGTGCTAGAGAAAAGCCACACTGCCAACAGGAGTTTATTGGTGCCCAGACTCTCAATGAAAGAGAAAAACATGGGGAGAAATCATTCTTTTGTTATTTCAGGGTGAAGATGGTTCGTGTAAATGAAAAGTCCAGGGGTTGGAGGGTTTCAACTGTTGCAGATTGTTTCAGTGTGGACTCCTTATTGGGTCATTCAAGTAGTTACTGCGGTCGGCTCAAGATTTAAGAATGATTTTACCTGCTGAGTTGATAGTTGAAAAAATCTTTTTTTTAATTTTTTTAACATTTATTTATTATTGAGAGACAGGGAGAGATAGAGCCTGAGCAGGGGATGGGCCAAGAGACAGGGAGACACAGAATCCGAAGCAGGCTCCAGGCTCTGAACTGTCAGCACAGAGCCCAAAGCGGGGCTCGAACTCACAAACCGCGAGACCATGACCCGAGCCCAAGTCGGACACTTACCGGACGGAGCCACCCAGGCGCCCCAATAGTTGCAAAAATCTTAACACTTGGGTCTAGGGCTGGATTGCATGAATATTCAGGCATGTAGGATATTCAGTGGTGGGGTTGGGGGTCTTGGGGACAATGGTGCTGTTGGGGAGGGTCATGCACTCTACCCAATGGCTCATCCACAAGCCACTATCTGGAAGCATGTGTACATCTCCTGCTCTGAGGAACCATCTCCATACCTTTCCCTATCAACTGCCAACCAAGTGGCTTAACATGCTCTGTGTCCATTGGCTTCTATCAGTCAATCACATGCCTTTCCCATTAGGACAACACTGCACCGTACCCACCTCCAGGCTGGGTGGTGGCATCTTCTCTGTGCCCCAGGCTTTCGGCGCTTATTTTTATCTCAGTCATTACTCTGCTGTGCTGTGTCTCTACCCCTCTTCCAATAGACTATGAGCTACTTGTGGGTCTCAGACGGTCATTTGTTTTCCTCTTCCTGTTCCCTGGAAGTAGCAGGACCCTCCTTCAATCAAGTTTTAAATGAACAAGCGAATGAATGAATGAAGTTTCCATCATTTCCTTAAAGTTTCAACTGGCACAGACTACCTGCTTTTCCCCAGATATGCCCTAATGGTTCTTTGTCTCTGAGAGAACTGTGTTTTCCATGTTCCAGGAAGCTTTCCCCGTACACACAGGAGTGTAGCAGCAAGATCAGCTGCAAAATTTGTCAGACCCAGTGAAAGAGGAAGATGCGTGGTCAAAGTCTCTGTCTTCAAAACTTACTAATAATTTTGGGGCGCCTGGATGACTCAGCCGATTGAGCATACAACTTCTACTCAGGTCATGATCTTGTGGTTCATGAGGTCGAGCCCCATATTGGGCTTGCTGCTGTTAGCACGGAGCCTTCTTCGGATTAAGGGTCTTTCTCTCTCAATAATAAATATCATTTAAAAAAATCTCTATAAAAAATTATTAAGAATTATAATAAACCAAATACAATGTCCATAGCCTTAAACCAAACAGTGTCCTTCTAAGTACAGGGCCTCCTGTGGCCACAGTACCAGCCCATGGAGCAGCTGCCCATTGCCTCACTCCTGCATGCCATGCCCTTCTTGGTAATCGTGGTTTTAATGTGGGAAACGACCTTTCCCTTTCCATGTGGCTTGGATGTGACTGATGCCAGCACTGCTACCCCAGGGGTAATCCTGGTCTGGCCAATGCGAGCATCACAGCACCCTGGCCACCGTCGGTTCACAGATGTGCATGTGACTCAAGTACAACCAATGAGAACCAGACCTCAATTTTGCTGCAGGAAAAAGGTCTCTTTTGCTGGTGCTACTAAGTTGGCAGGAAGCAAGCCTAGAGCCCCTGGGAGTCACCACTTGGGGACATTCTGCCTGAGATAAAGCTGATCCTGAACATCAGAGCTGTGAGGGTGTAGCAGGTAGGGGAGAGATTCTTTTCAGCGTCATTTCAGTAGCTGATTGAGCCCGCCCTCCAGACTTGTCTTTCTCTAAAATTTGTAGAAACTGATACATTTCCTTGGCTTCAGCTACCTGTTACCTGGCCTTGCGTTTCAGTCCCTTGTAATCAAAACAGATCTAATGGGTTGGAGCTTAATAAATACCTTTCAGTTTGAATAGACTAGCTTGAAGGAATCCATTGTTTTCCTCTATCACTTGTCCTTTGCTTGGTTCCATTTGACTTGAGAATCAGGACGAGGAATAGGATAGCCCAGAGAGACTGTAACTGTGTTACTAAAATGAGAATTTAATAGTACGTTAAGGACTTCTCTCTTACTCGTGCTTATTGTTTTGTGTTTAGAGGGAGACAGGGCTGAAGAACATGGGTTTGAAGGCTTTTTTTTTTTTTTTTTTTTTGGCTTTGGAGACTTGAAAACAAAGTTTTTATGTTACACATAAAAGGTTTTACTTTTATAATATGAAAGAATGTAGTTTATTGCTAAAAGGACTTGAAAAAATGTGACTCAAGCCAGTTTACCTTTCCATAGCCCTGCTAGGACACCAGTCCCATGTAGTTAATGCTGACCGACAGACCAACCCTTCATCTAAAGCCAAACTTTGTGGAGACACCAGTCCAGGCGAGCCCCACTCTCCCTCACCGCAGGACCCAGCCTGCCTCCCCCTCCCCTCCCTGCTCAGGAGGGCTGTGCCAGGCCAATAGGCCCACCGGGTATTTACCAGCTTGGGCCTAACCATGCCCCCACCGGCATCCTTTCACGTTTCTTTTGGAATCCTGAACAAAGGTCTCAGGTTGCTGACCCTACTGCCACCAGGAAACATGATCTATCCTCCGGATATGTTCGCAGGAAAATTAAACTCTTTTACCTCCAGGCTGGCCAAAATCTGAAGGCCAGTCACCTCCCCTCATGATCTCATCCAGGCCATCCTTTACTTCTGCCCAGAGTGCTTCATCTGTGCTCAGCAGGACTCTCAGAGAGCCCAGCATTGCTCTCAGATGCTCCCCAGACTTGCCTCCACCACTGCAGACAAGTCCTTCCTTTGGGTTGACCTCCCTCCTCTGTTCCACTGTAAACTGTCTCTCTGTGCTGTAGTCTCCTGAATCCTTTTTACCTTGGTCCATCATCACCCTGGAAAAGTGTGATTATTTATGAGTGTCTCAGCCAATATTCTACCTCAGGTTTGTACCCTTCCTCAATTTCAGGGAGCTTTGTCCTCTGTCCACTTCAGCCACATCCATCTCGTCCGTGTTCTCCAAACTCAGAACTGAAATGTTAAACTCCAACAACCCTAAACTTGTTAAAACAAACAAACAAACAAAACAAATGCCCTCCAATAGCCCACTTTCTAAATTCCATTCCTTGGTTACCAGCATTCACAATATCAAATATTGGCATCTTTGCTTTACTGGGACTTCTGGTCAGTGGTCAACTCCATTATCCGCCAATTCCCACGTTCAACAAGTATCTACTGAATCCACAGGTTCTGCCAGGCAAAGCCTGAGAAACTTCATTCTCATGGGAGCATGTATCAGTTACCTATGCTGCCTAACAAACCTCTAACACCTACTGACTTCAAAAAATAAGATTTATTATGTCTCACAATTCTCTGGCCAGGAATCGGGTCAGGGTTTGGTTAGACAGCTCTTCTGCTGCTGTAGGTGTCAGCTGGGCTCACTCACTCATCTACATTTAGGCATCACAACCTGTCTGTCACTTCAGTGCTCCTCCATGAGGAAGCTTGAGCTTCCTCAAGGCATGGTGGTCTCACCACGGGTGTAGTTGAACCCATTATGTGGCAGCTGGCTTCCAAGAGTGAAAATGGAAGCAGACAAGCTTCTGAAAAAAGTTAGGTCCAGAACTGAGACTGCATCCTTTCTGCCACATTCTGTCAGTCAAGACAAGAAATAAGAAGTCCAAAGCCCAGTCCAGATTCAATGGACAGAGAATCAGACCTCACATCTTGATGGGTGGGGCAGCACGTGCATATGAGAGAAGGAATTGGCGGCTGCCAGTTTTTGAGACTATGGACTATAGAGGAGGAAGCCAATAAACAGAGGCGAATAAACAGGAAAACACTAGATAGTAATAAGAGCTGCTCAGAGAATTGAAACACAGTGATTTGTCAGAGAACCACTGAGTAGCTCCTGTAGATGGAGGGGACTATCAGGGAAAGTCTCTCTGGGAAAGTGGTATTTAAATTATGGCATGAAAGGAAAAAATTTGCCAGCTGTGTGAGGACCCAGGCAGGAGGAAGAACTAGCATAAAAGAAGAACCACGTGTTAGGAGTGTAGACAAGGACAGAGAGTGCAAGTGGAAATGAGGTCAGCTGAGTGGGAACAGCCAGATCAAGTGCCCCTGAGTGAGGAGGTTGGCTTGTTTTCCAAGAGTAGTCAACGGAAAGCCATTGAAGGGCCTTAGTAGCAAAGGGACATAAAGCAAGTTATATCATTGCAAGGTCACTCCTGCTGCCCTGTGGGGAACAGGCTGTGAAGTACAAACATGGAAGGAACAAAACTATTCAGGGGCTCCTGTGGGAGCCAAGGGCCCCGGGAGATGGTGGCTTGTTTGGCGGCTTGGTATGGGGAAAAGAACGATGTCATGCTGTGATACTTTGCATGTGATTCCTCGTCACAGAAGACAGAGAATAAGCTAAGTTAGAGTAAGACAAGATAGAGTCACAGTGGCCAATGTGAACTCCTGTATTATGTGTCAACGACCAATGTAGGACTTGGAGTGTGTCCCTATAGATAAGCTGTGTGATGGATAGATAAGTAAAACTTGTTTGGAAATATCTGTGGAAAGACTTGGGTGAGACCAAGACTGCACCGATATGGCAAAGATCAATGGACCTAATTGTTAGACCCACCTAAGCGAACCCTAAAGCAGTAGCTCCAGGGCGATCAACCACCTGCACCGTACACGTTGGGAGGCTGCTCCCGACAGAGGCTCTGCCTGCACAGAAGATGACCTGACCGCGGCCCAGGCCAACCCTTGTCATGGGAAGTTAAGACCAGGTCCTCCCCAGATCTTCGAGTGGCTCATGAATCCTTCCTCTAACCTTCTTGTGTGACTAAGTTGTGTGATAAAGTTGTGCAATAAACAGCGTGATTCGCAAAGGTGCTATCGGCGCTCCGTGGTTAATTTGAAACATGTCTCAATCCCAGATTCTTACCTGACCTTGCCATTCGCCTTGATTCAGGAGATATGCTTGGGGGTTGGGCCAAACAAGAGTGGTTGTGCTGAGGATTGTGCCTGTTCTGTCTAGGTTCCAGTCCCCTGTGAGCAGCCTCTGGTCTGCACCCCACACCCAGCTATCACAGTCAATGACCCTCCTTCAAAGGATCCTTAGAGTGTTCGAGAGTGTTTCAAATTCCTATCTTTGCATACAATGTGGCTCTTCTCAATGGGCTCTGCTCCCGTCCCTACTCGGGCTCATTTCTTGTCCCTGTCTGGTGTATATTGATTTGATAGGATTTCAAATCCACTTGTTTATGACAAAAATGAAGTTGTTTCCACGAGTAAAGTTGTTTTGATTAAGAGTGAAGTCAGCTGTGACAGGATGTCATCCACTCATCTGTTGTTGATAACTCAGTAGCTCTGGCTACAGAGGGGCCCTTCCCGCAGTGGGGGGGCTGATCAATAAAAACATAATGAAGCAGCTACTGTGGCAAGGGGGCATTTGATTATAAACACAGAGTTTGTGAGCACGGAGAGTGTTCAATCTGGGCACTGAGACTCTTCGCCGATTTAAACAGCTCTCTGAAGACCTTGGGGACAATTAGCTCCTGCCAGTAAGACTAGTTCTCTTACTGACAGCAGGTAAAAACCTGTGCAGCAACCCAGAAAGAGGATATCCTCTTTGAACCGTACCCTCGTTCCCTAGCAACGTGCTCTAGCAACAGGGAGGGGACTCTTACTTCTGCACCGGCAGCTGGAGTCCCTCCGGGTTGGCTAAAGCGCCTGGCCTGAGCAGCAACCTGATAGAAGCACAGACCTCCGCTAAATTTGAACTCCATTCCCTCCATCTACCCTTGCTTGGCACAATAGTGTGATTCATCTGCCACCGGTTTGGAGTATGTTGTTTCTTTCAAAAATATTATACACGAGGCGCCTGAGTGGCTCAGTTGGTTAAGCGCCCGACTTCGGCTCAGGGCATGATCTCAAGGTTCGTGAGTTCGAGCCCTGCCTCGGGCTATGGGCTGACAGCTCAGAGCCTGGAGCCCGCTTCAGATTCTGTGTCTCCCTCTGTCTGCCCCTCCGCTGCTCGCATTCTGTCTCTCGCATTGTCTCAAAAATAAACATTAAAAAAATTTCTTTTTAATTACATACATACACACACACATACATATATACATGAATTAATTTATTTTGAGAGAGAGAGAGAGAGAGAGAGAGCAGGGGAGGAGCAAAGAGAGAGGGTCAGAGAGAATCCCACACGCTCCACAGGCTCTGTGCTGCCCAATGCAGGGCTCGAACTTGCCAACGGTAAGCTCACGACCCAGCCAAAACCAAGAGCCAGAGGCTTAACCGACTGAGCCACCCAGGTGCCCCCTAGAGTGTTATTTCTTTATTGGCTTGTTAAAAGACATTATCCTGTACACCACTGGCTTGTGAAGTTCCCACAGTGAACCTGTGTTAAAGAAATTACCGAAGACAAACAGTCTCTGAGCATTAATTTGGCTCCTGAAACAAAACACTCTTCCACACGTGCCCTTCGCTACCGGCATATCGAATTATTCAGTGTTCTCTGACCATGTCCTTGTTCATGAACCTGTGCCTGGCACGTGATGTTTCTTCTTCTGAGAAGGTTCTTCCTCCACCTCCAATCATCATCCACAAACTTCTATTCCTCCTTCTAAATCCAACAGGTGTCACCTCTCCCACAAAGCCTTTCCTGAAACCCCAGTTTTATTTAGATGCACTCAACAGACAGCACCACAGATGTCTTTCTTTTTTCAACCGACTGTGAGTTTCTTCAAGACTAGAACCTAGCACAGTGCTTTGTAAGGGAAGAGGGAGAGGAATAGAAGATGCTATCGTGTTTGGTATGATTTGCCCTTGGAGTCTGAAAATGTGCATTACAAGGTCAAATCGCCACCCAACAGGGATTTGCTAGAGCCCTTTCTCAAGTTCCTCTCTTCTCCCAGACTGATTCTGGGCAGCGAAATCCATTGCTTAAAAGGCCAGAAAACCTCCAAGGGATAGAACTTATGTTCCTCTCTGCTCAAGATTCTCCAGGAAGGGTCTATGCACCCACAAAGTTATCAACATCATTGTTAATAAGAGTATTAGAGAAGTAGTACTCAAAATGCCTCTCCTGCCAGAGTCTTTGGGAAAATCTGAAAAGTCTCCTACTTGCCAACATGAAGTTCATTGCGAGGTGTAATGGTAAATACACTATAAGCTGCCAAGTTTCAAATCTATACCCAGGTCCTTGCACTGAACTTCAGACTCTTAAATCTAGTTGCCCAGTGGACTTCTCTACCCATTGTTCCCTAAACTTGGCAGGTCTCAAACTGAACTCATCATTTCTCTTGCTGGGAGTCTACCAGCAACTCACCAGTGAGTCACTGATGAATATTTCTCAAGTTCACCCCCCTCTTCATTCCTATTGCCAGGATCCTGACCCGAGTTCTCAGCTTATCTGGCCTGGACAACCGCATCAACCCCTTCACCAGGCGCCCAGCTTCTAGCTTGGCCTTCCCCCAGTTCCCAGGGGATCTATCTGAAATGCAAATCTGATCTTGGCACTCCCTGTCCGAAACCCTCTAATTGCCCAACACAGGTTGCCAAACCGGTTTGCATCTGAATCACCTTGAGAGCTTCTTAGCCTTGCAGATTCCCCAGCCCAGCCCTAGAATCCTGTAGGTGGGGCCTGAAGGATTCTGGTAGAGCTGAGACAGTCCCACCTGAGAAACACTGAGAGCCATGGGCTGAATCCCATCTCCTCATTCACTTAGCAGGCCCCTCTTGTGCCTTGCTCTTTTAGGAGAGGTCCTATGCACCTCTCCACCGTCATCCACCTCACCCCACACACCCTGCTCTCCATGGGACTTCTCACCTTTGACCTGTGCTTTGGCTTGCCTACAACCATATCCTCTCTGAAAATCCCTTTCAATGGGGGCAACTCTTAATCAGCCTTTGTAACTCAAACAAACCATCAGCATCACCTGGGAGTTTGTTAGAAATGCAGGACAGACCCCCACCCCAGCCCTAGAGAATCAGATCCCAGCTGATTCCTATACCTGTTAGAGAATGAGAAGCACAACTTTATAACTCAGTTCAAAAAGCGCGTCTTGTGGAAAACCTTCCCAGAATGACACGTACCCATCAAGTATTCTTCCAAACTGACACTGGGCATCACAACTGCTGCACTTGTAACGTTTCACAAGTTAGGGCTCCTGTAACCCAGTCCCAGGGTGCAGTAGAAATGCTTCTTTGTGTATCTGCCTCCCCCATATTCAGACAGTGAGCATCCAATTAGTTTATGAACACCCAGAGTATTCTTCCCAGGGTAGGAAGAGCAATGGCCTGGGAGCCAGAGGCCTGTTCTCACAAGTGGCTCTGCCATTGACTGGCAATGTCACCCTGGGCAGGCCACTGTGCCTCTTTGAATCTCTGGTTCTTAGTCTATAAAGAAAGAATAATAAACCTGTCTTGTTTACCTCATTTCTTCCATAAGGTACTTCTACTGAGCCAGGACTATGCCTGGATGTGATGCTCCCCTGCACGATAACACATGCGCGCGCGCGCACACACACACACACACACACACACACACACTCCTACTCATAGCCACTTGCTGTCTGTGCTGTTTGTCAGCCCAAATAAAACAGAGCAAAGCCCCAGTCTTTCCAGGCCACCATAATGGTGCTCATGAATGTCCTGACAGATGCTCTCAAGAGCACCAATGCCACCCAAAAGGAAGGCAAATATCAGGTTCTTATTAGGTCATGTTCTGTGGTCATGGTCCGGTTCCTAACTGTGATATGAAGCATGGTTACATTGGTGAATTTGAAATCATTGTTGCTCACAGCTAGGAAAATATTTGTGAGCCTCACAGGAAGGTTAAACAAGTGTGGAGCCCCAGATCTGATGTGCAACTCAAAGAGCTAGAAAAATGGCAGGACAACCCACTCCCGTCCCTTTAGTTGGCTTTATTGTACTGATGATCTCAGTTGGCATTATGGATGAAAACACACAGGAGAGAAAATCCTGAGATTCTTTTTCTAGGGATGTAATACATACAATAAAATGTCTCAAAGGGCAAGAGAGAGAGAGACAGAGCACACACAAAGCTCTGGGTCAGCTGTCTGCCAGCTGCTGCTGAGTCCTAGCCAGAGTTCTGGATGAGGAGGAACTCAATCCCTTGGCATCCACATGAGTGTCTAGACTGGAGATTGTCCTGGGGAAGGCTGGGTAGCTGGTACAGGTGTAATTCTCACTGAGAAGCAACCTGGAGCCATCAGCGTGCACAGAAGGTCACTGGCCATCCAGGGAGCCCCAGGCAGCCAAACCCCAGGTTTGCTTCAGCAGAAGAGAAAGGGACTATAGCCCCTTCAGCCAGGGTGCTCGCATAGGACATCTATGATGCCTTTATTTTATCTTTTACCTGCTGAGTGGAGGACAAGTGGATGCTATAAACTGATACAGGGCCAGAGAACAGGTTTTACATTGGGAATGGTTATAACTCTTAGGCAGAAATGAGATTTGAAACTGGTCTATTTCTGTCCTCCTCCCCCTGCCCCCATTTTGTTAGCAGCAACGATTTAGGACACATCTACTATGTGCCGCGCATAGCATCATGCACTTGACGTGCTATCTTCATTTACACACTTTTTTCGCAAAGTTAGAAATGAGGCCCAGAAGCTTATGTGTTTTAGAACTTAGAACTTGGAGACTCCAACTTCCAACTCCATATTCCTCACTCCTTGGCTTGTCCCCAAGGGTTCTCAGTAGAGCGCCAGTCGGGAAGGACCTTCTGTGGGAAGGACAGAAGGAGTGTCCTATGAGTGTGAATGTGTATGTGTGTGTCTGCGTGTGTGTGTTCGTGAACGGGAGCATCACATTCAGGCATAGTCCTGGCTCAGTAGAAACACCTTATGGAAGAAGTGAGGTAGACAAGGCAGGTTTTAGTATTCTTTCTTTATAGACCAGTTTGGGAGTGTCTGCATATCATGTCCCTTTCAGGTTCAGGATACTATGATCTTAAAAAACACAGAACGCCCTGTGGCCTGAACAACAAAGAAACAAGCTCAAAGAGTTAATGCAACAGCGTAGCAGCATCGGGGATTGAGATCAGCTTCTCTGAGGTGTTCTTGGTTTCCATGACTCGTGACTACAGCGGCTCCAAGCTCATGTCTTCACACGATAGTGTCCAAAGACAGGAAAAGGCAAGTGCTCATCCTGTGTTTGTTTAAAAGTGAGGAAAACCTTCCTAGAAGTCCCCAGGGCTGACGTGCCTTACGACCCATGGACAGAACTGCATCTCATGCCCACACCTAAAGCAATCACTGTCAAGGGCGGTGGCCCAGACTTTCCACCATGCCTCTGAGGAACAGGGGAGGAGCCCACGAAACACACAGGCATCATAAGCAAAAGCCAGGTTTTCTGAGCAAAGAAGTGAGGCAGGGAATGGTGTTGAGTAGGAAGTCCACAGGGTTTTCTGCACACTTCTTGAAGACTGATATTGCACATTAGTATATTTAAGGCTGTACATACTAAAGAAACCCATTTTACTTCTTTGAACCCAATGCTTCCCAAACTAGTTTTTCCTTGGAGTTCTTATTAACTTCCTGCAGGCACACTGAGAAAAGCTAGATCCCACCATACGGCTTGTCCCCAGTTACACGACTGTCCTGAGAGCTCTCGAGCATAGCCCCAGAGCCAGACAGTGCCCCGTGCAAACACAGAGCTCTGAGAACAGCTACTAATTTGGAGGAGAGTTTTCTTTGGCTCAGTTACCAGGAAATACGAGCAGTTTTTTTTTTCTGCAGGCTCCTTTTCCTTTCGGCCATTCAAAATTAATAGGTTCAAGACATTACTTTTAGTTGAATTTCTTTCCAACTAGCCTTGCCACCAGGGAGGGAGAAAATGATGGCTTTTAATAATGATGAAAGAGGGACCAATGGTTAGGTCAAACCAGGACTGCATTTCCTCCCATTCTGTGTGCGCATCAGCATTAGCAAAGCCTGTGAGAATGTTCTCCTTACTCATTACTTCCCGTGGCCACTTCTCCAAAGCCAACAGCTCACCAGAAGCTGGATGGCAGACAGGCAACTCTCACAAAGCTCTCGGCTCAGCAAACCCCTCCCCTTCCCTCCTCCTCCCTTAATAATCCTCCTTCCTCCCTCCCCGATCTCCCTTCTCCTCTGTGGCCCTTCCCTTGTTGGACATTTGTTACCGGTTTACAAAAAAGAAACCCATGAGGTTTGACTTTGGTATCTGAATGAAAATAGAATCCCAGTTGTAATCCTCTGCCTAGGAGGACAGCCAGGCCCCTTATCTCCACAGTCAGGTCCTCAGAACTGACTGAAAAGGGGAAGGGGTTTGGGCAGACAGGAAGGTCACACTTTGCATTCAAGATAACCAAGGTTCAGGTTGATTTCACAGATATAACCATTGTTCTCTCTCCTGTCCTCCTGTGGTCTGGCCTTTGCTCCCATTTGTATGTGTGTGTGTTAAGAGGTCAAGCCATGCAGGGAGGCATGTCAGGGAAGGACAGGTAGCCTCAGCCTTCACAAGTTGTTCTGCAAGGTGACAAGATGAGCCCTCCAGGCTAGGATCTGGAGGAAAGATCGGACCGGTGAGGCACAACTTGCCAGGATGCCAGAGGGGAGCTCAGCTCACTCTACCTGGCTTATCCAGACACAGGACAATGCAACCAAGTGCCATTTGCAAAACTGAGGTTCCCAGACCTGGGATATAGGCCAGTCTGTGATGGACCCTGAGTGGGCTTTTATTCTCCACCTTGTGGTCTTCCCCCTCCACTCTGCTGTAAGCATCTTCCTACTCTTGGACTTCAACATCTGCCTGGTTGAATCTTCCCATTCCCTGGGCACTTCCTTCCTTGATCTGTTCATCAACCATTTCTTTTGCCCTATGTTCATAAAAGGTCTCTCATCCATCTGCTTCTCTCCCATGGCCTCTAACAGACTTTAAGTCACTACCATCTCTTACCTGGACCGGTCGGCTACATTTTCACTCCTTCATGGCCCAATCCACTCTCTACACCACAACCAGTGTGACCTAAAATGTCACTCATCTGCTTGAAACCCTTTGATGGTTTCCCACTGGACGAAGAAGAAAATGCAAAGAATAAAATATTTGCAGGGACCCACAGATCCTGGCATTATCTGGCCCCTGGCCTTTATCTGCTGCCCACTGCTCACTGTGATCTGTCATATGGCCTCTGCTCAGTTCTCAGCAGGGTCAGTTTCATGGGCCTGAGACCAGTGTAGCCACATCAGACCTTATTCTCAGAAGGGGAGCCTGTAGTTGGGGTTTAATACCCTGTGGTCACCCCCATCTTGAATTTTTTTTCTTTTTAAATGTTTATTTATTTTTAGAGATGGTGGGATGAGGGACAGAGAGAGGGAGAGAGAGAATCTTCAGCAGGCTCCATGCTGTCAGAGCAGAGCCCGATGTGGGGCTAAAAACTCATGAACCATGAGATCATGACCTGAACTGAAATCAAAAGTTGGATACTTAATCAACTGAGCCATCCAGAGGCCCCACCATCTTGAATTTCTTGTTTTTAATCATTATTTCTTTTTGACAGAGAGAGAGAGAGAGAGAGAGAGAGAGAGAGAGAGAGAGAACACAAGCAGGGGAGGAACAGAGAGAGAGGAAGACACAGAATCAAAAGCAGGCTCCAGGCTCTAAGCTGTCAACACAGAGCCTGACACGGGGCTTGAACTCACCAACTGCGAGGTCATGACCTGAGCCTAAGTTGGATGCTTAACCAACTGAGCCACCCAGGTGCCCCCACCTTCTTGAATTTCTTAATCATCTTTGAATTCGTGTTTTGCAAGTGACGCCTGATGGGACAATGGAGCAGTCCAGTTGCACTAGGCTTGGAACCTCGGCTCAACTGTGGTCATACCTCCTGCCACTTTCCTGTTCCCAGGGGCCCCAGGTCCCACCTGGCCTACCTTTCCTTTCTCTATGTCCTCCTTATGACCACTGCCACCCTGAGCCTGAAGCAGTAACTAGGCACATTGGCAGTGGAAGGCCCACATTCTGCTGTCACCCTTCACCCCTGGCAGCAGGCTGTACAGGATTGTAGGGAGGGTCAGAGTCAGACACCTGACATGACATCTCTAGGCAGGGCACAGCAGCAGTGATCTCTGCTCAGGCTGGTGGCCCCACAACACATTACGCTCTTAGTCAGGATCCAGGTATCACACATGTCCTGGGACTGAGGCTGAAATCCTTTGGGGGTCTCCCATCTGCCGGGGGTTGGAGCAGCAAGCCCCTGGGAAGAGGAGATTGACTTTCCCACCCCTGACTGGGGGCCTGCATGTATTTTCCTTTGCAATAGTGTAGCTAATTACACAGCCAGTCCCGCTTCTGCAACTCTGGGGGCCTCTGCCGCGTCTGCTCTTTCCAGGTTGTTCTTGCTCAGCTCTCAGACGTCCGTTCGCAGCTCACCCCCTCTGAAGGTTCGGCTCTGCTCCTCCTACCCAAACTAGGTCGCCCCTGTTATCCCTGCTTGTTTTTTAGCTTTCATTAGGATGTGTAATAATGAAATACTGCTGTGTTCTGTCTGCCCAAGGTTTGTTAAGCTCCATGAGGGCAGGTTGCTGGTCTGTCTTGTTCACAATTATGCCAGTATCACCCGGCACCACGTTCAGTACAATGCCTGGCATATAGTGTATGCTCAACATGTATTTTTCTAGATGCTGCGTGGCAAAGATGGTTCCTATTTAAAGCAAATGTGGCCACGGGTGCCTGGGTGGCTCAGTCGGTTAAACGTCCTACTCTTGACTTCGGCTCATGTCACCGTCTTACGGTTCGTGAGTTCGAGCCCCACGATGGGCTCATCAGCACTGACAGCCCGGAGCCTGCTTGGTGCTTGGGATTCTCTCTCTCTCGCTCTCTCTCTTTCTCTCGCTCAAACAAACAAAAAATCCTTTAAAGTAAACATGGCTAAGAAACTGCACAGTGGGTCTACAAGTAAATGTTTGTTATTTTATTCTAACTTTCCTGTATGCTTAAAATGATAACATTTAAGGAAGTTTTAAAAGAAAAAGTAGGGGCGCCTGGGTGGCGCAGTCGGTTAAGCGTCCGACTTCAGCCAGGTCACGATCTTGCAGTCCGTGAGTTCGAGCCCCGCGTCGGGCTCTGGGCTGATGGCTCAGAGCCGGGAGCCTGTTTCCGATTCTGTGTCTCCCTCTCTCTCTGCCCTTCCCCCGTTCATGCTCTGTCTCTCTGTCCCCAAAATAAATAAACGTTGAAAAAAAAATTTAAAAAAAAATAAAAGAAAAAGTATTTGGGGGTGTTCAGATACAAATTCTACAAATCCTTTAGGTATTATTTTCAACTTGCTACTTTCCTCTGCACAACAAAACTGGGGGGGCCTCTTTCTCATCAGTCCACATAGATCGATTCACTTTTAAACTGTTAAATGCTTTTCCGTGTGTTGTAGCAAGGGCACACTTTATTTAGCTGTTTCCCTATTGCTAGACAACTAGGCTATTTAAACAGCCTTTTTTTTTTTTTAACGTTTTATTTATTTTTGAGACAGAGAGAGACAGAGCATGAACGGGGGAGGGACAGAGAGAGAGGGAGACACAGAATCGGAAGCAGGCTCCAGGCTCTGAGCCATCAGCCCAGAGCCCGACGCGGGGCTCGAACTCACGGACCGCGAGATCGTGACCTGGCTGAAGTCGGCCGCTTAACCGACTGCGCCACCCAGGCGCCCCTAAACAGCCTTTTTGCTGTTATAAGCAAGGCTTCCCTACATGCGTGTGAGCATTGCTCTAAGCTAGATAGCACAACAAGGAATTGCTTGGTTTATAGAGCTTGTGCATGTTTTTTGTTTAATTTTTTTAATATTTATTTTTGAGAGAAAGAGAGACAGAACAAGAGCAGGAGAGGGCAGAAAGAGAGGGAGACAGAATCTGAAGCAGACTCCAGGCACTGAGCTGTCAGCACAGAGCCCGACACGGGGCTGGAACCCACGAACTGTGAGATCATCACCTGAGCCGAAGTTGGATGCTGAACCGACTGAGCCCCCCAGATGCACCCCACCCCCACATGTTTGAATGTAATAAATACATGCCTTTAAACCACTGGTCTCCTTAGCACAGAAGGACCTCCTGGAAGGCAAAGTAAGTGAGAAGAGGTGTGTGGCACTGAGGACCTCCAGCTCCCTTCCCAGCCTCACACACTACTGCTGTTGCCTCTGCCTCCCCAGTCCCTTATGGTTGATATGGGAAAGATCCTGGTAATTACTTATCTCTAGGGGAAAAAAATGATTCCCTCTCTATATTTCTGCTCACAGTCACTTCCTCTTCTCCATGGGGTGGGAAGGGAACAGGAAGGACTTGAGAAAAGTCCTTTGTTTAAAAATAGAAGAGAATTGCCCCCCTTGGCATTTTTCCTGACTTTTATTTATTGAAAAATCTGATTCTAGCTCCTCGAGTTCAAAATGGAAGATGGAATGGTATGGAGCCATGCCAGAATCTAGTATGTGTTTGTTTACCCAACAAGTCCTCACTGAGCACCTCAGGGGCACAGAATGGGCACTGGTTAATTAGGATGTCACTGGCCCTACTGTAGAAATGGGTTCCTGGAAGCCCTTTACTGTGTGAGTCAATGACTATGTAGTTGGGGTCATGGATTGAATGTGCTGTGAACCTCCCCCCCCCACCCCTTTCATATGTTGAAGCCTTAATTCCCAATGTGATGGTATTGGAGATGGGGTCTTTGGGAGGTAATTGGGGTTAAATGAGGTCATGGGGTCGGAGCCTTGGTTCAGTGAGATTAGAGCTCTTCTAAGAAGAAAGTTGGGAGAGTTCTCGCTCTTGTTCTCTCTGTGAATGTGTGTGTAGGGGTGTGTGTGTATGTACACAAGAAGGCAGCCATCTGCATGCCAGGAACAGAGCCCTTGCCAGTAATCTCTCCAGGAATTGAATTGGCCAGCACCTTGATATCGGAATCCCAGCCTCCAGTGTTGTGAGAAAATACATTTCTGTTGTGGAAGCCACCCAGTTTGTGGTATTTTGTTATGGCAGCCCAATCTGACTGTTGGGTACCATGGGAGGGACATGGGGCAGTGGCTAGTCACTAACTGGTACAGAAGTGTTTCAATATTTTAACAACTGGTTCATATATACTGTGGCATACCAGCACTGTTCATAGAGTTTACATTCTAGTGACAAGAGACAGACAATACACAAAATAAGCAACACAAATGGTATGTTAATGGTGTTACGTGCTATGGAGAAACAAAAGGCAGAGGAGAGAATTAGGAAGTGCCATGAGGAGAGAGGTTGCTATTTTATGTGGCAAGGAGGAAAGGAAAGGAAAATGGCATGTTTTCTATCCTGTAAGGGCACTTAGTGGAAGTTGCACACAACACTTAAAGCCTATTCCTCAAAACTTCCTCCCACAGCCACACCTTGCCGCAAGGGAAGGTGGGAAATGCAGACTTAATTCTGAGGAACCACAGGCACAGCCACTGTGGGGAAGTAGGGTTCCATTCTTGACAATGTAGAAAATGGATACTGGGGAACAATCAGCCACAATAGGGAGAGAGCATGATTGGACTGTGTCGTAGAAAGAGAACTTTCATGGACCTGTTGAGAAGCAGTTCTCTGCGGGTCTCTCACATTTGTGGATGTCCTGTGAGCAGCGGAACTTGCTGCCTTTCTCCTGGGCTATCATTCCAGGGAAGGTTGTATGGCAAGTAGTCTTGGAAGACAGAGATAGTGTCTCCCCATGGAGCAAAGTGCAGGTAAGCTGAATGTCCAGTACGATAAAGATCATGCCTCCTCTGCATAATGGCCAATAACACAGTGCTTGGTTCCCTAAGCATGGGGTTCCTCCCCTGGAATGTAACCCACCATGTGCCCAGGCGTCACCTGGCCCTCTTTGCACTGACCTGTGGGAGTTGGGGCTAAGGGAACTGGCATAAGAATATGTATTTAATTATTCCCAGATATTAAAGAAAACCAGTACCTTTATCACAAAGAAATCTGGTAGATACCACTTTTAGAAAGTGATCAAACACCACCACCAATAATGGGACAAATTGACATCATGTGCCTCTTAATGTAATGCCCTGAGAAGGACCCACATCATTTCTGTTGTATTGTCCTTAAAAATATATAGCATGATTCTAATCATAAGGAAAAACAAATCCAAGCTGACAGCTATGCTATAAAAATATTAACATTGTGAAATCAAAAAAGGAAAGAAGAACTAGAGATTCTAAACTACATGGGACTAGAGGGGCCTGGGTGGCTCAGTCAGTTGAGCATCTGACTTCAGCTTAGGTCATGACCTCGCAGTTTGTGAGTTTGAGCCCCGCATTGGGCTCTGTGCTGACAGTTCAGAGCCTGGAGCCTGCTTCAGATTCTGTGTCTCCCTCTCTCTCTGCCCCTTCCCCACTTGCACTCTCTCTCTCTCTCTCTCTCTCTCTCTCTCTCTGTCAAAATAAACATTAAAAAAATTTAAACTACAAGGGACTAAACAGGACAACTAAATACAATTTGTCACCTTGACTGGATCTTGAATTGAAAAAGGAAAAAAAACTATAATATTACCCAACACATATCCATATTCACATTTCCCTTGGAAAAAATGGAATACAGATATTAGATAATATTATGTCATTGTTACATTTCTCGAATGCAAGCATGGTATTGTAATTATTTAGGAAAGTGTTCAAGTTCTTAGGAGAGACACCATGAAATACTTAGGACAGAAGTGTCATGATATCAACAACTTTTTCTTTTTTTAAATGTTTATTTATTTATTTAGAGAGTGAGAGCACAGGGGAGGGGCAGAGGGAGAAAGAGAGAATGCCAAGCAGACTCTGAGCTGTTAGCGCAGAGCCTGACACAGGGCTTGATCCCACGAACTGTGAGATCATGACCTGAGCCAAAACCAAGAGCTGGACACTTGACCGACTGAGCCACCCAGGCGCCCTCAACAACTTATTTGCAAATGGTTCAGGAAAAGAATGTGTACATGCATATAGAGAGCACACAGGTGGCTAAATTGCTAACAGTTGGTGAACTCGGGTGAAGAAGAGCTGGGTGTTCATTGAATTATTCTGTAATCTTCTCTGTAGTTTGATCTTTTTTAAAACAAAAAGTTGGAAACAACGGTACCGCATCCTGGTGACCCTGTGGAGGATAGGATTGGGCTAAGGGAGGCTGGATTAGGAACTCCATCCCTTCAGGAATTCTCTCCCTGTCACTCGTCAACAAGGTCTCCCTCTGCCCTGCTGCAGACAGGCTTTTTCCAGGCAGCAGGGCGCATGGCCACAGGCCTCCCAGCTGGTAGCCAGGGAGGAAAGGGGTGTCCAACTCCCTGATGCAGCTTGAAAAACCCTGGGAAGAGGGCTCTGATGGACTCAGCTTGGGTCGTGCACCTGCCCGCGTCAGAAAAGGTCAGGGGACGCTGAGCAGGGGGGCCAGGCCCCAGGACCGCCTATGCAGTGAGAGGAGACTGCGGGCCTTCACGAAGGCAAAGAGAATGTTACACGTGGAGAGTGGGAGGAGGAGAGGAGCAGAGGAAATAAAGATGATTCAACATTTGCTAACTACAGTGACTCTCAGAAGGGGAGGCCATCAACTGCAGGAGAGAATACAAGAAGTTTGGAGCGCTCTATTATCAACCTGAAAGCGGAAGTTCCATGGGCATCTAAGAGGAGAAATTTCATATTGTTGGAAATGCAGCCCTGTAGCTCAGGAAAGCCTGGGGGTCCCAGCCGCTCGAGGAAGGCGTGGGTGTGCCAGCTCCAGCACCAGAACCTGGAAGGTGCCGCCTGGTCCTGCAGCCCCTTGGTGAGAGAGACCACCTCCCCCCCCCCCCCCCCCCTGCTAATTATGAGGGAGGAGAGGATGAGAGTCATCAAAAGGCAGGGTATCGCATTTCTGTTTAATGCCTCAGCATCCAGTGACTCAGCACGGCCCCTCCTGCTACTTGTTCCAAAGGAACTGGGAGCTGTTAGGCAAATATTGAATAGTATTTGGGTCCTAACCCTGCCAGTGGCAGAGCTTCCTTCCTCGGTGTAGACAGCCCTCTCAGAGTCTTCAAACCCAGCTACAGCAGGGGCTGTTGAGCCCCTCAGTGCTCAAGCCTGGCTTTCCAGAAACAGCTCACTGCCAAGGAAGGCGTCACTGGGGGAAAGAAGGAAAAAGCAGGATCACCCGAGGGCCAGGGAACTGGCACCCGTCTCCTATTTTTTCTCTCCAGAAAACAGCTCCCCCTTTTTCACTTTCGTCCCTTTGCCCTCTTATTTTGTGTTTAGGAGAGTTTGCATCTGTCGTTAATCCTGGAGATCCAGAATTAGTCAGATATGGGTCTGGAGTCCGGTTTCTTTATCTACCATCTCGGAATAATAATGCGAGTTCCCCCTGGGAGAAAGTGAAAGTCAGTGAGACAACGCAGGTTAGGAGCCCTTGGCCCACGGGGGGTGCGAGACAAGCATGAGCTGTTCTCCCCCAGGAGGGTCTGAACAAGGCCAGAGGTGGACACCTCCATTCCTTGTGCCGCTCACACCTCCCCTGGGGAAATTTCCAGTCACAAAGCAGAGGAGATGGGCCTCAAATGCCCCAGGGGGCGGTATGGAGGAAGGCCGGAGGAGGGTGGCTGGGACTTCGCTCATACGAGCTGCACACCTAAAATAAGGCCAGGCAGAAGACTGGGAATTTCCTATAATCTTCGCTGTGGATGTCCTATTTATAAAGCTGAGTCACTGCCAGCCGTTGCTTCGCCGCCACTCAGCGTGTGGAGACAGGCTGCAACAGGAAGTGAGGAGCACACCCAGAAACGTCCGTCTCACTCAGGCTTTCGGGGACCCCCTGGGTCTGGCCTGGCCCTTCAGCTCTCAGAAGCACCTTGACAGGTCAAGGCATTTGCTACCTCACCAGGCTTACCATCTCTCCTTTTCCTGGCTTCTTTCCTCCAGAATAGCCTCCTCTGTGTTGAGGTTGTAAATTTACAAAACACACTTTGCCTTCTTCATGGCTTGCTTACAAACACAGCCAGGCCTGTCGGCCCCCGAGACCCAAGGGGTCTGGCGTCTGAGTTGGATTGGAAGGCATCTGTCTGCTTCTCCACAGGAACAGACTTCCTGGATGCCTCTGCTCCTCCCATCTGTTAAAGGCAGCAGATTCTCCAAGGACAGTATTCATACATGCAGGGCTCTGGGAACCTGGGTTGCTGAATTCATGAAAGTCAGTAAAAGAGCAAAAGAGGCAAAGGCAAAGGCCACCCCATCCTGGCCCCCAGCAGTCCTGTCAAATACTGTGCAGGGCAGAGGGCAGCCCTGTTGTGCCCTCTCTCAGATGCGCCGAGAGGTTTTCAAACCAAAGCAACCTTAATAATTCAGCTACGGTTCCTCATTAAACGAGGCAGACAAGCTGCCTAGTTAAAACCTTCTCAACTCCTGACCTCCCCTCAGGAAACTTCTTTTCAGAACCAAGTGTAGGGTTCTCAACGTGGCCGTGCATTGTGGATCCAGCTCTGACTTGCAGGACCTCTGGGGAAGTACAGAGTTCAGACCCTGGGAAGTTCCTAGGCCCTGTGGCTTTGGGTATTTGGGTCATAGCAGCGCATGGGGATAGCAGTCACAGGGCAGGGCCTCTATCAGTCAGTCGGCATGGCTGGAGGCGGGAGGGGTTTGGAGGTGCCCGCCTATCTCCAGCTGCTTGATCTCCTCACCCCCACATTAGGTGACCAACACCCGCCCCTGCCGCCTCCAGGGCATCATTGGTGAAGCTGCTAGATGGTGGGTCTCTGGTCCAGCTACTCTTCTGGAACCAGAGACTTTTTTTTTTTTTTTTACACCATCTACAGTTTCTGATACTTCCCAGGCCCCCAGACTGAGCCTCCATCCTGTCAAAGTCCCCCTCAAAAGAGGCTTTTCCTTTTCTCTGTCTTCTTCCTCCTCTCTAAATCTCTCCCTCTCACTTTTGGGTGACATTCCCTCCCGTCCCTTTTCCTTGTTGCCAGAGAACTTTAGGCCTCCTTCTCTCCCATTACAAGCAGGGGTGTGTGGGGGGGGGGTGGGGTGGGGGGGGGTGGAGGCAAGACTCTGAAGCTTCGGAGAACCCAGATGTCAGCATCAGAGACACCCTCTTCCTGTAGTGGGGGGAGGAGGAAACACTTTCCACTGCTCCCCAGTGAGTCGGCCCCTTTAATTACCACCGCTACCTGCCACAGAAATGGGGGAGGTTTCTTCCTGCAGCAATGAAGAAACAGTGTCAACTTAGAAAAAACAAAGACTCGAACAAATCAGAAACTAATAAGGTTTAGGAAGTTTGCCAGGTACGAGATCAACCTGCACAACTCAGCAGCGTCTCTCTTCGCTCACAATAGCTACTAGAAGATACTACTAAAAAGATACCCTTTACAACAGCAACAAGAACTACAAAACATCTAGGTATTAATCAAGGATACGCAAAATTTCCATACAGGTTTTTGAAATTTTAATAAAACGAAATGATCTGAATAAAGAGTACGTTCCATGCTTTTGGACTAGGTGACCTAATATAGGGTGACCTATCTTGGATGACTCTATAAAGACCTAATTACATTAATGATTAACCTACAAAGTCAGTGCAATCCTGCTCAAAATTCCAGTTGGATTTCTTTTGGGGGAGCTCAAGAAATAAGTAAGTTAACTTTTTGACAAAGCAAAGAAGGGAGTCTTGCTCAGTGCAACACAGGATAAACCATAGTAACAACAGCATAGCACTGGCTCAGGAACAGTCAGCTGGGCCAGCAGAACAGAAGAGAAAGCTCTGTAACACACCCATGTGCTGCATGTGTATAGAAACTTGACATAAAAACACGCCTTCTCTGTGGGTGAGGCCACAGGTTAAGGTTTAGTTGAGACATTCTACTACGCCACCATCATTGTAACAAGCATACCTAAGGAACAACAAAATAGGTATGTTGAGGTCCCAGCGTGACTCAAAATGAACTACCTAAAACTGGCTCTGTGGCGCGCACAGCACTGAATGCTCCACAGGCCCAACCTTCTGGAACTCTCTGCCGATGTCAGCAGCAGCGGCGCGCGGCACAAGATGCAGGAAGCCAAGCAGAGAATGCTGAGGCAGGCTGGTGCACAAGGCCACGGGGCATGCATCTCCCCACATGAAAACCCTTGTGTAGCCAGTGAGCTGATGAGCGCCAGCTGCCAGAAGAGCTGGAGGTGGAGTCAAAGGAGGCGGATTTAGGCTGAGTTCTCTTCTGGGTACCCAGCGACTTTTCCTTCAGCGAATTCATCCAGACGTTCAGCTCTCCTGGATTCCTAAAAAGCATTTAAAAACCTTAAGAAAAATAGGACATAAAAATCAAGTCTCAGGGCCCCTGGGTGGCTCAGTTAGTTAAGCATCTGACTTCAGTTTAGGTCAGGATCTCACGGTTTGTGAGTTCGAGCCCCTCATCGGTTCTGTGCTGACAGCTCGGAGCCTGGAGCCCGCTTCGGATTCTGGGTCTCCCTCTCTCTCTGCCCCTCCCCTGCTCGTGCTCCCTCTCTCTCTTTCACTCAAAAATAAACATTTAAAAATAAAAAGTCTCAAATTTTGTTTCCATGCGCTTTACTTATCTTTCATTTAGTATTTGTATAAAATCAGGCTCCTCCCCCAGTTTTTTCCCCTAGTCTAGGTTGTGCTAAGTAGCAAACTAGCCCCCAAACACAGAGGTTTAGGTCTTGATAATCTTGGCAGTTAAAGAATGGGTACAATGGGTTGGATACACTATTGCTTCTGCTTTTATAGGTTTGAAAATTTCCATGATAAAGGTTTTTTAAGTTCTCCCTGACTTAGAACAACAAAAATGTTTTTTAATATTTATTGTTTTATTTATTTTGAGAGGGAAAGCACGAGCAGGGGAGGGGCAGAGAGCGAGGAAGAGAGAGAATCCTAGGCAGGCACCGTCAGCGCAGAGCCTGATATGGGGCTCAAACTCAGGAATAGAGATCGTGACCGGAGCAGAAATCAAGAGCCAGACGCTTAACCTAACCGACCGAGCCACCCAGGCGCCCCGCAAACATTTATATCTTGGCCATGTAACATGCCCATCACGGATCAGCTAGGTATTCCCACTTTGTCCTCGCAGAGAGACCCTAGTGAGCTTCCACGACCGCGCATCGCTGGTCCCATGGCACAGCAGGGGAAGAGCCACAGGGGAGCCCTGGGATGGTTTATAAGGCTTTTGCCTGGAAGTAAAACGCGCCGTTCACATTTCGCTGACAAACCAAGTCGCACAGCCACACGTGGCTGCAGTAGCTCAGATAGCTGCAGTAGATAATCCTACTATGTGCTTAGTAGGAAGACAACGGAAATATCTGATGAACACCACATGATTACCACAGCCGTCAAGAGATACGCATTTAGAAATTCATTAAGGGCAAAAAGGTGCTGGGATACACCGTAGTTTTTCCCAGGGGATTTCACCCCCAAACAAAAAATGCTCAGCTTTCTCACTTGTAATAAAACGCTCAAAATGATACCGAGAGTGGGAGTTCCACACTGCCAGGGACAGTTTCTCTGTCTTTACCTTGCTGATGCGGAGCACCCTGGCTTGTCTTTACCAGGTGCTAAAGTAAGATTTGCTGAACTGAAGCAGGCCTTCTCTTCCAGAACCCACTGCTCATCTTTGTTCTTCCTTTTACCAAACTCGGTCTTATGGCGCTCCCAGGCAGAGTGGGGAAAGGGCTGGCACTTTTCTAGAACACTGGGTTAAGGCTGTTCTAGATGGCCAATCTTCCTCAGCTGAGAGCCTGAACTTGAATTTACCAAGGGAGCCTCGAGATCATCCGATCCCCGAACACGCATCTTACAGGTGAAGAAACTGAACCCGAGAGAAAGTAAGGACTTCTTTTTGCTTTAAGAGTCAATGGCCCCTTGGGGCAGCTGAGTGGCTCAGTCGGTGGAGCATCTGACTCTCGATTTTGGCTCAGGTCATGAGTTCGAGCCCCGGGTCAGGCTCTGTGTTGACAGTGTAGAGCCTGTTTGGGATTCTCTCTCTATCCTCTTTCCTGCCCCTCCCTGCTTCTCTCTCTCTCTCTCTTTCTCTCTCTCTCAAAATAAGTAAACTTTAAAAATTATAAAAAATAAAAGTCTAATAAAAGTCTATGGCCCCTTAAGTCCCTTGGCCTTAGTATTCTCCAAAACGTTTGTGGCTGAACTGACTTTGCAACCTGGGTATCCTGGATCCCAGTCCAATGCTCTGCCATATCGTACTGAGCCATGTTGTACATGTGTTCAGCAAAACTAAAATTAACAGAGAGAGGGAGAGGGAGAGGGAGAGTGCTATTTAAATGAGACAGAATTCTGCCTGCAATTCCATTCAATGAACGGATAGGAGTCTGCTGTTCCCAGGAGACCTTGGTTCCTGCCTTCTTCTCTTTGTGTAAAGAGCTAGCTAGCACAGCCCTGGACCCAGGCTACCCTTCACTTGGGGCTGCGCTGAAGAGACATTATTCTGTTCCAACACTGGAGGGAAAGCTGGGCCTGCCGGACTTAGTGAGAAATGGTGGCATGGTCTCCGAGACGGCAACTTCTGACAGGATTTCCAAGGGTCGTTTGGACCATCCTCACGGTCTTTAGAACCTAAGCCTGGGTACGATGTGCCTCTGCTCTAATCATTGCCAGTGCAGGAGACAGGCTGCCCAGAAAGGACCCATTCAGAACAGTGCCGTGTGTTCAATAAGCCTTTGATGGGCTCTTACTGGAACATCTTATGGGCAAGGGAGCATGGAGACAATGAAAATTTGAACAAACCTACACATCACTGCACTACAAAAGTCATTAAAATATTGAAGGATTTAAAGACTTAATGACCCAGCAAAGATGGAAAATACTTTCGAATGCAGCTCTCAGTCGTTAAAAATGCATTTTGCATGCCACGTTTACCTCCTGTGAAAATGGGGGAAAATACATTCAGGGCAAGATTGCCACAGCTTCCCAAGAAGAAAGCAAGGGACAGTCCTCAAAGAGTGACCAGTGGGGTGAAAGCTCTCAGGTGCTCAGGTTGTCTTTCTGTGGGGACTGGCGACCCTACGGCCATTTAAAGCTATAGCCAATCTGGGGTGCCTGGGTGGCTCCGTCAGTTAAGTGTCTAACTCTTGATGTTGGCTCATGGTTCGTGAGTTCAAGCCCCACATTGGGCTCTGCACTGACAGTGTGGAGCCTACTTGGGATCCTCTCTCTCTCTCTCTCTCTCTCTCTCTCTCTCTCTCTCTCTCTCTCCCCCTCTCTCTCTGCCCCTCCCCTGCTCATGCTGTTTCAGTCTGTCTGAAAATAAGTAAATGAACTTAAAAAAATTTTTTTTAAATCTACAGCCAATTCACCATTCCAGAGACTTCCGAAATGTGCAAGATTCAGAAAGCATATTTCTGAGAGAGATCCCGACATAGAGAATGATGCCAAAAAGAGTCTGGCTTAGCAGAAACATCCAGAAGGAAAGCATTAGGAGAAATGTATGTGGCAAGAAACACTCAGGGAAGCAACTTACCCAAGAGACCAAATGAATCTCCTACCAGTGCATGTTTATTTATTTATTTTTTCTTACCAGACCTTGGTTTCTGGATTAGTTTGCTAGGGCTACCCTAACAAAGTACTCCCGATGGGCGGCTTAAACAACAGAAATGTATTTTCCCTGTGGTTCTGGAGGCTACAAGTCTGAGATGAAGGTGTTGGCAGGCTTGGTTTCTTCGGTCTCCCTCTCCTTGGCTTACAGATGGCCACCTTCTCCCCATGTCTTGACATCACCCCTCCCCCCACCCAGCCAGTCTGTGCCCAAATTTCCTCCTCTTAGGAGACACCAGTCATATTGCATTAGAGTCCACCCTAATGACCTCTTTTTAACTTAATGACCTCTTTAAAGACCCGGTCTCCAAATCAGGTACACTGTGAGGTGCTGGGGTTTAGGATTTCAACATACGGATTGGCAGGGGTTGGGGGGTGTGCACAATTCAGCCCATAACAGTAACTGATTATAATAGACCAAAAAGGAGCCGGTGAGGGTTTTTGTTTCTTTTTACACAGAAAATTAAAAGTTCCTGTTGTGTGGAGTGGCTTCTGCCTTTCTAAGGTGTTCGACTCCATGAAACTTCAATTCACAAGCATTCCTATTGGCATGGACAGAGAGGGGGCAGATGCCAGGGCTGTTAGCCATGAACCGGTTCTGTGTTCTGTGCGTGCTTATAGGCAGTTCACATACCCCTCCCAGGCCTGTTTCCTCATTTGTAAAACAAAGAAATTGGGTCGGTGAGAGGGATGTGGGTACTGGCACTCAACCCCCTTTCTGGGAGCTTTCCTGTGTGGCAGAGATGAGAAACCCCCAAACTACACTTCCCAGATTCCTTTACAGCTAGGGTTCTGGCTGTGACTTAGGTAGCTCCGAGGAGATGCCCTGGTAGGAGACAGGGACAAAATGAAGTCGAGGCCGTCTTTCTGTGGTTTCTGCTGTGGAGGCCTTCCCATCACACGGAAAGGAAGCGAGGGGGCTGCAGTTATCATTCCAGTGTCTGTAACCAGGCGGAGGTGGGGGCGCAGCAGCAGGGGAGCAGCTGGGGAGTCCTTCCCAAGGATACACGGGGAAAACAGGAAACACAGGCACAAGTATGTTCTTTGCTGCACTGTTGTAGTATGCGACTGGTAACAACCCTAATGTCCTTTCATGGCAAACTGCAAAAATGAACTATGGCGTATCCCCCCGCACCCCCCAGAATGTTCTGCCACTCTATAACGAAATAAAGACAATGTTTCCATATACCACTATGGAGTTAACCTTTAAGATATACAGTTAAGTGAAAAAAAGCAAAGTGGAGAAAAAGGTATAAAGTAGATTACCGTTTAGAAAGGGGAGATCGGTATGTATGTTTTTTTAAAGAAATCTAAGAACAAAAACAAGAGGTAGCCCCAAAGATTTAAAAAAAATTTTTGTTAATGTTTACTCATTTTTGAGAGAGAGACAGAGCATTAGCAGGGGAGGGGCAGAGAGAGAGAGGGAGACTGAATCCAAAGCAGGCTCCAGACTCTGAGCTGTCGGCACAGAGCCCTACACGGGGCTCAAACTCACGAACCATGAGATCATGACCTGAGCCAAAGTCGGACTCTCAACCATCGGAACTACCCAGGTGCCCCCCCCCCACTTTTTTCTTAAAAATTTTTTTGTTATTTTTGAGAGGGAGAGAAACAGAGCATGAGTGGGGAGGGGGCAGGGAGAGAGGGAGACACAGAATCTGAAGCCAGAGGCCTAACCGGCTGAGCCACCCAGGTGCCTCCCCACCTTTTTTTCCTTAATGTTTATATATTTTTGGGAGAGAGAGAGAGAGAGGGAGAGAGAGAGAGAGAGCAAGCAGAGGAGAGGCGCAGAGAAATTGGGAGACAAAAGATCTGAAGCAGGCTCACTGAGAGCAGTGAGCCCAATGTCATGAGATCATGACCTGAGCCAAAGTCACCAAAGTCGGGTGCTTAACCAGCCAGCCACCCAGCACCTCCCCCACCCAAAGATTTTTTTTAATGGTAGAAGGAGTGTGACTAAGAGATCAGGGTCCAAGCTCCTGTAGTGAAACAAGACAGAAAAGAGAAAGGGACAAGCGGGCAGGCCTCTTTTTTCCAGCGGTTCAGACTTGAGAATGAGGAGGGAACAGAAAGCCCCGGAGGTGTGGAAGGGAAATGAACCTTTACTGAGCGTCTGCCCTTTATAGTACCTAGGCCAGGTGCTTCAAATACATCTTCTCTAATCTTCTCCAGGTTTGATTTCAGGTAGGTATTTTTATTGTCCTCGTTTTGTAGATAAGGAAAGGAAAGCAAAGAGGAGTTAAACAACTTGATCAAATTCATAAAGCAAGCAGTGTCAGAAAATAGGACTTTGCAACCAAGGCTTTGAGATCAGCTATATACAGCCTCACTCTCTTGCTGGGTCCCCAGATGGAGACCTTCGGCAGTAGCCACAGGGAGATGACACCTTAGAACCCCGCTGTCTCCTTCCTTTATCCATCCATAGAGTGGGGCACTAGGCCGGGCTGCAAGGGTTGGGCCCCAAGCTTAGCCAGGGCATCTCCCAGCCTCCTAACCTGTCCCCATCTGGCTGGGGGACAGGGGAGTGCCTCTAGGCCATTGGCTTTCAATCTGATTGCATATTAAAACCACTGAGGATCTTTAAAAAATACTGATGCTCAGGTCTTATCCCCAGAGATTCTGATTTAATAGATATGGGTTGCAGCCTAGGCCTGGGGTTTGGAGAAGCTTCCCAGGTAATTCTAATATGTAGCAAAGTTTGCGAACCACGGATCTGAGCTGTGGCGGTTTCCCCGTGTAGTCAGGGCCAGAACAATTGGCATTCACCTGAGAGCGAGTTAGAAATGAGAAATCTTGGGCCCCACCCCAGAACTACTAAATCAGAAACTTGTGGGGAGGGAGGAGTGAAGGGAAGGAGCCAATGATCTGTATTTTCATTAGCCTTCCACATGGTTCTAACGCACCCTAAAAGATTGAGAACCACTGCTCTAAGCAACAAACTAGAGACAGATCACCACATGCTGTGGTTTCCTTTGTCAACTACCCCCCAACTGCTATGTCTGTTGCAAAGTAAGACAAATTTGATGGACCTAGGCAATGAGACTGTCCAGGCCATTCCCCCAAGAACAAAACGTTAAGATGTGAGAATGTATTTAAATGTCACTTGGAATCATCTGGAACTCACTGCAGCTTCAGAAAGGGAGCAGCGTTATTAAAGTGGTAACATACCAAAATTTGCCAAAGGGAGCATCGACAGCCAAGGGAAAACATGGTCCTCCAGGACAGATGAACCAGGGTGAACAGCCCAGGGGAACCAGCAGCCTGGCAAGTCGTCATAACAAGGCTTCTCAATGGGAATGGGGCGTTACTCTCCCAGAACTGTCATAACAAATGACTGTAGATTTAATGACCTAAAACAGTGGAAATCTGTTCTTTCACAGTTCTGGAGGACACAAGTCCAAAATCAAGACATCAGCAGTGTTGGTTCCTTCTGGAAGGTCTGAAACAGAATCTGTTCCATCCCTCTCTCCTGGCTTCTGGTGGCCGCTAACAACCCTCAGAGCTGCTCATTGTGTAGACACATTGCTCCAAATCTCTGCAGGCCTTCCCGGTCTCTGTATCCAAAATTTGTCTCCTTTCTGTATAAGGACAATCATTGGATGTAGGGCCAGCCCTCAATGGAGGATGATCTTATCTCGCGATCCTTCACTTAATCACATCTGCAAAGATTCTATTTCCAAATAAGGTCACATTCACAGGTTGCAGGGCAGGGGTGGGGTGGGAGAGGAGGGGGCTATTAGGACTTAGACCTTTTTTTTTATATATATAAGTTTATTTATTTTGAGAGAGAAGGAGAGCACGTGCGCACGAGCAAGGCATGAGTGGGGGAGGGGCAGAGACAGAGAGGGAGAGAGAGAATTCCAAGCAGCCTCCGCGTTGTCAGCACAGAGCCTGACTTGGGGCTTGAACTCATGAACCGTGAGATCGTGACCTGAGCCAAAATCAAGAGTCAGATGCTTAACCGACTGGGCGACCCAGGCGCCCTTGGACCTTATTTTTTTTTTAGGGCCACAACTCAACCCACTACAGATGGGAAATAAACTTCACTTTCTTACAGCTGCCCTTCAGATGCTGATTCTAAGCAGAGGAATTTCCTGAGGTAACTCAAGACAATCATGAAGGGCCTGGAATACAGCACTAATTACTGGCTTCACAGAGTTCGACAATATACAGAGTGCTTTCATGTGTGCTCACAAAGCCTTGCCACAGAGCAGGGATGTTTTTCTGCTATTGCATAGGAGGAAACTGAGGCACAGGGAGGCTGGGTGGCTCGCCAAAGCTCACAGCAGCTGTCAGCTACTGTCAGGAGTCACAATTTCACCCTATTGTCTTCAAGAAAGTGGGGGGCAGGCAGATCTCTTACCTAAGACAGCGGTCTCATCGAGATTCAGCATTGCGCCAGCCAGTGGATCGCCAGCGATTCTGGTCGCTTTCTCAGTTTCCCATGCCCTTTCTCAACTCCAGTCCTACAAACAGAGAGAGTCTTGTATATGCTGGGCACTTGACCTCAGGGAGGAGCTCAGTAAATGTAGACAGAATGATTTTGTTTGTTTCTGGCCCTAGCTCAGCAGGAAATCTGTTTGATATACACAGATTAATATGCACCTATTCCAGGAGTTAATCCAGACGACCCTCAGACATACTTGGATGCATAAGGAAAGCATAAACGGTGGGTTCTGACATCAGTCTCCTTACTCTCTTCAACTCAAAAATGGATGAAAGCCTGTAACCCTAATGTAGGTGTCTAATCTATCTCAGGGGCGTGCCTACTCTTCTATGTGGTCTGGTCAGTGACACTATGTTGGCTTACCTTTAGGGTCTTTATTCCTGAGCCCCAAGGTCTCAGGTTTGCTTGCTTACCTTAGCCATGGCTGCTGTTTCCCCTTCTAGGAATTCAGAGACACATGTGGCTTGAATAACCTCGGTCTCCCTGCTCAGGACTCCCGCCTCCTCAGCCTCTGGTGCCAGCTCTCAGCCCTCGGGTTTCCAGCCACCATCATGACTAGCCTACCATCACTTCAGACTCCAAATATCAAAAGTCAATCCTATCGTCCCCTTCTGAATAGTTGCCCCTTTTGAACATTCCCCATCTGCTTAATGGCACCACCTGGAAAACAGACGTCATTGTTCAGCCCTCTTCTCCCCCATCTTCCTCTGAAGGCAACCCTTTCCCACAAGATGGGGGTGGGGCACAGAGATGGGTAGATGAGGAGAAGAGCAAACATTTCTGAGCACTCACTACGATGAGACAGACCCCGTGCTGTATGCCAACTCACTGATCTCAATAATCCAGCTTGGTGGGGACAGTATTTGTGTCCTAGTTTTACAGGTGGAAAACAGAGGCTCAGAACGATTCGGGGCCTTGGCCACACAGCTGTAAGGCAGAGAGCAGAACCCAGCCTGTGCCCTCTGCACTCTACTGTGATGTGCTGTCTGATTCATTCTTCCTTTGGTGACTCCCAAATGTGCTGCTTCTCTCCTGCCTCTGCTAGCATTAACCCTAGTCCAGCCTTCACCTCTCCTTCCTGAATCGCTAAAGCTTCCCAGTATTCTCTTCTCTGCATGTACTCTTTTCTGCTCCAATTTGCCTGTGTCCAACTGCTTAATATTTCTTTCATATCTCTCATAATGCCTGACCCAGGACTAGACATGGAGTAGACACTCAGCACATTTTGTTAACAGAATATGGGTGTGGCACAGCAGGAAATTTATTTTCTACCATCTAAGTATGATTTTAGATTAGGCTAGGTGTCACCTGCAGGTGCCTTGAGACAATGTAGTAACTCATACCAGATGTAGAATAGGTTAGTAATGTGGTTGACTTGTTACCACCCTTGGTCATGAAGCATGACAATGGAATTTACCCAGAAGTTCATAGCTAATCTACAATGCTTACTGTGGCTGACAGCTTTTATCTTCTCTGCTGACAACTCATAGCCAGTCTTGTTTCTCTACCGCTGTACAACTTCAGGTGAGGAGAAAAAGTCCCAAGGCATCATTACCTACATACAGAACCCTCCAGACCAGGTGGGAGTTTGTAGAAGCCACACGTCAAAGGAGTTGCTGGATTCTCAGGAGACTTGGATGAAGACAGTCAAATCACTTCAGCTTAACCTGACCCAGGAATGCACACTTTAAGATGTATATTTCAGAGGGAAAGGTGGATTTTACAGATCTGAATTCCATGTGCTTATCTGATGTAATCAGTAAAGTGTACAAGTTTGAATCACAAATATTCCCTTTACCAACCTAGGTGTAGATCAGAAGAGTTACAGTGTTAGGAGGTCCCAGTGAAATATGGAAAACATCCCATGCAAGTGACCACTTGCCAGTTGCCAGGCATGAAAACCGCACCCAATTTTTCTCCTTTGCCATGAAACTGTCACCGCCAGGGCTCCAGCAGGCTCTTCCCCTTCCCCTCACCAACTCAAAATATCTTCACAAATGCATCCATTCCCTTTAATACATTCATCATCAGCCTTACCTGTTAAACCACACAGCAAAGCTGCATTTCATCTGAGAATCTACTCAGATAACAAGGGTGCCAGACTCAGTGTTTAAAATTCCTTCTCCTGGTGCCTGGGTGGCTCAGTCAGTTAAGCGTCCGATTTCGGCTCAGGTCATGATCTCAAGGTTGGTGAGTTCGAGTCCCGCCTCGGGCTCTGTGCTCAAAGCCTGGAGCCTGCTTTGAATTCTGTGTCCCCACCCCCCCTTCTGCCCCTCCCCCACCCCCCCTTCTGCCCCTCCCCCACACGTGCTCTCTCTCTCTCTCTCTCTCTCAAAAACAAATATTAAAAAAATATTTTAGGGGTGCCTGGGTGGCGCAGTCGGTTAAGCGTCCGACTTCAGCCAGGTCACGATCTCGCGGTCCGTGAGTTTGAGCCCCGCGTCGGGCTCTGTGCTGTCAGTTCTGAGCCTGGAGCCTGTTTCCGATTCTGTGTCTCCCTCTCTCTCTGCCCCTCCCCTGTTCATGCTCTGTCTCTCTCTGTCCCAAAAATAAATAAAACGTTGAAAAAAAAAATTAAAAAAAAATATTTTAAATAAAACTCCTTCTCATTGAGAGCAAATTGGTGTAAACTCTTTGTAGGATGACTAGGAAATATTGATTAAAAATTTAAATACAAATATCCTCTGACCTAACAGTTCCACTTCTAGGAATTTTCTTCCCAAAATAGCAAAACTGAGGCAAAACAAAAATACACGTGTGTGGAAACACTAATTTCAGCATTGTTTGTGAGAGTATGAGAATAGACACAATTAAAATGTCTCTTTTTTTAAAAAAAATTTTAATATTTATTCATTTTTGAGAGACACAGAGTGCAAGTGGGGGAGGGGCAGAGAGAGAGGAAGACAGAATCTGAAGCAGGCTCCAGGCTCTGAGGTGTCTTCACAGAGCCCGATGCAGGACCCGAACCCATGAACCATGAGATCATGACCTGAGCTGAAGTCTGATGCTCACCTGACTGAGCCACTCACTCAGGCACCCAAAAATGTCTTTTAATACAGATGGTGGTTAAATAAATTCTGATACATCCAAACAATGCAGCTCTGTGACGTCATGAGAAAATGAGGTAAATCTTTAGGTGATAATATTGAATATGGAATGTGCTACAGGATACATTAAGTGAAAAAAACACAAAGGGGCAGTGGAGTGGGCACGGTGTGGATAGCATGTATGTGTACGTCCAGGATGCTTCCTTGCATATAAAAAGGGTATTGGAGCATTTATTCATTTATTTGATTTTTTTTAATGTTTATTTATCTTATGAGAGACAGAGACAGAGCATGAGCTGGGGAGGGGACAGAGAGAGGGGGAGTAACAGACTCTGAAGCAAGCTCCAGGCTCCGAGCTGTCAGCACAGAGCCCAACACGGGGCTCGAACTCATGAACCCATGAGATCATGACCTGAGCCGAAGTCAGCCGCCCAACCAACCGAGCCACCCAGGTGCCCCTATTCATTTATTTAAACTAAAGTACCAGCAAGTGCCTCTTCTCCATGTATTTACTTGCTACTGAGTTTACTGTAGATTTCTGAGGACTAACTTGTCCTGAGAAGCAATGATACCATCATCTCCGAGTCAAAACAAAAAGGAAAAAAGGGACTAAGAAACTGTTGCCTCTTTATAACCTCAGGGAAAAAAATGGAATAGATTTGCTGCCACGGCATCCCTACCTTGTTCTCCTCACAGAGACATCCTGCTCCTTTTAAGCTGACATTGGTGGGTCTTGGGGGTGGGTACATGGAAGTATCTTTTACAAAAATCTGTAATACTGAGCCTGGTGTGGCTCCTTATGCCATTTGTACACTGAAGAGCAGAGCCGGGTCCTGATTTTTATCCAGCAGCACAAAGTCAGGGGTGAATACTGGAGATTATCAAAGATCCCACCTATGTTTCCAGGGAATTTCCAGCCCAGCTATGGTAGGGGAAGCTGGGTGGCATTAGGGACCATGGGATTCAGCCCCATATACTTGACCTTGGAATAGTAATAACAATGAAAAGTATATGTTCATGAGGAATGAACATCTCAATAGTTCCTAGTCTCTTAGATTCCATACCTTGCTTCTCTCAAGGTGGCAGAGCAGAGTGGGCAAGACTCTGTAGCCAAATTCCAAGATTCAGTCCTGGTGATGCCATTTATTAGCTATTTGATCTTGAATAAGTTACTCTCTGCTCTTAGCTTTCTCATCTGTAAAATGGGGTAACTCTGGCACCTATCTCCTAAGACTATCATGAAGATTACACAAGTAAATAGAAGTGAAACATATACCAAGTACTCAATCAATGCTACATCCTTAAAAGCTAATCTGCTTCGGAAAACAGTCGTATTTCTGCACAGTAAGCATTAAAAGCTTCAAACCCCTCACTGCCTCTCCCCTCTCCAAGCTCCCCGAGGCCGTGAATTAAAATAACAGACATGATCTTTGTCTCCTAGGTTTAACAGAGCAGTTTTTCTTAAGCAATGTTGTCTAGTGCCGTGCAAATTAGTGTAAAGTATTCATTTTATCTCAAGATCATTTTGGAATTCCATAGTCATTAATTTCAAACCCAGACTTGCCTTTGTACTTAATTATTAGTTCTTCTCTCAGGAGTTGAGAACGTAGCACTTTCATTCATCCACGAAAGGTTCAGGTGCTCATGGTGGAGGTCGTGATGTCTGAAAGGATCCAGCGGAATGCTGGGGGTGGTGTGTTAGCGACTTCCAGCTGCTGCTGCAGAAACGGACACCATCTCAGTGGAGCTTCTAGGCTAAAAGGATGGCAGTTTCCTTACTGTGCAGGCAAGATCTGGGATTCCAGAAAAGGAGGTAGCTGTAAGATCCTGAGCAAGCCCTCACCTGTCTGCATCTGAGTTTCATCATCTCTAAAACAGAGGGATTGCATTAAATGCTCTGGTGGTTCTTTCCAGCCCAAAAGACTCCAGGTAGATATATGAATCCTGTCTCAGCTGGGCTTTTTTTTTTTTTAAACTACACTGAAGCACTCCCCTCTGATCCCAACATTGCCACCACACACCTGAACACACACACACAACACACACACACACACACACACACACACAGTAAAATAATAACAGCTCCCATTTACTGAGTGCTGAGTGCCAAGTGCTTTATATACGTCATTGCGCTTAATGCCCACGATAAACCTCTGAGGCAGTTATTAATTTTTCAGATACCCAGAGAGGCCAAGGTGAAAGACAAAGAGGGAGCCGGGATTCCAGGTCCTCCCAGCTCTGTATCATTCTCTGTATCTAGATCAGTGGTACCCTCAGGCCTTCCAAGTCAGCCATGTGTGCGGTGGGGGGTCCTGGAACGGATCCCATGGGACTGCCCTGACATTCAAGGTGTGAAATGGCACTGTCACCCTTGGATTTCTACTTTTCGAGTTTGTTTTGTTTCAGCCATGCTGGTGTTAGGAAGCAGCGTCCGAGGAGTTCTCCGAGAGCCCTCCCAAGAGTCTCCGCGGCAGAAGAGAGATTCTGCACATTTGATTCCAAACCTCTTCCCTTCCTCGCAAAAACTCAGAGCCCTCCACAGTTCCACTCAGGAGGGAGATGCAGCCGAGTTCCCCTCCTGTGAGTTCCCAACTTGCGGCAGACCTCTGGGCAAGGCTGACCCAGAGTGCAGAGGGAGAAGACCTCACTTTCCGTGTCTGGCTACAGTGCACAGATTTGAGTCTTTGATTTTACCGCAGCTGCACATTTTCTGAACATTTATCCTCCTTCCCAGCCTTAAGCATTTCAGTCTAACAGCCAATCCCTCTCTCTCTTTCTCTCTCTCCCTCTCTCTCTCTCTCTCTCTCTCACACACACACACACACACACACACACTCATATCCTCATTCATTCTCTCTTTGAGGATGTTTCATAGCTGAAAATAAACACATCAAAATTAAGACTGTTGCCTGTGACAAGAAAGCGTATCCGAAAGAATTACAAGCCAGAGTTCTTAAAACCTCAGTCATTAAGGAATGTCTCTGGAACCATCCTCCTCTTTACAGGGTGGAGAGCTGCAATAAATAGAACTCATCAGAGACTGAGACATATTCAGAATAAGACATGCACACATTTATTATGAGCAGCTGCATTCAGCTGAGTTCCTGGAGGGATGTGGGAGATGTCTGGCATTCATTCACTGCTCTGGAAAAGGCTGATACCAACAGCACCCAAAGGAACAAGTTCCCGGCACCGTGGGTGGCGCCCATCAGGCAGCAGCATCCACATGGGCGGGGCCAGCCTCTCCCTGGGCCTTGGTGCCCTGGGTCTCCTCGACCCCAACACTCGGCTACCCCGGGTCAGTCACCAACCCTGCATCCTCCTCTCAGGCCTCCAGCCCCTCAGAAGTGGGGTGGACTGTGAGGAAGGGCTTCCTGAGCCGCTCCCCTAAACCCTCTGATGAGACCTTCCAAGGGCCCTTAGATGCGGCCTGCCCGTGGGGTGGGAGAGGGGCAGGGCCCAGCCAGGCAGCCTGCAGCCCTCTCGTCAGCCACTCAAGAAGGAAATCCTACCATTTGCCACATGAATACACCACTTCACTTCCCACTGGGCCTCCACTTCTGTGGGGCCTTACCTCTGGATCGCGTTGAGCCACAGAAATAGAGAACACCCAGCTGAATTTGAGTTTCGGATAACAAATAATGTTTCAGTACGAATATGCCCCGAATACTGCACGGGGCAAACGTATGCTAAAACACCTTGCTATTTATCTGAAATTCACATATAACTGCGTGTCCTGTGTTTTATCTGGCAGCCACACCTTCTTTGTAGTCTTCCCTCCCTCCAGGCCTTCCCAGGGAGTGTTTACTCTAGAGATGTGCTCTTAAACAAAGATTTGTTCAGTTCTGGTTTTCTGCGGATTCCTGATGGAAAGGAAAGGCTTCAGGACACATCTACTGAATAAAATCTCCATGGGTGGGTCCCAGAAATACACATTTTATCAAGTTGTTATTCAGGTGATTCTGATGCACATTTGTATTAGTTATCATCGCTTCTGGGCAAATTACCCTCAAACGCAGAGGCTGAAAACAACCAACATTTATTATCTCAGAGTTTTTATAGGTCAAAAATAGGGAGTGAGTGAGCTCTGTGATTCTGGCTCAGGGTCTCTCGTGATGCTGTGATCCAGGTGTTGGTTCAGGCTGTAAACATCTCCAGAGTCCACTGGTGCTAGAGGATCTACTCTTAGGCTCACTGGCATGGCCTTTCGTAGGACTTCAGGTCTTCTCTGGCTACCAGCTGGAAACTTCAGTTCCTCACCACATGGGTCTCTGGCTTTCCCCAGAGCTAAGGATCTGGGAGTGGGGAGGAGGACTTCCCCAAGACAAATCCAAATCTCGACTACACTCAGAGGAAGAGAATTACACAAAGTCATGAATACCAAGAGGCAGGAGTCATTGGGGGCCACCTCAGGGGCCGTCTACCACAATGTTCAAGTTTGATGATTACCACAGATCAGTCCTCAACATACTGCAACCGAGATCACATGTTAAAAATGGGAGCAAATGTCTTTCTTCACCTATTTTTTTCCTGTTTCTATCCTTCCTCCACATCCACCCGTTGGAGATTTGGGGTAACAATGGAGAAGAAATGGAGAAGAAAAAATAGTCAAAATGACAATCATAGAATAGCAAAATATTAAATTTTAAAATGCTTGCAAATATTGTTTGAGTAGAAGTAAATTACATGCAAATCGCGTGCATATATAACTGTCCTCTTAAAAATTTTACCATTCAATGTGGCTTTTGAAGAATATCCTATGAGGACTTCTGGTAACATAACAAGTAAGGTGACCAGCTGTCTCAATTGGCCCAGGAGTCTCCCATGTCCTGGGAACCCTTCAGTCCTGGGCAAAATGAGATGGTTGGTCTCCTTGACAAGGAGTCAACAAGGAATCCCATCAGCCACTCTACCCCTCTCTAGAGACTGAGTGGGTCAACCTTGTGCTGAAGTAGAGAGAGCATGGGCTTTAAGTTAGAATGTGTGCCCCAGGGGCACCTGGGTGGCTCAGTGGGTTAAGCATCTGACTCTTGATTTCAGCTCAGGGCATGATCTCACAGTTCATGAGTTCAAGCCCCACGTCGGGCTCTGTGCTGACCGTGCAGAGGCATTCTCTCTCCCTCTCTCTCTGCCCCTTCCCCACTCTCTCTCAAAATACATAAACAAACAAACAAACAAACAAAAAAAACAATGTGTGTCCTTAGTCGTGGCCTTACATTATCTCATCCAGAAGATAGGGACCATAAGTCTGCTTTAGTGAAGCTTGAATGATGCACATGGGATTGCCTTGTAAACTGAGAGGTGCCATACAGATGATGCTCTTGAGTGCTATTCTGAAAAAAGCCACTCCTAGCATGAAAGGGGGGGACCAAAAAGGTCACCCCTTTACACTGTTGCAACCAAATCTGACATTTTCTCGTTCAACTAGGCTGGCTCTGCTGACTCCCTGAAAAGGTAAACACAGCCCACAAAAGCCACATTACACACCTTAATTTTTGCTTTAATTTGCAATTTAATTCCCCGATTGATTTACTGTCTCCTCCGGAAAACGCTCAGCTACCAAAAAGGACAGTCACGTCTATTGTATCCTCAATGACAAGTTTCCCAGAAAATCCTCGCGAAGCCTTGATAGAAAAGACATGATTCATTTTCACAGCTCTGCTGGTGTGACTCCCGCCTCTCAGGGAGAAAACCTGTCAGCAGTGCTGCTCCTTCCGCCACCCTCCTCCACCTCAACTCCTCAAGGTTTGGGAGATTTTTTTGTTGGTGAGAAAAGCAGTAATCTGCAAAGTGTGTTAACATGCTCATCCTCTCTTCTTTTCTTCTGCCTTTACCGCTTCTGGGCAGCCCTGCACAGTTACAGGATGCGAAGTCTCTAGTTCAAAATAGACAGTGCCATTTTTGAACGGACTTCCTTCGAGGTGGGCCTGTTAGCAAAAATGGCCTTAATTTACTTTTTGTCCATTATTCTCCTCCCACTCGCCCCTGTACCCTGGCTGTGTGTCCCAGGCACCCAACAAAGATGCTGGATTGAATGTGATGTTACAGAAAGACTACGTGGGTCTCATCTCTTCCCTGCCATTGTGCAGCCATAGGACCCAGAACCTCTCTCGGTCTCAAGAAGAAAAATGGTGTCTTGGCCTTCCTGCATCATGGGGGTGATTAAATATAAGGGTTTTGTTTTTATTAGAGTCCTTCCTCTAGCATGTTTTAGATATCTGGCCAGCTGAGTATTCCTATAGCATTATTATTTGCACTGTTTACTAGATGACAGTTTCTACCTACTGACCTTAGCAAGCTTACCTAATAATTATAATAATCTCAATACCGCCACACAGCTGTTGCCTTATGATTTCTGTTTTATAGTTTTAACACTTAAAAAGCTGATTTTTGGGGCGCCTGGGTGGCGCAGTCGGTTAAGCGTCCGACTTCAGCCAGGTCACGATCTCGCGGTCTGTGAGTTCGAGGCCCGCGTCGGGCTCTGGGCTGATGGCTCAGAGCCTGGAGCCTGTTTCCGATTCTGTGTCTCCCTCTCTCTCTGCCCCTCCCCCGTTCATGCGTTCATGCTCTGTCTCTCTCTGTCCCAAAAATAAATAAAAAACGTTGAAAAAAAAAATTAAAAAAAAAAAAAGCTGATTTTTGCCCCTTGCACTGTAGGCCAGTTTCCAAGGTGTGTCTTCCCCTGACATTCAAGATGGTGAGATTTTAGTTGATGCAGACTTTAGCTTTGAGTTTCATACCCTTTCTACATAGATACAGCGTGTTTAAAAAATCTCTTTTTGAAGTCAGCAGTTCTACCTCAATAATATTGATTTTTAAAAAATGAGCAATTGCTTAAGCAAACCTTAAGCAAGTACCATAATTAAAGAGAAGATTATAAACACATTTTCCCTCTGGTTCATTAAGTTGGATGTTAGCTTATGGTTAATAAATAATGAAAACATTACAACCATATCAAAAGAAATGATGACAGAAAAAAAAATGTTCACCTACAACCCTGCCAGCCTGATACAACACAGTAAATGGTTTCATTCCAGCATTTTTCTTCTGTCCAGAAAAGATGGAGAGCCGGAGTCAAGACTCAGACTTCTCCCGCAACCCCTCCTCCCCTTCCCAGGGCATCAGGGGCATAGGGTGAGGTTCAGTGACACATGTAAGCTCTCAGGAAATTCTTGATGGAGCTGAGCAAAGACATTGTGATGGTTAGTTAGTCTTTTATTTGTCAACTTGGCTAGGCCACAGTGCCCAGATATTTGGTGAAACACCATTCTGGATGTTTCTGTGAAGGAAGATTTTTGGAGATTAAATTGGTGGACTCTGAGTAAAGCAGATTGCCCTCCTTAATATGGGTGGCCTTCGCCAATCAGCTGAAGGCCTAAATAGAACAAAAGACTGGAGAGCCCCAACTGAGTCCCTCACTCAACTTCTCTCGGCCTTGATTTCCTCATCTCAAAAACTGAAAGCACTTCAGAAACATTGCTATATAATGTCTTATGTTATATTTATCATATTTCCTAAATTGATAGCGATAGCTAACATTAGAGGACTTTGTACGTGCCAGGCTTGGAGCCAAGCACATATACTGTTTCATTTGATCCATTCGACAAGTCAATCTGGTGAATAGTAGTATTGTTCCCATTTTATACATGAAGAAACTGAGGTACAGAGAAGCTAATCCACTTGTCTTAGGTCGCACAGTTGGGACTTAACCTATCTAGAACTATCAGACCTAGGGAATGTTCTCCCTAATGATTAGCTCTGTGACCCTGGGGAGTTATTTCACTGCTTTAAGTTCTTATATTCTTGCACATACCACGGGATACCGTCTATCTCCTAAGCCTGTTGTGAGAATTCAGGGAATCACGTTTGGGGTGTACACTCAGGAAGGGCAATGAGAATTTCCATGTAGACCCCCCACCCCCCACACTGTCAGCCCCTCTGTACAGAGGACCGTCTAATCACACGTACGCACAGGGGAAGCAGCCAGATTTGCTGTAGATCAATGACCAATCTGCCACATTTATCAAAATCTTGGTTTAAGAAATATTCTTCCTGCAAAGAATCAATGATTTTGAACAGATTTATGTGAAGACTTTAAAAATGTTAAACGAATATCTTCTTCTTGAATATATTTGAGAAGACTATTATAAAACTCAAGCCTTTTGACAAATCCAAACATTCCTTTAAATACTGAGGAAATATATCTTCTATTTTAAAATATAGTTATAAGATTATTGTGTTAGTTTGCTGGGGCCACCTTAACAAAGGACCACAGACTGGGTGGCTTATACAACAGAAATGTATATTCTTACAGTTCTGGAGACTAGGAGTCCAAGAGCAATGTGTTGGCAGTCTTGGTTTCTTCTGAGGCCTCTGCCCTTGACTTGTAGATGGCCGTCTTCTCCCTGTGTCCTCACATTGTCTTCCTTCTGTGCCTGTGTCCTAATCTCTTCTTGTTCTTTTTTTTTTTAAATATAGAGACTCTTTTTTAACAATTTTAAATGTTTTTATTTATTTTTGAGAGAGAGAGAGAGCAAGCACATGAGCAGGGAGGGGCAGAGAGAGAGACACACACACAGAATCCGAAGCAGGCTCCAGGCTCTGAGCTGTCAGCACAGAGCCCGATGCAGGCCTTGAACTCATGAACAATGAGATCATGACCTGAGCCAAAGTTGGATGCTGAACCAACTGAGCCACCCAGGTGCCCCTCTTTTTATTTTAAAGACACCAGTCCTATGGGGTCAGGGTCTACTTTAATGACCTCATTTAACACCCTATCTCCAAACAGTCACATTCTGAGGTATTGGACATTAGGACTTTAGCATATGAATTTTGGAGGGGCACGATCCAGCCCATAATAAATACATGTTTATTAACTATAGTCACAATAAAAATACATTCCTATTTGTTGAACATCTTCAGAATCATTGACTATGCATGAAGAATATATTTATATTCACTGACTCTATTTGAGAAAAAATATATGCATGAATATATTCATACAGAGAGTACTCCTTGAAACAAGCTTTGGGAAGTTGGTTATTTTGGTAAATTTGACAAGTTGGCCATATGGTAAATTGATACTTCGTTGAACTGTCTCTCTGAGAATTAACAATTGGGTATATTGATCCAGAGCTGATGTAAAGTCTGTGTGAGCCAAAATCTAATGGGACCTCCCGACCCGCCAAGAATATCACGCTATTATCTGAGAGAGAAAAGTACCCAATTCCATGAGCTACTGAAACAACAGCAACACTTAGTTGACAGGTAGAAGGCAAGGGGCATTCTGAGGGAAGAGGGGAGGTTGGGCCTGGGGTACTTGGGAGCCTGGGGAAGGCCAGTTCAGTGGAGTGTTCCCTGGGAGCTTCTGGATCCTGGTACGTGGGGTGAGGGCAGGGGAGGGAGGGAAAGATGATCCTAGGGATAACTCTGTTTCCCAGCTTTGCTTTTCTTTCTCTTCCCTTTTTCCAGATCTCCCCCAATTAGGCCACACGGCCATTTCTGTGTCACAGATGCCACTGCCAACTCACCCCAGCCACGGATCCTTAGCAGCATAAGCTCCTTAATGTCAGGACTCATGTGCCTTTGATTCATTTAGCAGTGAAAACCCAAGGACATTAGTGGTGATCCCCTTTCCCCTCCACATCCATGTCCAAATGTAACTCCATCCTCTTTCCTTCCTTAGTCTACTGTAAGGGTGACTCTCTTCTTTCCAGAATCAATTCATCTGTCTGTGCTCTGGATCTCATTCCTTCTGTCTGGGATCCTCCGCATCTCACTTCATAGATTAGTAGCCTCTCCGGACCCCGGTAACCCTCTTTTGTCTTCAGCCAACACCCCTCTCCTTTCACCCTTTCTTATCTGCCTTCTCTCAACCCTAACATTCTCACTCACACCAAACTCTAAAGCTACTACTCTTTTTCCACTCCATTGCCTTACTTTTCACTGACATCTGTTCATGTCTGTGTTCTCTCAGGACCTATTCAACACACCGTAGGAGCTCAAGAAAAGATAGCTGGAGTAATTACTGAATTGGACAATGGAATATTCCTCTAGCAATAAGTGCAAGGATCCTAGAGGATGCACGATATTGTTCTTGTCTTCAAGGAGGGGGCTGTGGAGTTAGCAAGACACATGAAACAAGACACATGAAAAACTGTCACCAAAGCCACACTGTGGACAAACAGAACACAATCTTTAAAATGGAGGAGGCATCTAGAGAGGCCTCTGGGCTAGACAAACACCTTCCTGTTTCCACCCAGCACTTACGTAAATGCAAATCAACAAAGTCATAGAGAAGTGCAAGGACCAAAGGGGAACCCCAGCCACTGTACCACAACCGGGGGTTTACATAAAATGAATATAATACGTATTTTGGGTTCTCTTTGGTCGAAAAGAACGGTGTCCTAGGAAGGAGGAAGGCGCCAGTGGACAAATGGGCTCTGAGCAGTGGTCAACTCAGAGCATGAATCAGCATCCGCCGCACTTGCTCAGTGTCTGGAGGACTAAAGTGGGAACCAGGAGCCGGCTGGTCCTGGCTCTCCCTGGTGGGGTGCCACAGCCTTGCCAGCTGCCAAGGGCGGAGTGGTGCTTTGAAGACCGGAGCGTGCAAGGCAACCTCAGAATGATTTGCACTCTGCACAACGTCCTCCACCCCCTGCAGGACCCACCCTTCCAGGCAGCCGCAGAACTTCCTCTCTGAGCAAAGTTGGCAGTTGAGAGCTTACCCAGTGGGTTCCTGCAGCTGAGCTCTCCTGTGAGCTTCAGCCCCAGGGAGAGCCCTGTCCAATGAGCCAGGCCCTGAGGGGCCCTGGCAGCCCTGCAAGCCCAGGGTCGAATGCCTCGGTCTCCCCAGCAGGGTTTCCAATGCGCCGGGAGCTCCCATAAGCCAAAGCAGCGTTTGATAGCCTGCCTTGGTGACCTGCAACCCTAAATTTTTTCCAGAAACGATGGAGTAAGACACAGTGTTGAATTGAGGAGTCCTCTCATTTGATAAGCTGGAGTCAAAGTCAAAGGAAACATTTGTAAAAGCAGGCCAATCCTCTATGCTCCAATACTACGATTACTACTACTAGTATTTATAAAAATGGCTGGCAGAGCTTGGGCTCTGTCCTACAGCATCTAACTCCTTTCGGGAGCTGGCTCCTTTACATGCCAGCAAGCAACTACAGCTCGCTGGCCTCCCCAGCCCCCACCATGAGGCCTGGCCCACTGAACACAAATGAAGAGAGATGGTGACTCTGTCTCTTCATTCATCCTGTGAAGAGGAAAAGTGAGGGAGAAGATTGATAAGATCTGGCCCAAGATCAACTAGAGGCTGAGAGGAAGAAAGCCTGAGAAACCGAGGGGAACTGATCCATAGTCTACCTCCACTCGCCTCTGCAGACCTTCGGCTAAGAAGCCCTGCTCATTCAATGACGCAGCAGATCCACAAACAGCTGCTGCGAACCAAGAAAGCTAGCGCTCCTGGAGAAATGACTGTTTGTTCCCGAATGGAGCATGCTGGGCTGAGTAGGGGGAAGAAGGAATCATGCCTTTTGTCAAAGGTGAGCACCAAAGGCAGTAACTCACATTTCCATTGGGCTTTGAGGTTGACATTTGTCTCTCACACCCATTTTCCTATCTGAGCATCTTAAGAGCTCCGTGGGTGGACAGAACAAATGTCACCACCACCACCACCACCACCATCATCATCATCCCTATCTTACAGATGAAGAAACAAAGTCAGACCGAGGGACCTGCCCAAGGACTCACAGCCCGTCCACAGCAGAAGTAGGAGCTCAGCCTTCACCGTCTGGTCTTCGTCTAGCCCAGAGAGTTTTCCCCAAAAGGTGCTGAGGAAAACCTTTAATCAGGAGAGGACAGTGTGACCTGAGGGGACTCTGCAAATCACAGTCAACGCATGGTAGCAAAATGCTCTGGGAACTATGGATCAGCCGGAGAGTCATGTGAACTCTCCTGTGGCTGGAGAAACATTTCTCCGGAGATACATAAGCTGGAGCCATTTTGTTCTCCTCCTGAGCACAGGAGGGTGGGCAGGCCAGCATCCTTGGGTCTCTCTTTAGAAAGAATTCTACCCTCCTTGCCAGGTCCTCATGGAAGGACAGCAAACAATGCCATTCTTTTTGCTCTGGAGTAACAGTCACATTTTTCAAGGCTATCTGGCAAGATGTGACTGTGCTCCAGACACTGGTAAGAAAAATAAAGCTGTAGAATTCTTCCAGCGTTTTATCAACTAATTAAAAACCTGCTTAGAGCCTCCACCCTTCCTTATACACACACACCATCATTCTCTCTGCTCACATTACACAGGTCTGGGGAGAGATCTTTATCTAAACGCAAAACTCAGAATTGCTAAGTGGCAATATTAGCCTGAGTCTTATGTTAGCCCTGATCACATTAAGCAAGATCACATCAAGTGGCACTTATATCATTTTTGACAGTCCTGAGCCCATCCATATGCAGCCCCAACATTTAATCTGGTTTCCTCCTGGTTGGTAATTTAATTCTCCTATAACTGCAGTCAATCATCTGTCAATCATCAAAGCTGTATTTAAAATCAATCTAGGGCTCTATTGTGGGAATAGTAAGTGAATGGTTCTTTGGTCTTTCATAAATTACCCCTTATGAGACTCAGGGATCATTCTGGAAACTTTTAAAATCATGCTTTTATTTTAGTTTTTTTTTTCCCCTCAATTTGGTTTTAGGATGCCATGTAGTCGCAACAGACAAATTTTAGACAGCCCATAAAAGAACTCACCATTTTTAAAACTACCTTACCCATTTATTTGGAATAATATGATGTGAGTATAAATTGTATTGACAGCTTCAAATCTGGTGATAGAAAAAAAAAATTAGGCTCATTGCAATCTTTTCAAATACTTTGCTCTGAACTAGTACATCTGAAGTCCAGTAAAATATGTATTGTATCTTTAACATCTGCATCCCAAGGGTCAGCTCTGTATCTATTACAGGGCCCCTCTCTGGCATATACTGGGAAAGGGATTTTATCTCTGAGTGACCCACCAGTGCAGGTGCTTTCCCTGATCCTTCCAGCTCTGCCCTGTCCATCCTGTAAGCTCTGCCTGGCCTTTCCAGACCTGTCCCTATGCAGAGAATGCTGCTTCCTTCCTGTGGACATCCCCAGAGGGAAATGTGGGCAAATATGTTCCTTACACTGGCTTATTCACTTTCTGCCACCACAGGTAGGCTATACCCAGGTGTTGCTTTCCTGAACCCTGCATAACTAAAGGGAATTACAATAAAAGAGATAAAAATTGGGGGCACCTGGGTGACTCAGTCAGTTAAACATCTGACTCTTGATCTTGGCTCAGGTCATGATCTCATGGTTTGTGAGTTCAAGCCCCGCCTTGGGCTCTGCACTGACAGCTGGGAGCCTGCTTCGGATTCTCTCTCTCCTCCTCTCTCTCTGCCCCTCCCCTGCTCATGCTCTCTCTTTCTCTCTCAAAATTAATAAATAAACTTAAAAGAAGATAAAAGTGAAAACTCCATGCTAAATGTGGGCTTTTCCTGTAACCCAGGAGAAAAGCAGTAAGGAATTTTAAATCTTTCTGAGATGACACTTCCCGTTCCTAATCTTGCTCTCTGGATCTCCTTACTGCCTAAGGACCTCTCCCGATGCATGTTGTAACTTTCCCTCCACTTTCCAGGCATTCCCTAACCTTGAGGGTTAGTCCAGCTTCAGAATCTACCCTCTCTCCTGAGCAATTCATCTTCTTGAGTTAATCCCTCTAAATTATAATCCCAGGATCGGGATAGAGGTGGAGGCTTGAACATTTTCTGGATGCAAAGTGCTGGATTTGCTCTTTTGTTAACACATTAAATCAAACCATTCCCACAACGGGTTTTTGTTTCCTCGCTTTTGCTTTCTGACTAGTTTTGTGATGTTTACTTTTGTAGTTCGATAGGTTAAGATTTCCATAGTATTACCAGCAACGAACAGTATTCTAGAAGGCTTGTAAGTCAACTGCTGACATGATTTGGCTGGTATTATGGACTAAATGAAGACTTAAAAAGCAGATCACTTCCTGAGAAACGTAGTCATTGAAAAGGATCTTAAGATAGGAGTCGGGTTTAAAGAGCAGAAAGATTTGAACACTCCACCAGTTAGGACCTGCTCCATTACAGGGAAGAGAAACCTGATCCCAAACCAAAGCTAACAAGGTCATATAACTGGAGAGTCCAGAAAGTATAGCTGGCTTTAGGTGTGACTAGTTCCAGAGGCTCAAAGTGAATCCCAATTTCTCTTTCTGCTTCTGGACTCTGCTTCCCTCTGTGTTGGCCTTTATTCTTGGGTAGCTCAAGGCTTACTTTATCATTAGCATTAGCTATCCTAGAAAAGAAGTGCTTCTGATCCAGGAGGGCTCTTTGGGGTTAGCCTGGGTCATGTGACACCCATCCCTACACTGTGATTGGGCAGGGTTTGGTTACAGGGTGGGCAGAGGGGTCAGTGCAGTGGGTTCTTCTTAGCCATTTGGTCTTTATCAGACAGTTGGGAGAAGGTCTGCTGGAGGACAGAAGGTATTGCTACAATCGGCCACTACGTGGAAAGATGATGAGTAAAGACAGAAGCAGGAAAACACACTGTATATCCAGAAACTTTGGTAAGAGAGCAAGAGGCAAGCAGAAGATGTATTGTAAAGGGTACTGAACACCTGGCAGGGAGTTTCTGCTTAACCTAGCAGGCTCTGGGGAGGTTTCCGAGCAGGAGGATGAACGGTTTGGAATTCCCAAATTAGGACAGTGCTCTCCCACCACTGTTTGCACAGATGTGTGTGGAAAGATACTCCAAGTGGGAGCATAAATTAGAGGTAATGAGGCCCGACCTGAGGTGGTGGCAGTAAAAACAGAAAGGGGACAAAGACGGTGAGTCTCTCTGATAGGGCATCCTAAGATACTCCAGTTTTATGTAGAGGCAGAAAGAATTAAAGACCATGTGAGAATGATACTATTAGTAAAACTAGAAAACAAGGCAGGAGAGTCTAAATGGCAGAGATTTTGCTTGAAATGGACCTACTGCTGCTTGAGCAAGCAGAGGAGGAGATCAGGCAAGCAGCTAAGAGGCGAGGCCGGAGCCTAGGAGAAGGGGCAGAGCCAGAGGTCAAGAGAGAGAGAGAATCTCCAATGAGCTTGTGGTTGGAATCACGAGAACTGCACCATCCATGAAGGAGAGTATGTAGAAGTGAGCGGTCGAAGGACAGAAGTCTGGGCAGTCGCGAGGCAGGCAACAGAGAAGGAACAGGGACTCAGGATGGTGACTGAGAAGGAGCCGCCAGACGCTGGGCAGAAGGAGAAAGTAGAACCTACTGAGGTCAAACAGGAAGGGAGTTCCATTCCCAAAGAGAAAATGAATTAGATCTCCATGGTCAACATCAAGGTTTCCAGTGTTGGCTCTGTACTCTTTATTTCACATTTTCCTTGATCCTTTTTACAGTGAACTCACAACCAAACTCAGTCCAATGAGCAGCCATGGATGCTAAAGATTTACAGCTTTCTGAGAACCAGTATTTCCACTCTGGTCTAAGTTGCATTAATTTGAGACCTAAGCATCCTATCATTAGTAACACCATATTCTCTTTTGGGTTTTCTCTCATTTTTATAGCATGTGGACCAAGTATTAAAATAATTATTCACTGTGCTGCAATGAAACTATTGACCAGTAAGCATTAATTACTACCTTGATTTGGGGACAGAGGTACAGAATCTGAACTTGGCACATGAAAGGCAGGTTAGAGATCTTGGTGTTTGAAATACACAAATAGGAGTTATATGACCATCAAATCATTTAAATTGAGAACTGCTTGTTCCTGAGGCCAAGGAAAAAGACATTTCCAAGATTTCTCTTTCATTGGCTCCCTTCTTTCCAATTATTCTTTGAATTCAGATATTTCCCAGGATATTATCTTGGATGTTTTCTTCAATCTATACATTTGGAGTGATCTATAAGACCTTGCCTTTCACTATCTACCCTCTCCTGTGCCCCCAAACCTATATATTTAGCTGGCTATTACGTTATACCTTACCAGGGCTGCAATGTGTGGTTGTTCAGGTTGTGTACTGCAAAAAGCACCACTGAAAGGGGACACCATTCACATTGTGGATATTGTTTTGAATAAAAAAATTTTTAATTATAATTTGATTCCAAATTTATACAATTTGTATACATGACAATTTTCTGGTAGATGGCAGTAAAATCTCTAGTTCTGATAAAATTAACATATTACAACACTTTTCAAATAGAAAGTATTAAAAACATTTTTTTAACATTTATTTAGTTTTGAGAGAAAGAGAGAGACAGAGCATGAACAGGGGAGGGGCAGAGAGAGAGGGAGACACAGAATCCGAAGCAGGCTCCAGGCTCTGAGCTGTCAGCACAGAGCCTGATGTGGGGCTCGAACTCACAAACTGCAAGATCATGACCTGAGCCGAAGTCGGACGCTTAACTGACTGAGCCACCCAGGTGCCCCAATACAAAGTATTTTAAGGAAAAAGAATCCTATCTGATGTGCACAAGGGCACTATGTGGGCTGTGGAGGCCCCGACTCTACCAGGATGCGCCATGGTCACCTTTGTCATTTCTTGCTCTGCCTGCATCCACAATGGCTCTCAAATCCATCCCATCCTGTCCATTCTCACTGCTACTGCCTGAGTTGAGGCCCCCTACTTCCACCCCAACATCTCTCTGCTGGGCCATTTTAATGCCTCCTTCTTGATCTCTTGGCCTCATGTTTTGTCCTAGAGGTTAGTGTCAGAACGATCCTTCTAAAATGATTTCACTTGAGTAATTTCCCGTTTAATATCTTCTCATTGTTTAGAGAATTCAACTTACACTCCTGAATGTGCTATATAAGACTCCCCATGTCCTTCCCCTGCCCTCCTGCCTACCAGTCAGTCATCTATACACCTTATGCTCCAACAACACCAAACCTCATTTGATGCAGTTGAAGGTGCTGGTTTGGAGCACCTGACGGGTTGCTCACTGCATTCCAATTCATCCTTCAAGAATCAGCTCAATGGTCCCTCATGAAATCTTTCCTGATCAACCCGGGCAGAATTAACCATACCCTCCTTTGCACAGTCACTGTAGCTAATTCATACCTTTATTATTGCACTTCTCCCAGAGTTGCAATTATTTTTGCATGCCTATCACATTATGGATGAGGAAGCATCTTAAGGGTATAGATCGCATTTTATCAATTTATTTGCCACTAGTACCTAACAGAGTATTGATGTGTATACTGGATACCTAAGGGATACCTGTTTTGCTCCTGCTTCTGGACCTAATTGAAAGAGTTGAATAAAATGTGTCAAATGTTTCATAGAAACCACGCAGGGTGGATTTGATAATAGGAGAAGGGAAGAGAACTTAAGTGTTTTGAGGATCCTTTTACATCAGGTGTTATTCTAGATACTTTACATATGGGACCTCAGCTTTCAGTTAAATGTGGAAGCACAGCAACAGGCCATATTTCACTTGCTGTTCCCTTTAGAGTATTTTGAAGAGTCTCCAGTAACTTCTCTGCTAAATTCTGCTTCTGCTAGTCTGCAGCAATGGGATCTTCATGGCTTCAAGAGGCTATTTCTCTGTTTCATTTTGGTTTTACATTCTGCTGGGAAGTACCAAACCAGTAATGCCTAATAGCTTATTAAAGACTTACAGGGTTTTTTTGGTTTTTTTTGGTTTTTGTTTTGGTAAGAGCAACCTCTTTTCTTCTCCCCCATGACCTCCTACTCCCTTCCTGTGATGAAGGTGGAGTTAGAGAGGAGGTGAAAAAGTCAGAGTGGGACATAAAAGTAATGGATAGACATACTGCAAAACAGAATCGCTTCTTTTTGACAACTGAGGCTTGGTTTTCCCCTGGACCACGTTATGTGTTGTTTACTTGGGATGACTTCTTTCACACTTCTCCAGTTTGCAAGAGTTGACCAGTCTCAATTTTCAGGAGAAGCCTTCCTCCCTGCTCTCGTGCCCATATATTATCTAGTTTAACCATCACCACAGTGCCGGCCAGTGTGCAGCATTCTCATTTTATGGAAAGGGACATTAACATTAAGAGAGGTCAAGTTGCCCAAGGACATACAGCCAGATTAGGTAGTAGTAATCAAGTGAATGATTTTCTCAAGAGAAAAATAATGTTCAAGCGTGGGTGCATAAAGGGAAAGTGACTGGACACAGAATGGAACTGGAGCTGTCTTCCAGGGCTAATGGGGAATTCTGTTCCTACTGGCCATACTAGGCTGCTGCTGGGCTCTCCTCTGCCCTGGGATCTCAGGTTAACAACCACTTACTTCGGACAGAGTAACAGACGAACGTGGATGTCACATACACGCTTGAGAGTGCAAAGAGAGTTTTGGAACAACAAAAAATTTTTTAAAATCTTTGTGACAATATTTAGAAAGAAGATAGCTATTTTAAAAGCATATTTTTTGTGCCTACGTTCATAAACGTCACAGAAATCCAAAGACATGCTCTGGTTAAACAATGAACACACTCACATGAGAGTGTGACTTGTTTTTCCTGTTTTTAAGTTTCAAGAAACCAGGCCTACATTCGATGTGAATTATATGCCACGAGATTATTCTTTACACTCATTCTAAATGTAAGGATAAAGCTTCTCATCTAAGTTTTGGATAAAATATGCTATTTGTATTTGGAGCACCCCAATACTCAGCTGTACCGTGCACTGCAGTACAAGCGGGTTTTCAGGACAGATTCCTAAAGAACAAAGTCAGGTACTGAATGTGGACACATGGGAAGTTTGTACTGTACACTCTTAACTCCAGCAATCATTTATTAATTTATTAAAGCAATGATGAGCCAACAGGTAGACCTGAAACTCACCCTGTTGATGCCTGGATTTCAGTAAATTAACAAAATGGAATAAAAGTTAACTTAAAAAAAATTACTCAAAAGTGTTTAAAAGCACTGATCCATCAAGGGTTTAATAAGACTGCCAGTAATACTTTATTAGAGCTAATAACATGAAGGAAATCTGATAACTATTCAAACATTTAAGCCTGTAAGCTCTACATCTATAATAGTTCTTTTCCAAAAGTCTTAATTTTGCTCTGCAAGGAACAAATGTCAGTTTTCAACCTTGTGAATATTAAAAAGTGCAAATTACTCTTCATCAAAATAAGTTAGTGCATTATAGGTAAGTAATAAATGCTCCTAAAAATTAAAACCAGCTATTTAGGGTTCATGACAATCTTTTCCATCACTTAAAAATAAAAAGACCTTGGAAATTTAATAAATGTAGGTAGGCCCATGTGCCTCTTTACACTGGCTGATGAGGAAGCAGATACAATTCCTTTGCGTTCTCTCATTCTTGTCTCTTGGTACATAGTCAGGTAGTTTGAGGGATTAGTTAAGCTAAACTCCTGGAACCCATCATTCACATGACATGGTAAAAAACTGTTCATCTGGGAGGTAACTGCTACAGAAGTGTACTCACCTTGCTTTTAGAGTTAATACATCCAAACTTTGAAAATAGTTATGTGGATACATCAAGTCCTAGACTTCAGAAAAATGGTCTGCTGCTATACGTTTAATTACCTATTACCTAACTGGTCTCAGTTTAACAGATGATAAAGAATAAATAAAGAACAGATAATAAGAATCACAGAGCGAAGAAGTGGCTAAAAGTCCAGGGAAGTGGAATGTTAATCCTGGAGCATCAGACAGCAAGATCAGGCTCCTGTATTTAGAAATGAGGAATTCTATTTGAAATGAGGATTCCTTTGAATGCCCATGGCACATACTTTAAAACCATAAGAATGAGGGGCGCCTGGATGGTTCTGTCAGTTAAGCTTCCGACTTCGGATCAGGTCATGATCGCCCAGGCTGTGGGTTTGAGCCCCATGTTGGGCTCTGTGCTGACAGCTCAGAGCCTGGAGCCTGCTTCAGATTCTGTGTCTCCCTCTCTCTGCTCCTCCCCTGCTCATGCTCTGTCTCTCTGCATCTCTCTCAAAAATAAACAAATATTCAAAAAATAAAAAAAATAAAATAATACCTTACAAGGAATAGCAAACAGGGGTGCCTTGGGTGGCTGAGTTGGTGGGAGCATCCTACTTAGGCTCAGGTCATAACCACATGGTTTGTGGGTTCGAGCCCCACGTTGGGCTTTGCCCTGACAAGAGGGAGCCTGCTTGGGATTCTCTGTCTCCCTCTCTGCCGCTCTCCCACTCACACACTCTCTCAAAAATAAATAAAATATTAAAACAAACAAACAAACAAACACGAACAGCAAACAAATGTTTTTCTTCCAGTCCATTTTCTTCTTTTTTCTAAAATTGCTTACGTGTTCAAGTAACAGTGCTGTGGAACAGTGCTCTCAACCTCCTCCTACCCCAACCACCATTCCCACCATGATGGGGGAGTGATGTTTACATGGATCCTATACTCTCAAACAGATGTCCAGATTTTATACTGTCATATAGATAAAAATAGATTTCTACCATACACATTTTTCTAGTCCCTGCATGTAAAGTAATTCCACCTCTACTATAATCACAATATATACTGAACACTTACTACGTGCCAGGCACATGAGTGCATTTCACATATTAAACTGACTTAATCCCCATGGCAAACTATTCGGTGGATACTATTATGATCCCCATCTTACATATGAGAAATCAAGCACACGGAGTTTAAATAACTTCCTCAAGGTCACACAGCTAGTAAATGGCAGAACTGGGAATTCAAGCCGAGATAATCTGGTCTCTAGGCCTGTGCTGACACATGGTTTTCAGAATGCATGAAAAGAACATTATCATGGAGATAATTTGCTCTAACACATTTTTAAGTCTATTGTTTGGAAACTATCTTGTTAATAAAAATTTACATAAAATCTATCTCACGATTGATGGGCTCACTAGATCTTCACAAAACTCCAACTAATACTTAAGAACCTAAGACAATGTCTTAAATGACTCCAAGTATGCAACAGTTTTAACCTACCTAACTGGTGTAAATGGTTTGAGAATTCACTGCTTTCTTACTCAAAACTATGTAAAGTGAAAACTTTGCTTTTCCATTACTTTTCAGTCAGATTTTGTTGCCACATTTTTTTTCTGTATTTGAATTAGCTTGAAGGTCTCCATGGTATGAGAACTGAATATCCTACTTTTACAATGTTTATTATCAACAAATCAAAAACTCTTTCAAACCCTGATGTTCCTTGAGGAGAAAGAGAAACTGAATGTCAAGAAGCTGGCCTAAGCCTACAGGACGATGGTACAGCCAGACAGAGCTTCAGTCTTGTGATGCAAAAGCTACTTATTACTCTAGTGAGGAAAGTACACTGGTTTGAAAAGCTAATTAAAATTAATTAGAAGGTTCAAGTACCTCAAACATAAAATCATGCATTATATAAAAGGTACTTTCAAGGTCAATTTTTCAGAACTTGACCAACTAATTTAGTTTCTTAAATGTCTTTCACAGAAGATATCAATAGCAGGGAAATGGTTTGTGAATTGCAATTTCTGTAGCTTTAGGAATAACACTCAGAAATTCAAAAGGTATATCAGAATGCAATCGGGGCACCTGGGTGGCTCAATCAGCTAAGCTTCCGACTTCGTCTCAGGTCATAATCTCATGGTTAGCAGGCTTGAGCCCTGCATCAAGCTGTGCACCGACAGTGTGAAGCCTGCTTGGGATTTTCTCTCTCTCCTTTTCTCTTCCCCTCCCTCACTGTGTGCAAGTGCTCTCTCAAAATGAATAAACTTTAAAGAAAAAGAAGGCGATAGACATCACGATAAATCAAATATAATTTTATAAGAAAAAATTCCACTTTACTTACACTGTTGTTATGGTCTGAATGTTGGACCTGGCCCAGCCCAAAATCTTATGTTACAACTTATTCCCCCAATGTGATGGTATTTGGAGGTGGGCATTTGAGAGATGAGTAGGTCGTGAGGATGAAGCTCTCAAAAGTGGGATCAGTGCCCTATAAAAGAGACCCCAGGGGGATCCTTTGTCCCTTCTGCCATGTGCAGTTACCATGGGAAGACAGCTGCCTATGAGGAAGTTGATCTTGGACCTGGAAGCTGCCTTGATCTTGGACTTCCAGCCTCCAGAACCATGAGAAATAAATTTCTGTTGTTTATAAGCCTTCCAGTCTGGGATATTTTGTTCCAGCAGCCCAAACATACTAAGACAACCATGTTATACTGGAAAACAACTCATGATAGGTAGGTTTATTTTATTTATTTTTAAGTAGGCTCCACACCCAATGTAGAGTTTGAACTCATGACCCTGAGATCAAGGGTTGGATGTTCTACCGACTGAGCCACCCAGGTATGTTTATTCTTTAAAATCTAATTTGGTTCTCCTTTAAAAGGCAAGTGTGATTCTAATTCAAAATATTCTATTTTAGCAACTTTCTTTTTATAAACTGTTTAAAGACAAAGTCAAGCAATGCCATCTACAGGGAAACTTTAGAACAACAGTCCTATTTCTATAACCCACGCTTCTTTAAATTAATAGAGCATTTATAGTCTGAGTTATAATATTGCATTTGGTATCATCTGGCAAGAAAAAAACAGCAGCTGTGTAAAAAAATCCCACTAACAATCATTCTGGATTAATATTTCCTAAAATAATTAAAAATAACCTAATTTCACTCCCAAGTTTATCACACTTTGGTTATGAACCATACCTGATTGAGATTCAAGTTATGCAACCTCAAGAAACTTTAGTTTTAACTGGTATGCAGGGGAGACTCAAGTCATTGGAGACTGACCTGCAACAATTTCCTTTTTCCAACTATCGAACTCCCCTCCCCCTTCCTCTTGAGTAGCATCACTTTCCCCTTGCCGGATTCTCTAAATTTTCAGGTAAATAGTTTCTAAAGTTCAGTCCTGTTTAAACCCTAGTTCACAGACCAGTCCACATTGCATTCAAAGCTCTTTCCATCCCTATGCAGTACAGGTCCACTCTAATCATGGATGGGTTGTTTTCTTATTTCTCCTCCTTTTTCTCTGCTCTCTTTCTCTTGGGAAGTAGATGCTGGAACACAGTGGTTCCCAATTTAGACCAAACACCCAAACCACCTGGAGCCCTTTGACAAAAATGCCATGCCTCTTACTTAATTGAACTGGTACCTGAACATGGCTTTTGTTTGCTTTTAATTTTCTAGGTGATTCCACATGCAGCCTAGTTTGAGAATCACTGCTTTACAAAAGGGGCTCCCTAATTGGCGACAACTGCATGCTGATAACGGGCCTATGGGTTTCACGGTGCACAGTGGCAACCCCTCCTTCCCCTCCCCTGCAACCCAGCCCTGGCAGTCCCTGGAGGTTTGAGAGTTGGCTGCATTCTGGCTGATCCCCAGTCCCTGGCATCACACTTCTCTCATTTATAGCACCTACCCCTGAACTTCCTCATGTGACTGCACACGTCCTTCAGCCTCCAACTCTTAGGCTGACAGGACCCATCTTTAATACCTCTCTGCCTGGCAGCCCCCGCCCTCCAATTCTATTCCTGTGCTCTGGAATAGCAACACAGATATGCTAACCTGCTGAGTAAACACAAATCCAACCAGGTGGAGAAAATGCTGGGTTCCCTTCTTAAAGGCATCCTGAATTGTTCCCTTAGGCCTCCCTCTCGTGGTTTCTGAGTACAGATGCTCCCTGTCCCTTCTCTCATGACAGCCCAAAGGACTAAATCCCATTCCCCAACACTGCCTCTCCCTAGCCTCCCAGCTGTCTGTGGAATGGTGGTTCGGGACAGGGCGTTCCACAAACTGGCAGCCCTCGGTAAGCCCTGCAGCGCTCATGGGTCCTAACCACCAGTGGTGCCCTGATCTTACAACGTGGAGACTTGCTACCTTGGTACCTTTTAGTCTCTGTTTTGGTCTTACTCCAGAATAGGAAAAGAAAAATCCCATGATTTAATGTTACAAATTACTTAAATCTGCAGTCAGTAACTTGCGTCAGTTCTCTGGAACAGATGTCAATGAATGTATGCGAATGACTTATTAAGGAAGTAAGAAGGAGTGGGAATAGGACAGGGAAGGAAGCACGCCCAAGCAAAGGGGTGATTCTGACCAAGCGGTAGAGGCTGACCTCAACCCAGCTCCTCCAGAGAGTTCCAGAGTGTAAACGTACACCTATGTGAGGTAAAGGAGCTGGGCTTTCATACAGAAATGTCAAGGAGCACTTCAGGCCGAAGACCTGGAGGTACTGAGTATTAGAAGCATAGTGAACAGGGGAGGAGGGTGAACAGGGATCTGAGGAATCTGGGTGGATCACTATAGCTGGTCAATGTCAGACTTACTTTTACAAGTTCTACAACGTTACCAAAAAGGCTAAATAGACTTCACTGATAATAACTGGTGCTATCTGTAACTAACAAAGTATCATATATTTAGTTTACACTGTTTAGTAAACTGCTTAATAAAATGCTAAGGGCAGTATGAACAATGTATTTTGAGAAAGAACAGCAAAACAAATTTTAAAGCCTGAAGGAAGCCTGGAGGAAAGAATGGTTCTTTTGCTGGAAAGCCTGCTTTAGACATTCATTTTCTTCAAAACTATCTCTGAAACATTCACAAAATCACAGGGTCTCAAAAACAATGTTTATTTTAATACATAAAATGTGCCACCAAGCACCAATGCCTGTAAGTACCAGAATCCCATCCAGTTAGTATTACTCTTCACAACTGGTATGACCGAAGTCCTTGACAGATCCGAGTCTGAGCAGATGATTACCATCACTAACATAAAACAGACGACACAGAACCAAAATCATTTGCTAAATGTATACAGAACTACATGTGTAGTTACTTAAAAACCTTTCTCTGTTCCATGTAAAAACAGCAGTGATTTTAGTCATTTTCCTAGAAGATACACACAAGGAGAAGTGCAAGAGCCACATAAGTGCACAAGCCTGAAAGTGGGCTTTTTATTCTCACTCCATTCTCAAATGGAAGATTCTGTAAAGATACCTTTCCCCACTCCTGATTTCTGACTTTCATTCTTACCAACTCATTACAGTATAATTTACTATCCAACTCACATAGACATGTATGGTGGAGGAAAAGAATAAAACTTTGGCTAATTTAAATATAGAAAACAGTATTTTTTTTTAATAAAAGAAAATTTAAATACTAAAGGTATCTTAATAACAGCAATGAAGTGGAAGGTATATATAAAACCACTGCAGAATTATGTTAAAATAAAAATCTTTTTTTTAGATTTATCTATCTTGAAGACAACTAAATTTTACTAGTTTCAATTTAAACATAATTACATAGTAATAGATGTCTCTCTTTAGAAATTGGATCAATTTATCCCTGGTTTCCTGAAGATACACCAAGTCATGGTTATGCTGCTTCACTGTTTATTTCTGGCAGACTTTGGCAAATCGCAATACCTATTTTCATTTGAGGAGTGACTGATATGCAATTTTCTTTTAAGCAGAACCTGATGCTGAGCTAAAAGTAAACTAAGTTGGATTTCAGGCCCAATGGCAGGCAGGCAGTCAGTAATCATTTTTCGAATTGCAGGCAGCCCATGGTAGTTTTCATTTATATATCAAATCTCTACGGACATGCTGGAATAATCTGTGAACACAATCTTCCCATGCTGTATTCACATGCTCCACTCACATCTTTAGCTTACCCAGGTTGTTAGAGACTTGGGTAAGATGATTAAAGATTTCACGATGGAGATTTCTATAAGAAAAAAAAAAAAGAAACTTTAAAATTTTAAAGAGGCTTTCTAAAAAGAAACTTTAAGTACTTACTGGGTACTTAATACTAGGTAATATGCCTAGTAATGGCTAAATGCAATTCAAAGGAATAGCCATGCATAATTTTTGGAGATGGTTCGTTGCTGATACCTAAATGCAAGCAACCAAAGAAAAATGACATACACTGGACATCATCAAAATTAAAAAGCTCTGTGCTTCAAAGGACATACTATCAAGAAAACAAAAAGACAACTCACAGAATGAGAGAAAGTATTTGGAAGTCACGTTCTGGTAAGGGTCTAGTATCCAGAATATATAAAGAACTGTTATAACTCAACAATAAAAAGACAACCCAATTTAAAAACAGGCAAAGTACTTTTGTAAAGATATACAAATGGCCAGTAAGTACATGAAAAGATATTCAACATCATCAGTTACTTGGGAAATGAAAATAAAAACCACAATGAGATACCACTTCATACCTACTAAGATGGCTAGAATCAAAAAATTGACAATGACAAGTGTTGGTGAGGATACAAAGAAATTAGAACCCTCAGCTATTGCTGGTGGGAACGTAAAGTGATACAGCAGCTTTGGAATACAGTTTATTAATTCCTCAAAAAGTTAAACAGAATTCCCATATAACCCAGCAATTCTACTCTAAGGTACATACCCAAGAGATCTGAAAACACAGATCACACAAAAATTCTCACATGAATACTCATAATAGTATTATTCATTATAGCCAAAAAGTGAAAACGACTGAAATGCCTATCAAGTGATGAATGGATAAGGTGTAGTATATGCATGCAAAGAAACATTAAAACTATATTTAAAAAAACATATTATACCTAAAAAAAACTGTATGGAGTTAAGTGCTGATGATGTAGGCTCCAACATGGGTAAACCTTAAAAACACTGTGCTGTTAGAAGCCAGATACAGGAAGCTACACAGTGTGTGGTTCCATTTATATGAAATGTTCAGAATAGGAAAATCCACAGAGAACAGACTGGGGGTTGCCAAGGGCTAGGGAGAGGCAGGAATAGGAAGTGACTGCTAATAGGTATGGGGTTTCTTTGTGAGGTGATAAAAATGTTTAGAATTAAAAAGTGGTGACAGCTGTGCAACTCTGTGAGTATCCTATAAAACCAGTGCATTGTACATTTTAAAAGGGTGAATTTTATGGTGTGTGAATGTTACCAACTTTTTCAAAAGAAACTGATTCTGGGGCATCTGGGTGGTTCAGTGGGTTGAGCATTGGACTCTTGAGCTACTCAGGTCATGATCCCAGGGTTGTGGGATTGAATCTTGCATCAGGCTCTGCACTGAGTGTGGAGCTTAAGATTCTCTCTCTCTCTCTCTCTCTCTCTCTCTCTCTCTCTCTCTCTCTCAGGGCCCCTGGGTGGCTCAGTTGGTTGAGCTTCTGACTCTTGATTTCAGCTTAGGTCATGATCTCACAGCTGTGAGATCAAGCCTGTTGGGCCCCAGTGTGGAGCCCACTAGGGATTCACTTTCCCTCTTGCTTTGCCCCTCCCCTGCTCACGCTTGTGGGATTTCTCTTCCCCGACCCCTGCTTGTGCTCTGTAATAATTAACAATTAAAAAAAAAAAAAGTGATTCTTTGGGGGAAAAAAAAAGGAAGCCTGTACATTTAGGAAACACAAAATCTTTATGCCTCAAAAAAATCCTACTTTCAAAACTACACCACAAGGACACCTGGCTGGCTCAGTTGGTAGAGCATGTGACTCCTGATCTCGGTATTGTAAGTTTGAGCCCCATGGTGGGTGCAGAGATTACTCAAAAATAAATCTTTTTTTTCTTCTTCTTTTAAATATTTATTCTGAGAGAGACAGGGAGAACGTGAGCTGGGGAGGGGCAGAGAGAGAGGGAGAGAGAGAATCCCAAGCGGGCTCCGTGCTATCAGCACAGAGCCTGATGCAGGGCTCAATTTCACAAACCATGAGATTGTGACACGAGCTGAAATCAACAGTTGGATGCTTAACCACTGAGCCACCCAGGTACCCCTAAAAATAAACCTTTAAACAAACAAAAACCCTGTACAACAGCCTGAGCTAAAACCACATTCCTTAAGACCTAAAACATTTTTAAATTACCTTTATATCTCCAGCACCATGCCAAATAAAAGTTAGTAGATCTGAATTACTAACCCCACTAGTCCTCTTTCTTTATAGTCCTAACACCTAGCCTTGGTCTCCCAAATTGCAAGTTATTTGCTTTTGGCTAGAATTCACATAATGGGAAAACTTCACCAACAAATTCAACAAACTCAATCAAAGCAAAGAGAACAGAAACAAGTGGGATTTACTAAATTAAGCATCTTTAATGCATAAACTTGACCATGTCTTTGCTTTATACTAGTCACATATACAGAAGGTGATACAAAAATGGATGAGACACAATTCTTCCTTTCTGCAGGTTCAAACTCTAGGCATCACAGAGGCAACTTGCATAAAATATAATTACTGTAACAGGTAAAGAAAGCAACAAAAAAGGGAAACATACATAAATTCTATTTAACAGAGTGCGTTTTTATTTACTGTACAGACCTACCTTAATATATTTTACTCTGACAATTTAAAAGAATTTGGGGCGCCTGGGTGGCTCAGTCAGTTAAGCATCCAACTTCGGCTCAGGTCATGATCTCACAGTTCGTGAGTTTGAGCCACGAGTTGGGCTCTGTGCTGACAACAGTGCAGAGCCTGCTTGGAATTTTCTCTCTCCCTCTCTCTCTGCCCCTCCCTCCCTCACTCAAAATAAATAAATTTAAAACAAATTTTGAATGACTGGAGAAAGTTCACAAAAGTCAGAACTAATAAGAGACAATACAAACTTATAAATAGCTGAGTTCCTTGCTTAAGCTGATGCCCAATTATAAATCTCTATTATTTACAGATGGAAAGGACCTTTATAAAAGCAGCCTGCCTAATTTTAAAGGAAGAATCCAAGGCCAGGGAGATTATCTTAACACTGAAAGTGCCTTAGTTCAGTGAGTTATCAGAGCAGTTTCCCCACATCACAATCAACATCTACACCACACATTAGCTCAGAGACCATGCCCAGCTAATGAAATCTCCTCAGAGGATAAAGGAGCTAGGAATATATTTACCGGTTTTTTCTTTCTGATGTATAAAATATGAATATCTTCGCTTCGATATTCTTCATCATGTTTCTCCAAAGGAATTTTTTCAAAGTCAAAGTCTAGTTGGAGTAGCTATAAATTTAAAAGAGATATACTTTAAATTCAGTAATATGAAGTGTCCTGTGGTGACAGAAGTCAGAATGATGGTTAATTTTAGAGTACTGACTAGGGAAGGGCATGTAGGAGCCTTCTGAGGTCGTAAAAGTGTTCTGCAGCTTTATGTAGGGTGGTGGTTGCTTGGGTGTATACACATGAAAAAGTGAGCCGAGCACTGGATATATGTGCATTGTACATGTGTTTTAATTCAACTGAAACAGTTTAGCAATATAAAATTCTCAATTATACTCTCAAAAGGTCATTAACTTTAATTGTCAAGAAAAATATAAACCATTTTAGCACATATCTGAGGCAGAGTCATATATTTGTTTTCTCATTTAAGTAAAGTAGTCCTTTCAGGGCTGTGTAGATGTACCCTCAAGAGGAGTCACTTGTAAAGTGATGGATTTTTGCCCATCAAAAGCGTTTGGGTGACAATCAGGGGAAGATGGGTAAAGATACATGGGACTCTATGTACTACTCTTGCAACTTTGTGTGAATCTTTATTTCAAAGTAAAAAGTAAAAAAAAGGGGGAGGGGGAGGGGGAGGGGGAGGGGAAGAAACTGAAAGCAGACAGGTTTTCTTCCAGGACACGTGGGTGGCTCAGTCAGTTAAGTGTCTGACTCTTGATTTCAGCTCAGGTCATGATTTCACAGTTCATGGGTTCTTGGGATTCAGCCCCATGCTGGGCTCTGCCCTGACAGCAGGGAGCCTGCTTGTGATTCTCTCTCTCACTCTCTCTCTGCCTCTCCCCTGCTCACTCTCTCTCAAAATAAATAAGTAAACTTAAAAAAAAAAAAAAAAGCAGGTACGATATCTTGGTCAAAGCTTTCATAAAAACAGAGAAAACCACAGAGGTAAAAACATATCACATATCAATGTTTCCATGATGTATACTCCAAAAGTAATACATACATCAATATGTTCCCCAAAGCTAGCACAGTGTTTAATCAAGAAACATTATTTTAGATTGTTCTCTAAATATTAGATCACCTAATTAGAAAGAAAAAGAAATAAAGGATTAGAAAAGATGAAAAAAGCGGAAGTCTTAATAGAACGGTGGGCAATGAAAGATCCTCTCCTTGGGTTCATACAACCAGAATGTTTTCCCCACTCAAGAGTACCATAATATACTTGAACACACAGTCACATACAGCCTCACAGAAGGGTAATCAGTACAAAAACATATCTAGTACAGTACTTACCTCAAAATACTTTTTCTCAATTTCTGGATTTTTTCCCATGGTTCGTTGTTCATAACAACATATAATACAAGTCTCAAATCCACTAAGATCTTTTAGAGTTTTCAACAATGGCTCCAAAGACTGTCCAAAAAAGGATATAGTTTTTATTTATGATTTTTAAAAATTTGTATTTTTACTATAAAAAGGGGGCAGGGGAAGTGGAGGGTAACTATAATTCCCCTCCAACTTATCCATCTTTGAATCAATCCAACAAAGTACATGTGGTTAAAGCTCTGTAACTAATGACTGGTAAACTTCTCTTAAGTAATCAACCATTACACTGATTTCAATTTCCAAAGACAGGAGTTAAGTGACTGCATTTTGGAATGCCCATGGGAAAACAAATGGAACTGACTTCACCCTTAAAAAATTAATTTTATTTAATCTATTTTAATTTAGGATTTTGCCCACAAAGGCAAGTCTGACAATACCTTGAAAGTAAGTTAGCTCAACCCTCGTTATTTTAAAAATGAGTGATGCCCACAATGCTATACAAACGGATTTTTAAAAATCATTCTGAATAATTTTGCCACAGAAAAATGAATTCTTTACAAAGCAACTTAATTCTCAATGTCATGGTCAACATATTCACTAGGAAGAGCTTTAAAAAACTTGGCTTTTCATAACATCCAAATGGCAAAATCCTTTTAAAATCTTACAGAAGCTTCTAGTAAAATGCACATGACACTTTTCTCAACTGTTTCAGAGGTATATATGTTTATCATGAGTGTACATATACAGTTCCTTAAAACTTATTTTCTCTTTACTGTGTCATCAACTTTAGGACAAATATCCTGCATTTAGAGATGTTAAAATGGGAAGAAATGTGCACTATGAAATCCACCAGTCATGGTACCACTTCTAAAGGAAGGGCACTTTGCTCCACTGAGTACTTACCTCTTCGTAGTATATGCAGTCGGCCATCAGTATGTAGTCTGGTGGAGAAGACAAGTCTTCTATTTCTTCCCCCCTTAAAAATGTCAACCAAATATTTTAATTGTTGCTTTAATAATTTAAAATACAGTTTTTATAAACAAGGCCTGAAAAGTCCCCTTCGTATTAACTATGCTTTTAGTGAAATGCAATTTAAAGCAAACTACAAATCATTACTTAAAACAAGCTGAAAGGCCATACAAACCATTTCAGTACCTTGGCTTGAATAGAACCAGTGACAAGATGCTCGTTCATATTAATATTCATCTTCAGCAAATCTTGCAATTCTTCAAGATCTGTGACTACAACATCAGCCCTGTAAAATAAGGTGGGTTGAGGTGTAGGCACAAGTATGGTAAACCAGTCATGTGGGGTTTCCCGAACAAAGCGGCGCCCCCTCCTGCCAGCTCTTACCCGAGGGTAGCGGCCATGAGCCCCACGGCCCCTGTGCCAGAGCCCAGTTCCAGCACCGACCGCCGGCTCAGAGCGTGGGCCCCATCGCCGGAAAACTCGGGCGTTTCCAGGTACTTAGAGAGAACAATGGCAGCATCCCAAACAACGCAGCCCACGCCGCCAGAGCCATACTGCTGCAGTCGTAACACTGTGCCATCTCGCTTCTCCAAAACTCGAACAAAGTTCCGCAGTGGGTCCTCCACGGAGGACTCCAGGGTAGCCGCCATCGCTGCCCGGCAACAAGAGGCGGCGTGCGCGGTGACGTCGCATCCACACGCACCGCCCCAAGGGCCGACCTGAAGAGGGCCCGGCGCCTCCTAGCGGCGAAGTTGGGCTCCACAGCGCGTGCGCAAAGGCACAAAGCCGGGAAGGCAGCGTTACTTGGGCGTGGTCGAGCACGAGGCCACCCGCTTCCCAGCGTGCTGGTCTGCCTCACTCCGCTCAATTACAAGTCAGGCCTAACAAACAGGTAGTTTAAATCACTCTTCCAAAGCTAAGATTATAAAGTGCTCTTTAAAAAACAAAGGCAACCTCAGAGTGTTTTTACCTGGAGACTAATTCACATGGTAGTTATTGGCCTTAAACCCAGGCAGGTTCCAAGATCCTACCAAGGAAGGCTATAATCCTTATCAAGAGTTCCCTAGCATGTTTCTAATTTTTCATCTGAATGCATAAAAATAGTTGCTGGAAGCTTGCTGACTGCATTTTGAAGGTTAAGACAAAAGTAATCCCTCTAAAATTTACATCACTTAAATTCTTTGGGATGTAAGGTAAATTGCACAAAATATTGTAAATAATTTAGGTGTATTTATTTCCACAGAACTCAACAATCTCTCCCCTTGTTTCTTAAAATGAAAACACATACTTTAAAAATCTTTTAAAAATTAAGACTGGGGTAATTTATTAATCTTGTTAAGAACTCTGATACAAAGCACAGTAAAAGGCCACAGACCAGTAAATAAACAACGTGGCTTTTGGCTACTTTACAACTGCTGCTACAACACTATTAGCAAAACACCCTTTTTCATCACTTTGAACCCAGGAGTCCAAATGGCAAATAAAAGTTTTATTCACTTCTCTGAATTAAAAGTTTAATAAAGCTTTAAGTATTTGCTGGTTTAAATGTTACCAATGTAAAAAAAAATATTTAAAAAATTTTTAGTTAACATGAAATTTATAAAGTTACTAGGTTTTGAGGGCAAAGCAGTTGGTTCCTATGCCATAAGAATTTTTCCTCTGAATTTCTGAATTAGTAAAGTAGCAGATTGTATTATAGGCCTCGAGTCACTTAAATTTATATAGGTTATTAGCATTATCTTTAAATATACAATATAAACAAAACTGTACATACATGGCATATTAACTTTGTTTTCCAAAACAATAGGCAACTCATTAGCTAAAGACACCATAGTCTGCAAAAACAAAAGGCACATCTGAATGAGATACATGCCCTTTCTCCCTCTATGATTGGGTTAGGTAGTCTCTGTATACATTTTGACAAAATAATAAACACAGTGCATTCTACTATTTTCATTCTATTTTTCATTTTTGTCTTCAGCAGCAAATTCTGGCATTTAAGACATGGCATTAAAGAGTTTAAGAACAGTGGGTGTTTTTCACAATTCTCCTACATGTAAAAACTAGAAGTAAAAACTAGAAGATGGTCAAAGAGTTTTAAAAATCAGTAATACCATATACCCCCTAAATCTGTGTAAATTCATTGCCTTAAAAAGGCATCTATTACTCAAATTTGAAAAATTCCACAAATGCACTATCCCCTTTTTCAGTGCAATCAATGTCACTTTAAACCATATTTTAGCAGAGTCTACAGTGCAAATATAAATTATTTATACTGGCCTTTTGGCAGCACTGAGGATCCAAAACAAGGCAATGCTACTGATCACCTGAGGATCATGGTAAAGGACTTCTGTATTTTTATTTTTCTGATTTTTAAAAGCTTATTTGATCAGTAGCATTTTTGTAAGAGCATTATTTGTAAAAAGTACTAAAATACTATGCCTTTTTCTGAATAAATTAAAAAAAAAAAAAACACCTTTACAAATACCATTCCAGTGTCAATGACTACATATGGCTAAGGTCATTGAGGAGTTTCTGCATTTTCTAGCAAAGGCAGTCTGTACGATGGGGGGTGTGAAAGCTCCCGTTTATAAGTCTTTGGTGGCAGTTTTGGTAGGTGAGGGCTTGAATTCTGCCTTGGTGGAACAGGGGGAGCTTGAGGATGAGCAAGGTTATTGTGACTGGAACTGAGCGCATAGCATCGACGTGGTACTCTTGGAGAGGGTGTGCTAGGAGGAGTATTTGGTGAATTTGGACAGGTACTAACGTCTCTGAGCCACTCTGGATCTCTGTGAAGATGTCCTAGTGGAGGTGGCTGAAGATTAAATGGACAGTTTATAAAGTGTTCTGGAGGCCGAAGGGGAACTGGTGGAGGGGTATCAGGAAGAGGATCTCTCGGCGGTGGTGGAGGTGGACTATGCAGAGGCCCGTCAAATGCACCAGTAGGAGCAGCAACTCTGGGTTTTACCTTTGGAGGAGGAGGTTGTCTTGGTGGAATAGCAGGGGGGTCATCATCAGATTTCGTATTTCCCTAAAAAAAAAAAAAAATTAAATTATACCTCCATTCTCCTGAAAAATCTGTTAAGAAAGGTTTCAAAAGACTGAAAAATTCTTATGTGTTCAGTTAAATCCAGAGGTTCAAAATAGGTTAACCTAATTTAATGATCAGATTTATCAATAAATTACTTCTAGTATAACTTGGGGCCCAGTTTAATATTTTTATATATGAGATGTTTTTTTTTTTTTTATTTTTTAAAATTTTTTTTTTTCAACGTTTTTATTTATTTTTGGGACAGAGAGAGAGCATGAACGGGGGAGGGGCAGAGAGAGAGGGAGACACAGAATCGGAAACAGGGTCCAGGCTCTGAGCCATCAGCCCAGAGCCTGACGCGGGGCTCGAACTCACGGACCATGAGATCGTGACCTGGCTGAAGTCGGACGCTTAACCGACTGCGCCACCCAGGCGCCCCTATATGAGATGTTTTAATTGAAATCTTAGAACATAAAGCCTCAGGTTATCTTGTAATTATAACAGGCAAGCGACTAAAAAGGATGTATAGTTTTGTGAACATTAAAATACATAATTCCAAGGGGACTTAATGCCTAACTTCTGCTTTCTGGTCATCTACTTCTGCTTTCCCCAGTGAGGTTCTCAAAGTGTGATCCAGGGACAGCAGCACCAGCATCAGTAGGGAACTTGTTAAAAAATGCAAATTGTTGTGCCCCACCCTAGACCTACTCAATCAGAAACTCTGACAATCTGGTTTTAACAAGCCTCCCAGGTGATTTTGAAGCAGTAAAGTTGGAGAAGTGCTGGTTTAAAGTTTCAAGAATGCTTTGAATACTAAAGTTTTTTCCATTTCTACCAGAAAGAAAACATACTTCTAAGTATATGTGAATCTGTCCAGCCTCTTTTTAGAAAAAAATATTCCAAGAATTAAGCAATTATTTAAAGCATTTTTCAAATAAAACCAAAGTGTTTTAAAACCTTAAAGGGTAGCCAAATTATAATTGACAGACTTATAAGAACAAGCACTGTTCTGAAGATTCACAACTTTGAATAAGTTGAGTAAGTTAAGGCAAACCTAAGTCCTGTTGACTACCTTGGAATTTGAAGCATCATGATCAAACTTTTTTCGAGGAGGAAGTGGAGGAGGAATCAGTGGCTCTTCATTTAGTTTATGTAAACTACCACATGAACTGAAGAAAGACTCTAGGGGTAAAAAAGATTAGTTTAACCACAATTCACAATGCAATCATAAGACAAGACTTTATTTCAATATGTGATCAACTCTGCTACAGCAAATGTCAGAATGTATTTTTTTTTTTTAACGTTTATTTATTTTTGGGACAGAGAGACAGAGCATGAACGGGGGAGGGGCAGAGAGAGAGGGAGACACAGAATCGGAAACAGGCTCTAGGCTCTGAGCCATCAGCCCAGAGCCCGACGCGGGGCTCGAACTCACGGACTGCGAGATGGTGACCTGAGCCGAAGTCGGACACCCAACCGACTGAGCCACCCAGGCGCCCCCAAATGTCAGAATGTATTGTAGCTGATGGTTGGTTTACCTATCCTCTCCACTAAAAACCGTAAGCTTTTTGAGGGTAGTGTGTATTTATTTTTGTATCCCTAAGCACTAGTACAGTGGTAGTGCTTGATATATGGCAGGTACCATGGCTACATGAAGACATACAATTTAATTAAAATTAATAATGAGATTCTGTATCTCAAAAGCCTTTTTAAAATCTAAAACAAACATATTTGCATATATTGTAGTAACTTCCAGAGAAAGAGCATACATAATCATACATAATTCTGAAGCAGCTAGCATCAGATACATTTCTACACAGGTAATAAAACCTCCAAATAGGAGAGCAAAAGGTAAGGTTGTATCAAATAACCCTTTCTCTTTGTTAAGTTTCTCACTGATAAAGGACATGTTATATAACCACATTACAGAGAATTTACAAGATGATAAAGTATTCAGGAGAAAATTCTATGCCAAATAGACATAGAGTATGAACTGTTTTCTGGGGTGCCAGGGCAGCTCAGTCGGTTAAGTGTCTGACTCTTGATTTTGGCTCAAGTCATGATCTCACGGTATGTGAGATTGAGCCCCGCATCAGACTCTGCACTGACAGTGTGGAGCCTGCTTGGGATTCCCTCTCCCCCTCTCTCTCTGCCCCTCCTCCACTCTCTCTCTCTCTCTCTCAAAATAAACAAACAAACATTTAAAAAGTACTATTTTCACTTATTTCTTTTGTTTTTCATATGACAAAAATGCCTATAGTTAAGGACCAAGTCTATTTGATCTCTCTCCATAAACAGTTGTTATAAAAGCAGTGACCATGTCTCATTTATCATTATACTAAGATTGAGTTCACAGGAACTAGTTGGGAAAATTGACGAGTTTAATTTTAAACACATTGTGTATGAACTGCTTATGCAATATCCAAGTAAAGATGTCAATCTCGTTACTACACGTAAAAAACTGCTGTCCTGATCATGTGACTCTGCAGTCACCTCATGGGTCTTGTTACCTCAGGGTGTCAGTAGTGGAAAAAGTATGCCTATGGGGTCTTGGCAGATGCTGTGGGATGTTAGGCAGAGCACTATGTGCTGTGGATATATTCCTTTGGCCTGCCCAACATCCTTTGCCCTGTCTTTGGATGCAAACTACTCTTGGTGATAGTGAGTCTATCTCATGTGGTTTAGTTGGCCAATTTGGCCTAGTGCACCCCAACTCCAATCAGAGAAATAACAAGTGTTGGTGAGGATGTGGAGAAAAGGGAATCCTTGTGCACTGTTGGTGGGAATGTAAACTGATGCATCCACCGTGAAAAACAGTATGGAGTTTCCTCAAAACATTAAAAATAGAAATACCATATGATCCAGTAATTCCACTACTGAGCATTTACCCTAAGAAAACAAAAACACTAATTGAAAAAGATATATGTACCCCTGTGTTCAGTGAAGCATTATTTACAATAACCAATATATAGAAGCAACTCAAGTATCCATCAATAGATGAATGGATAGGGACGCCTGGGTGGCTCAGTTGGTTGGGCGTCCAACTTCGGCTCAGGTCATGATCTCACAGTTCATGGATTCAAGCCATGCGTGGGGCTCTGTGCTGACAGCTCAGAGCCTGGAGCCTGCTTTGGATTCTGTGTCTCCCTCTCTCTGCCCCTCCCCCACTTATGCTCTGTCTCTCTCTCAAAAATGAATAAACATTTTAAAAAGTAGATGAATGGATAAAGAAGATATGCGGTGCATGCGCGCGCGCGCGCGCGCACACACACACACGCTGGAATATTACTCAGCCACAAAAAAGAATGAGATCTTGACATTTGTGACAATATGGATGGACCAAGAGGGTATGCTAAGTGATAAGTCAGACAAAGAAAAAGCAAATACCATATGATTTCACTTTTATGTGAGTTCTGGAAAAAAAAAAAAAGCCAGAAACAGACTCATAAACACAAAGAACAGACTGGTGGCTGCCAGAGGGGAGGAGGGTAAGGGAATGGACAAAATAGGTGAAAGGGATTAAGAGGCACAAACTTCCAGTTATAAATAAGTCCAAGAGATGAAAAAACAGCATAGGGAATATAGTCAATATTATAACAACACTTATGGTGAACATGGAGCAATATAGAGAACTGTCAAATCACTATGTTGAATATCTGAAACTAATATAATACTGCATGTCAACTATACTTCCATAATAAATACTTTTTTAAAGCAAGCTCTGTGCCCAACATGGGGCTTGAAATCATGACCCAAGATCATGAGCTGCATGCTCTAATGACTGAGCCAGCCAGCCGCCCCAATAATAAATATGTTTTTAAAAGTAAAAAGGAAAACAAAGAAGGGGGCACAGGACTCTCTCTTTTAACATGATCAGATTTCTAATCTACCTTCCTTTTATACATGTAGCCCTGTGCTTCAGGGAAAGCTGACCTTATCCCTTAAGTCTGGAGATGGGGCCTGATTAGACCAAATCAATAGAGTAATCCAATCCTTCAGCCACAGTGACTGGTTTAGCTGAAGGCATGTGACCTAGTTCACATTTGGAAGATGTGCTAGCAGCTACTGAAAACAAAGTTCCTTGCCCTTCTGGAAAAGTACTCTGCCAGTCTGTCTCTCTTTTCTGTACCTCTCTTTTCTTCTTACCTGATGGAATAAAGAAGCAAAGCACACAAACTGTTATGCTCCCGCTACCACTCTTATGACCTTGAAGAAAAACAGTCTTAGATAAAGCTGGTAATTTAGCCAAAACAATGAAGAGTTGAAACCTGGTCTTTGATAACATCACTCAGCCACTGATTCAACAAATCTTAAAGTAGCTTTCCTCTAGACTTCCAGTTATGTGAATCAGAATGTTTTTTTTACTGTTTAAGTCAGACTTAGGTGGGTCTTCCCTTCCTTACAGAAACACACACTCATGGAAGTGGAAAATATCTAAATGATGGTAGAAAAGCTGTGAGAGCTTCTGAATATAGGTCTGACTCTACAGTCAGACCACAAAACCACTATGTTATACTTCTCCATAGCAGGCAGTCAACAATCCTTGCTGAAGCATCAACACAATTTTATTTTTCTATCAAGAACACTTCCTTGGGGCACCTGGGTGGCTCAGTTGGTTAAATCTCTGACTTCGGCTCAGGTCATGATCTCACAGGTTATGAGTTCAAGCCCCATGCCTGGCTCTGTACTGACAGCTCAGAGCCTGGAGCCTGCTCAGATTCTGTGTCTCCCTTTCTCTCTGCCCCTCCCCCACTCATGAGCTTGCTCTACCTCTATCTCAAAAAAATTAAAAACGATAAAAAAAAAAACCCACTTCCCTACAAGATTAGTGTTTGTGAGCATTTTAAATAGCTTCAGTGTTTAAAACTAGAATGTAGGATAATTTACTAAACAATTTCTGTAATATTAGTTAGCTATGTAAGTTACTTCCAATTTTTTTGCCATCCATCCATCCATTTATTCAACAAATACTTATTGTGCACCTGCTATAGTGCCAGGCGCTGTTCTAGGCACTATGGCAATATAGTAGTGAACCACAACAGGCAAAAATTCATGTCTTTACAGAGCTTATATTCTGCATTGGGGAGAGAAAGTGGACATGGTAAATAAGTAAAAGTATTATGGTCATAAATTAGAAGAAGATATATTAGGTAGGGAAGAAGATAGGAAAAGATAGGAGGGGAGCAATTTTAAATAGGGTGACTAGGGAAGGCCTCACTCAGGTAACACTGGACAAAAGCCTGAAGGAGGCAAGGGAGCCTGCCATGAGGCCAACTGGGTAAAGAGCATTCTAAGCAGAGGGAATGGCAAAGGCAGAAGTCCTAATGTGGGGATGCATCTATTGTGTGCATCAGGCAGAGTAGCTGGAGCAGAGTGAGTGATGGGAGAAAACAGTAGGTGGTGAAGTCTGATATATCGAAAGAGGCTAAAATGCATAGGACGTTCTGGGCCCTTTGAAAGAACTTTGGCATTTACTTTGAGATGGAAAGCCACTGGGGGGCTATGAGACAAGTCTAACTTATATTCTAAAAGGACCTGGCTGCTATATTGAAAGCAGACTGTGGGGAAGGTGGGAAGTTAAAATGCTACTACAGTGGTGGCTTGGATCAAGGTGACAGCAGTAGAGATGGTGAGAAACAGTTACATTCTGGATATATTCTGAGGGTAAACAAGACTTATTGATGAATCACACTGGGGGTATGAGAAAGAGAAATAAAAGATAACTCTAATATTTTTGGTCTAAGTAATTAGATACAGTTAAAGCTGGGATAAGGAGCTATGGGAAGAACTACTTTGCAGGGGATGAAAACAAGTTCAGTTTTGGAGAAGTTTGAGATTCTTATTCAATGTCCAAATAGAGATGTCAAAGGTCATCGCTATTTGGACATTGAATAAGAATATATGAGTATAGGAGTCAAAAAGTCAAGTGGTTCCAGGTAGATTAAAAAAAATGGGGAATTATCAATATAGAGATAATATAAGACTGAATGGGCCAAACAAGTGAGTGAGAAGAGGTCCAGGGACTGAATCTTGTAACCTTCCAATCTTTGCTGACTGGAAATATGAAGAGAAACAAGCAAGACAGACTAGTGAGCTGAAGGTAAAATAGAAGAACCAAGAGAGTGGGAGGAACAATGTGATCATGTATGTGACTTCTTCCCAAAATTGGTATTTTGTATTAATGAAGGCAGAAACTTGATCTTTCTGGTTTGCCACTGAATCTGTAGCATCTACCAGGGTAGCTGTTACAAAGTACTCAATTCCCTATTGCATGAGTAAGCCAAAGGGTATGAACATTTTTATGGTTTGACATATTGTTTACAGATTTCTTTCCAAAAGGGTCATACTAATACACCAATTTACAAGGGATAAATAACATATGAGAGTACCTTTTAACATAGGCTTACTCCTACTTTCACGTGAACTGTCTATTCATGTCCACTGTTAATGGAGTCTTGCTGTTTTACTCACTGTATGTGAGCACTTTTCATACGTACAATGTTCTTTCTTTCAGGATTTGTTTTAGGGAGTCAGAATTTTATGCAGCTATTCTTAACATCCTCCATTAAATTTCAAGATGAAATTTTCTTTATCATATAGAAAGCATATTTTATTGCCATCCAAAATAATGTCTAGAACTGCTGGTTCTAAAATGGCATGGTGTTATGGTTTGAATTGTGTCCCCTCAAAATATATGCTGAAGTCCTAACCCTCAGTACCTGTGAATATGACCTTATTTAGAAATGGGGTCTTCACAGCTATGTAATCAAGTTAGGATCAAAGTGGGCCCTAACCAGTATGATTGGTGTCTTTATAAGAAGAGGAGTAGGGACAAAGAAACAAACAGGGAGAAGATGGCCTTGTGACAACAGAGGCAGGGACTGAAGTGATGCACCTATACACCAAAGGATGCCAGGGATAATTAGCAAATACCAGAAGCTAGGAGAGACAAGGAAAGATTCTCAAAGGTTTCAGAGGGAGCAAGGCCCTGTCAACACCTTGATTTTTGGACTTATATCCTCTAGAACTGTGTTCTTTTAAGTCACTCAGTCTGTGGTACTTTGTTATAGCAGCACTAGAAGAAACAAATATACATAGTAAAAACATTTCCACACAGAACAACAAGGAAAAAAAGAAACATACAAACTTCACTGAAGCCAAGAAACAACTGAATCTTGAAGTTTCAGTACATGAAGGTGGGCTACAATGTACATGAAGGAGACAAATGGAGGAAGATGAAACCCAAATGTCTATAGTTAGTGATACTGTCAAACAGCAGTTAATGTGCCCACAGAATTAAAGGAGGGATCAGGACTTAAAGGCACTTGGTATAATGGAAGGCATGGACATGAACACAAAAGACTTGATTAAACCTATGTAAGGAACAATTAAAACTCGATAGGAGATTGGGGATTTTATTTTCTGGTGAATCTAAACATTGGAATAACACAGATTTTATATTAAATGCTGAGACCACCCAGGCAGAAGACTTGAAGATCTTTCTTTGGAAAAACTAAACATTCCTAGAGAAGAGGCCTCACAGATTCTGACATTTGGGGATTTCCTAAGTAAAAATTTCTCATCACTCTATTCACAGTGAAACCTAGAAGTCAACAAGCTTTGCCCATGGATATAGTATTTCCCATCACTTTATCTTGCCTCACTCTAATATATGAAAAGCTAAGGATACCAAACAAGAAAAGAAAACCTCTAATATGAAAGACAAGAGACTACAATTAATAGAAGGAACTCAGAAAGGAAATAATATAAGAAACAAAGCAAAAATTTTTTCCAAAAAACACCAAATCCTACAGGACATAAGACAGTGAATCCACAAAACCAGGACAACAGGGTGACATAAAATTGGCATGATCAGAGGTAACTAGAAAGAATTTCTTGGAAATTCAAAATCATTGTAGATGAAAAAAAATAGAAGAGTTGGAAGATGAAATGAGGAAATCTTGTGAAAAACACAACAAGAAAACAAAGATATGGACAATAGGAGACAAAATAAAGTTGGAGGCTCAATCTAGGATGTACAATATGGAAAAGGAGCTCGAAAAAGGAAGTCAGAGAATGTGTTTGGGAGGAAATTATTAGCAATGATACAAGGAACATTTTATAGACATCAAAGACATGAATCTCTAAATTTTTTTTTTTATTTTTTTTTTTTCAACGTTTATTTATTTTTGGGACAGAGAGAGACAGAGCATGAACGGGGGAGGGGCAGAGAGAGAGGGAGACACAGAATCGGAAACAGGCTCCAGGCTCTGAGCCATCAGCCCAGAGCCTGACGCGGGGCTCGAACTCACGGACCGCGAGATCGTGACCTGGCTGAAGTCGGACGCTTAACAGACTGCGCCACCCAGGCGCCCCATGAATCTCTAAATTTAAAGGGCTTAATAAGTAGACAGTAAAATGAAAGAAAAAAATGACCCATATCAAAGCAGATCATTGTATATGTGTAGAACATTAGAAATAAAAACAGAAGATCCTAGAAGTTTCTTGAATATATTGTGGTAAACACTGCTAACTGTCCCCCAGTGCACCTTTCCTTTTCTTCCTTTCAGTAATAGGATCCTATGTATTTTAGCAAGACAAAAGGCTTCCCAGTTACAGACAACATCTCTTAGCCTCCCTTGTAGCTAGGAATGTCTGTGTAACTAAATTTTGGGAAGAAAGCAGAGTAATGTGAGAGAACAACTTCCAGATCACATTTTTCTAACAAAACTCCTTGACCTTCACCTTCCTGCTGGCTGGAAAATGAACCAGTTGATCAAAACTCAAAGATGGAAGCCCCACTTTGAGAATCCTGAATTGCCTTGCTAGCTTGTGGAGCAGAGCTGTCTACTTGGCCTGCAATTGTGAGAAACAGATTTCCATTCCATTTAAGGCACTGTATTTTGGGGTCCCTTTGCTACCGCAAGTATACTCTAGTTTAAAAAAAAAAAAGGACTGAAACTATAGGGTCACTGACAGAGGATTTCTATTTATTTTGTTCAGTGTTCTATCTCTCTCACCCTAGAATAGTGCCTGCACATAGGCATTTAAAAACTGTGCATGAGCGGTGCCTGGGTGGCTCACTCAGTTACTGATTTTGGCTCAGGTCATGATCTTATGGTTTGTGAGTCTGAGCCGCACATTGGGCTCTGTGCTGGCAGTGTAGAGCCTGCTTGGGATTTTTTTTCTCTCCCTCCCTCTGGCCCTCCCCCTTCTCCTCCTTCTCAAAATAAACTTAAAAATATAAATAAAAATTAAAACTATGCATGAATAATTTATGAGTGAATGACATTGTACTTCTAAAAAGCAAGCACGAAACCAAGAGGACAATGGGAAAATGCCTTCAAAATTCTGAGGTTTTTTTATTAAAAAAATTTTTTTTTAACATTTTATTTATTTTTGAGAGAGAGAGAGAGAGAGAGAGAGCACAAACAGGAGAGAGGCAGAGAGAGAAGGGACAGAGGATCTGAAGCGGGCTCTATGCTGACAGCCCAATGTGAGGCTCGAATTCATGAACTGTGAGATCATGACCTGACCCAAAACTGGACACTTAACTGACTGAGCCACTCAAGTGCCTCCAAAATTCTGAGTTTTAAGCAAATAATTACACTTATTTATAAGAATTTTATTCATTTCTTAGAAAATTTTTAATGTTGCCAAAACCCAAATACCCATATACAAATTTAGTCAACTCGATTATTATCTGTACAGTCACTTCACTAGAATCAACTCACTTACTTGAATGTGGCAAGAGGACCGGAGCAAAGATGCTATTGCTGCCTATTGGAATGAGAAAAGTTAATTTGAAAAGAGAGGTAAAATGTATGGTTTTACTTTAAAAATATGTTTGCATAAAGTAACAAATGTAGTAACAGAGAGAGTACCGAATTTTATCATCCTCTATTGCCATATTTTAAAAGAAATGAACCTGCATAGTTACCTTTGTAGGTTGGATGTTTTTCCTTTCTTAGCATGAGTAGTTCTCTCTCTAGCACAGACTCTTTTTAAACTTCTTTCACAAAACTTATCTCTTGTTTTCTTACTGTCTATTGCTCCCTTTAGAGTAGTAGTGGGGCCCAAAAGGTACTAAATAAGTATTTGTTTAATGAATAAATTGGAAAATAAATGCATAAACAATACACAAATGATACTTTAGTCCCTTGTGTTAATCATTATTTTCACATTTAAATGCCACTTTCCACACTAATATAGTGTGCAAAGGATTCTAAAGTTCCCTGATTAAAATGATGAGAAGAATTATCTGAAACATAAGATTCCTTTTTTAACAAATGGTTTTATCAAATACATACCACAGGAACTGTTGAGATCCACATCTAAAAACACACTAAGGTCTGAAGAAGCAGATACTGGTGGAGTAGATGGCGTATTTGGAGAGGTTGGTGCTGACACAGTTGATTCAAGATCAGTTTCAGCAATCCGACTAAAGCTTATCTTATATGGTTCTCTTTCTAATGGTGTTGGATGACCTCGTAAAGTGCCTGAGGTAGAGCCATGTCGGCCTGTATTAGGCCTTATTCCAGGAGATTTTAAAGAGAAAGTTGATTTCCTAGGCTAGGAAAAGCAAAATAACTACCATTACTAATTTGCATATACCTTATTTTTAAGGCTTAGAACAACCTTATTAATTCTTATCATATGGTTAAGACAGTACAATCAAATCCCAATCTGCAAAACACCCTGTAACATTCTAGTAGAACACTTCAGAATTTGATTGCCTTAATTTTAAGATGGACTTGAATACAAGTAAACTTCTTTTCATACTGCAGAAATAAAAATGTTGAAAATCTGTATGAAAACTTGTTGCTCCCCAAACAATTCTTCAATTCATTGATATCAATTTTACACATATTTACTGTAGGCACAATATGTGCAATATATGTTAGGTGCATCAGGAAAAAAAAAGGTCTTTTTTTTTTCTTCCTAACAGTAAATCGCCAACCTCTATGATGGCACTTTAAAGTCTTTGGCAAAAATGTTATCATTGTCTCCTACCCTCAACTTCCACCCCTCTTTTTAAAACTCTCACAGTGGTAACCTAATAAAAAAACATGTAACTCAGATTCCAGTAACTTCAATTAAAATCTCAACTGTGCCAATATCTAGCTTTGCAGCCTTGAAAAAGTTATTTAACTTCTTTGAGCCTCAGTTTTGAGATTTGTAAAATGAGAATAAGATCTATATTTACAATTGCTGTCAAGAGGAGATAACATGAAACTACCATGCTTACTTCCTGGCCTAAAGTAGGTGTGTTATAAATGATTTTACTTTCTCCCACATTTTGCTTCCAGTTCAACTACTTAGAATTGGTCTTCCACTACTTCTGTTGCCACTATAAACCCAGGAATAACTAGGAACTGTAGCAGCAACTTTTAGCACGAAGTTCGTTCCACTGGCAACAACGGACTATGGTGCTCTAACAACAGGAGTCATGGTTAAGCCAGAAAAACCGGGATACACTTGCTCACTCCTTTTCCCAGGTCTTTTCATTTCCTGTTCCATTCAGTTTACCTATCATTTTAGGTTTTCACTTTCTCACAACTTTCCCCCTTACGCTATGAAGGATTAAAAGCTGACAGATAAATAAGTCCTACTAAGATAAACGATAAACCAGACTTTATCAAAAGGCTAATAACATTTCCCCCCCACAATATATATAACTTTAGAAATAGTATAGTAGTGTAAAACAAAAGACTGAAAAATAGTTATTCAAGTAAATTAGAATTTTAACGGTAATGTTACATTAAATATTGAAAACTGTTGTAAAAAAACAATTTTTCCAAAAAAATTTTAAAAACCACAATTTTTCCAGAATTGTAATGAACTTACAAATCGAGGTGGCTGTTTGCAGTTTCGGGGTTCAATTTCTAGTGACTTATTGAACAAATAATCTGTAAACTCCTTTTCAGAAGCACTTCCCATGGGGTTAAGGTTTTCAAAGAATCTCTGGAATTAAACAAATTTCTGTAAGTATGTTTTAGATCTTTTTGGAATATGCATTCCACCAGTTTAAAACAAAAAAAAATTATCAACATATTAAGGGATCATGTCTTAGAGTTCACAAGATTGTTTCAATCTCCCTCCTTTCAAATAAAATTGTATAATTTCTATGGGAGCTGTATATTCTAATCTTCATTTTCTATAAAGATGAACAGATTTTCATTTATTACCATCTTAATGGCTCAGTATCCCTCAGTTAACATTACTTCTATTCAGTATAACAACAAGATGATTATCACCAATAAGCTATCAAAAGTGTTTAGGGGGCTCCTGGGTGGCTCAGTCAGTTGAATGTCTGACTCTTGATTCCAGCCAGGTCATGATCCCAGGGTTGTGGGATGGAGCCCTGAACCACAAGGGTCTCTGCACTGAGCGTGAAGCCTGCTTGGGATTCTCTCTCTTTCTCTGTTTCTCCCACTCTGTGCCTCTCCCCCGCTCACACTCATTTTCTCTCTCCAAAATAAAAGTATGTAGGGGCACCTGGGCCGCTCAGTCAGGTAAGCATTTGACTTCAGCTCAGGTCATGATTTCATGGCTCGTGAGTTGGAGCCCTGCGTCGGGCTCTGTGCTGACAGCACAGAGCCTGGAGTTTGCTTCAGATTCTGTCTCCCTCTCTCTGCCCCTCTCCAACTTGCACTCTCTCTCTCTCTCTGATATAAACATTAAAATTTTTTTTTAAATGATAAAATAAAATAAAAGTATTTAGAACAGAATTATAGTTAAAATTCAAAATAAAACTCTTTTTAAAGAAAGATTTTAAGTAATCTCTACACCCAATATGGGGCTCAAACTCACACCTCCAAGAATAAGAGTTGCATGTTGAGCCAGCCAAGTGCCCACAATGAAACTTTTGATAATTGGGGAGAAAAAAAAAAGATAAGTTGGATTAAGTTCTATTCAAATTCAAAAGTAATTTCAAGAATAACTATAAACTTATCTGTGCTAACCTCTAGTAAAATAACTTTTCTTGTCTTTAAGGAAAAATATTTTCTAAGCTTAAATTTAAGTTTTTAGGTAGGAAATTTAGATGATTTAGCAAAGGGCAAAAAGGAATATAAATAGCAATCTCACTAACCAGAGATCTGTTAATATTTTACTAATAGAATATAGTTCCAATGTTTTTACTGTGTGAATATATGCATGTATACATATATTAGTTTTGGGGGTTATTTTGCAAAATTGGGACCACACCACAGTTATTGGTGGCTTATTTATAAAACACAAATTTTAGCTCTGGTGTATTTAATCATATGGATGTTCCAAAATATATTTCACTTATCCCCACATAGGCAGTTATCCACAACAGTGCTGTCTAATTCTTTGTTATTACAATAATTAGTATTATTATTAACTTCTTGTGCATAGTTTTCTGTACATTTCTGATGATTTCCTCAGAAAAATTCCTTAGAAGCAAATCATTAGATTTAACTTTATTTAATTTTGAAGTGGTTTAGAAGCATATGTAAAAATAAGTATTGTTTTTCACTTTAAGGGTAGGCAAAATGAGCTTTAGAATTTCTGATATAAAATTCTCCATTTTTCAGGCTTTCTGCCAATGTCAAGAAAATTATATTATTCTAACAATATTGAATCAACTTGTTCTTATATTCAGGTTAGCCAAATTAAATCATATGAACCAACAGTAATTTAAAGACTTTAATAAAGTTATAATAGCAATATTCTTGATTTTCTCACCCTTTGCTCTATTTTTAAACACCACTTAACTATGGCTTGAAAAGTGAATAGCTACTTTGTCTATGTTTAAATTTACTTTGACTTAATCATAAAGAAAGCATTCTTTGCTCCCACATCCCCAAGAAGAATGCTATAAATGATGGTAGGAAGTCTAGACCAGATCACAAAAAACTATTAGGAGTTACTGAGATATGAATGTTAAAAGTTCTATTTGAAATATACCCAACTACAATTTAACATTATTTCTCTGGGAAAATGTATTATAAACTCTAATCTGGGCTTCAAGAACATATTTCTTTAGACCTATGAAGTTGCACATCACAGAGGGCTGGCCTAATGTTGAGGGAAGAGAATGAAATATGGGACCACCAGCATCATTTTCTTTAAAGCAGGTATCTGTCTATGTTTTCATAATGGCGTACCCTAGGTCATTCTTTCTTAGGACTAGGGTATTTTGTTTTGAACTCAGAACAAAGAATAGTTACCATCTTATAATTTAGGAGGGTGGGAGTCATGGTGGCCATTTTCACTTAATATGCCTAACCTGCAGATTAAGTCTGAAAGTTTAACACAATTTTTAATGTGGCAGGTGAACTTATTCCAATAGCTATTATTTGTTCTGAATTTCAAGTAAGTGTAACACAATAAAATTCATTTAACATAAACATAGTATCATAATTTACTATGATTTAGACGCTATCCCACATCTTATAGTACTACAGAATCAATGTTATGAACCACTGCTCAAAATAGAATATCAATTGACAGAATGTTAAAAAAAATAATTTTTTGCTATGCATACATACAACCAACCTCTTCCCCTATTTTAAACCCAGCGTTCTTATGAAGAAATTAATTACTTAATGTTACATTGGCACATGTAAAATATCTAAAATGGCTATCAATCAATGATAGCACTAGTAGCGGACTTTCTTTTTACTACATGGACATCAGAGTTACATTCCATTTCGTCATTCATTTTTTGAACGTATTATTTGAAACAATTGCACAAAGAAGCAATACTCTGAGAAACTATCTAATATATGTATTTTTAAGATTTTATTTTTAAGTAATTTCTACACCCAACTATGGGGCTCGAACTTACAACCCTGAGATCAAAAGCCACATGCTCTACCAACTGAGCCAGCCAGGCCTCCAGTACCTAATAATAATTACTGCATATTGTTAGCACAGAACATCTAATATTTACTTCTATCTATTAATTATTAACTTACTATATTATTTTTATAGTAAAATAGGTGGCATAACGTGTGGTTATGATATTTCTTACAGATTGCAGAGGATTTATTATGTTCTCTTTTAAGGATAAGCAAAGAAAATATTTACCCTCATTTCTGGTTCTATCCGTAAACAGTAAGGTTGATTCTGATACTGCTGAATTTCTCCAGTAATTTCAGCTACTTTCCTCCTCTTACTGAAATTGATTAAATCTTTCCCTTTCTTTTTTAAAAAATCATTATTCCCTTCTTCAGTTTTCAGAATATTTGTTAAATATATTCCTAGTAAAAAAAAGTATTCGAAGTTATAAAATTTGTTACTTAATCAACCATTTGAAAAAACAACTGTTCTAATAAAGTTGAAAGACATCCTATAATCCAGCAATTCTACCCCTAAAATGTTAAGTCTCTGATAGGCGTATTAATCAATTTTACATTAGGAACTTTTTTAACATGGGAAGAATTAAAAATAAAAAGAAAATTAGGGTTTAGAAAAGGCTTAATTTCTTTCTTAGACTAATAGCCTAAAATAAAAGGATTCACTCACAAAGTCTAAATTATAAGTGTTATATATGTTCTAACCATTTTAATATTTGATTATAAATATTTAATGCCAATGATCTTAAATAATGATCAATAAATAAATTTTAAGCCAATTCTGGTGATAAGACTACAGATTTATAAACTAATCCTCTGTTTTCCCAAAGCCCATAATTTAGATAGAAAAAGAATTATTCCTCACTCTGGGATAGTAAGAAAGTTTTTAGCTCCTTTTTCATACATAATTATGGGTTCATTTAAATCAGTAGCTCTCAATGGGGGGGACAATTTTGTCCTATAGGGGATATTTGGGATTGGCTAGAGATGTTTTTGGTTAACATAACTGGTTGTGTATGTGTGTGTATACACAGGCATACATGTTTGTTCAAAATTCCTATGTTGAAATCCTAATGCCCAATGTGATAGTATTAGGAGATGGGGTCTTCAGGAAGTGCTTAAATCATGAAGATGGAGCCCTAGTGAATGGGATTAGTGCTTCTATAGAAAGACTCTACAGAGCTCCTTACAACAACTCTATGAGATAATTTTTATAACCTTATGTTAAAGACAGGGAAGTAGAGACTTTAAGTTTTATTTATCAATATGAACAGCTACTATCTGAGATATGCTCAGATATAAAAATTGGGACAATCTGCCTTTAAAGGCTGGTATCTCTTGGCTACAGAAAACTGTACCTAAAATGTAAGCATAAATCTATATTTAGTAACTTACCAAAAAAAGGCACACAAGGTGGATTGATTGACTTAAGTTTTACTAGGTATTTTTTAAAGTGATCTTGACTTAATTCCACAGCTTCATCCAAAATTCTCCTTTTTCTTTCCTGCAATGCCTTTAAAATATATGAAGTGAATATAATTTGTTTTTTACAATTCAATCATATTTTATGAACACAGAGTTTGGAATTTTATAAAATTCTGCAAATATCTGAAAAATAACTTTTTAAATTAAGGATGTGTAGTATTTCTTTCCGTACTTGCCTGAAATGATTTATCTATAAATATAAAACTTTTCAGTTTTTTTGATGTAAATTAGATTAAGCAATAAAAAATTCTTCCCAAGACCTTATTAGTTATATTTCTGATTAGCCAGAGTTTCAAGTTATAGCTATAGGAGAGAAATATAGTCCCAAAGCATTCAAATATTTTTGTACTTTCTACTGAAAGGTCTTTTGGGGTTAAGGGTAAGATTTTGCTAAGGAGGAGAAGGGTGTGGGAGGGAGAGAAGAATTGAATGAAAATTTAGTAAAGCAAGTAAGCAGAGTCATTTCTTTTATATTTCATTATTACATTTGTTACAAATTAATTACTTTATTTTTAACCTTGTAAGTACACACACACACACACACACACAGAGCAAACTTTATACTTGACAGAAACTATTCAATGCATTTCCTTTAACTTAAGGAAAAAGCAAAGGTGACTGCATTGTTAACTTTTATTCAGTACTATACAGAAGTCCTAACTAGCGTGAACAAAAAAATAAAGTTCTAGAAAATTAAAAGAAAAATTGTCAGTATTCACAGAGGAAATAACTGTCTGTGAAGAAATAAATCTACATATAGAGAATCAGAGAATTTAGCAAAGTTTCTGGATATAAAACTAATAGGCAAAAATCAATTGCATTTTTAGATATCATCAATAAAGAAAACAAGATATTAAAAAATATTCTAATATAAATCTAACAAAAAGGTATGAGATCTTCATGAAGAGAACCATAAAACTTTATTAAATGAATAAATAAATGGAGAGATACACATGATCATGGTTTGGAAAACTCACTGTAAAATTGTCAGTTCTTCATCAATTGAACCAACTGCAATTTATATAACCAATGCAACTCCCATCAAACTGTCAATAAATGTATGGAAGCAACTGGCTAGCCAGCCATATGGAACAAAACATGAAATTTAACTTCAACCTCACTCCATACTGAAAACTTATTTCCAGCTATGGCGTACCTGGGTGGCTCAGTCAGTTAGGCGTCCAACTTTGGCTCAGGTCATGATCTCGCTGCTGGTGGGTTTGAGCCCCACAAGGGGCTCTATGCTGACAGCTCAGAGGCTGGAGCTTGCTTCTATGTCTTCCTCTATCTCTTCCCCTCCCCCACTCAGGCTCTCTCTCTCTCTCTCTCCCCCTCCCCAAAATAAATAAACATTTTAAAAAATGTAAGAAGAACTTATCTTCAGCTGGATTAAGGACTTAATGTGAAAGACAAAACATTAACATCTTAGAGGAAGATCAATTAAACAGACACCCAAAAGCACAAATTATAAAAGACAAAATAAATAAATTTGACTACATTAAGAACTTTTGTTCATCAAAAGACATTTAAAAAAAGGTGAAAAGGGAAGATCTGACAAGAGATATTATCACACACTAACTGACAAAAGACTAAGTTCCAGTATATAAGAGAACTCATACAGATTCAAAAGAAAAACTCAACAATTAAAAAGTCAAAAAATTTCCATAAGAAGAAATACGAAGAACCAATAAATGTTTAAAAAGAGGTTCAAACTCATTAGAAATCAGGGGCTTATCAACCAAAACCACAAGACTAGAAAATGAAAAGGACTGACAATGTCAGTACTGGTGAGAATGTAAAACAACCAGAACTCACACATTTCTGGTGGGAGTATAAACTGGTACAATTACTTGGGAAAACAATTTGGCATTTTCTAGTATAGCTAATGATACCCATATCCTATCATCTAGTAGTTCTAGGTAAATAACAGAGAAATTTGTGCATGCATGCACTAGGATTTATTTAGAGAATGTTCATGGCACTATAACTGATAACAGCCTCACACTGGAAACATGCAAATGGCCATTAACTAATGAATAAATAAATAAAGTTTGGTAAATTTATTCTTATAATATGATACAGCTATGAAAAAGAATGAACTATAGCAGCAAGAAACAACCTGGATGAATTTTTTTTTAAAGTTTATTTATTTGGAAAGAGAGAAAAAGAGAGCGTGAGCAGGGTAGGGGCAGAGAGAGAGGGAGAGAAAGAATCCCAAGCAGGTTTCACGCTATCAACACAGAGCCTGATGCGGGGCTCTATCTCACGAACCGTGAGATCTTGACCTGAGCCAAGATCAAGAGTTGGATGCATAAATGACTGTGCCACTCAGGTGCCCCAACCTGGATGAATTTTAGGAAGATAATGTTGCATAAAAAAAGCATTTGAAAAACTATATTCATATATAATTAAGAAACATGCAAAATGAAATAGTACATTGTTTAGAGATACAAATAATAAAACTATAGGAAAATAATAAGCAACAAAATTCAGAATGGTAATTGGCTCTGAACTGATGAAAAAGGAGATGGAATTGGGAGTTCTTAAATTGGATACCAGTATACAGGTGTTGTTTGTATTTTTATTCTTTCGGCTTTAGACATATTTTATAAATATTGTTCTATACCTAATATTAAGAGACTAAAACTTACACCTCTCAAAATAAATACATTACACTTTAGAGTTTTTCAAAGTCAGAATTAAAATTATTAATCTATTAAATAGATTAATATTTGGTAATAATCAACTGTTAATATCCTTCATATATGAAAAATTCATACAAATAAATAAAATGCAAACACCCAAATAGAAAAATACATACATGAAAGCAGTTTGCCTTCCACTCCCCTCTAATCATAACCAACCGAAAGAATCAATGTTAAGAAAAGAGTATGTATCTTTCCATACTCTTCTCAATGCTCATGCAATTCCATTAACATGTTTAGGGTTTGCTCTGTTTTGTTACATAAAAATGAAATCGTATTATACTCATTGTTCTAAAGTTTTTCCCCTATAATATTACAAATATTATTTTAATACAATACATAGATCCTACTCACTTTTTTTTCTATAGCTGGATAGTATTCTACACTGTTGGTGTAGAACAATGTATTCAAGCCATTCTATTTATGGACATACAGGTTGTTTCTACTACTAGTAGTACTACTACTACTAGTGGTTTTCTGCTACTACAATTAACGCTGCAGAAACTACATCTTTGTACATTAACCATACAGTCTGGCACTTTTATTTCTGGATCCAAGAGTATGTGTTTTTTAACATATACTTTCTGTATCTTCTGAATTTTCTATAACAAACACTAAACATGTACTCTTATATATAATTAAAAAAACCTAATTTTAAGTTTTAGAAAGACTTCTCTCCATGTTCCTCTTTCTTTGACTGTATACATTAAACTAAAGGTAATTGAAGTAATTTGTATACTTATATTTAAAATGCTTGTCATTTATTTGAAACAATCAATGTGTCACTGGAAAAATCCATTTGGAACTTCATTACATTTAAGTAGCATATTAAACAGAGTCTCAAGTCTCACATTCCTTGAAGAATCCTAGGCTTACCAGTGTATACTGATATATTTAAGGGAATAAGATGATTTATAAGGGATTCATTCAAAACTACTGGTGGTAGAACCAGTGTCTTTTACATCAATTGTATCTCCCCCCCCAAAAAAGATAAAATATTTAAGCCTAAAACTTACCTCAAAAGTATGGTCTAGTCTGTACACTGACACTGAATTTACTGCACTGACTATCTCCAATACACCATTGAAATTATTCAAATCTTGAAAAACTTGCAGAATTTCTATAATTCTACTTAGTACTGCCACCCGTTCCTCAAAATTTTCTGCTTCCACAATGCACCTAACCAAAAAAATAAAAATAAAAAAAATCATGGCTTAAAATGCAATTATGCAATTTCCTCACCTCATGTAGAAAAGAAGAAATGTATTTTTAGCCAGAATTTAAGCTTATAGATGACTTCTATTATGATTATTAAGAAGTAATAAGACAGAATAAGTAAACACTCACTTTTCAAACCAGAGGGTGAGATTTGTGGTATGGCGAATCATTTTTAATAAATTTGGAGAATTTATTTCTTTATCTTCTTTGGTCCACACACTCCCTACAAGTTCAGAAGGCTGGACTTTCCTGTGGAACCAAAAATCATTCCAACTTAACTTACAAATGATTAGTATCAAAATTATTTAAAGATCTCCTAAAACTTAGTAAGGAAAAGACAACCCAAAAGATAGATGGACAAACATATAAACAGGTTTAAATCACAGAGGACTGGACCCAAATAGTCACATAAACATGAAAAAATATTTTATCTCTTATTCAGGGAGAAGAACATTAAACCACAACAAAATGCCATTTCACTCCTGTCAGACTAACAAAAGTCTAATGATACCAAATGGGTAAAGATGTGAAAAAAACAGCACCTTTCCAACACTAATGTGCAAGTGAAAACTATAACAATCACCTTGTAAATAAATTTAGCAATTTCTCAAAATACTGAAGATATACATATTCAATTACCCCACAATTCTATCTAGGTATATATTCTAGATACACCAGGTTATAAGAAAACATGAGTAAGAATATTCAGTGAAGCAGTCATTATTTCCAAGAGTGAAAAATCACAAACAACCTACAGGTTCATCATCAAGAGACTAGATAAATTATGGAGCATTCATATAATGGAATATCACACAGTAATTAGAATAAGCAAACTAGAGCTATATTCATCAACGTGAATACCAGAAACAATTTAAGTGCAAAATATGTTGCAGAATGATACATAAGTATAAACTATTTTAAATCTGCAAAACAATATTATATACTGTTGATCAATGTGTGTATGTATATAAGTTATAAAGACATACATAAGAACAATAAACACCAAATAAAGGATAGTGGTTATTGGGAGAAAGAAGAGGAATGGAATTGAGAGGAATTAGTGTAAGGATTTCATTTTTGTAATGCTTTTGTTGTTCATGAGCCCTCCTTATGTAATTTTCTACATTTTTTTAAATACCTGAATTACTTCATTAAAAAACCAGACATAAAAGCAGATTAAATCAGTGTATACAGTCAGTCAGGATTACATATTTAAAAAATTGACCAGTGGCAAACCCATCAATGTCCTACAGACGTGGCTATTAATTAATTAAAAAGAGGTTTTTAATCAGTAGATTCAAGTATACATGGATACTTGCTAACAGTTTTTAAAATAAGTTTTCTTATGTGGTTCTATTATTTCACCAGAAATTCAGTTTACAATGTCAACATTTTACATGTAATCCATAACATGTGTAATCCATAATACACATATCACTTAACAAACCTATTTTCTGTGTTCTGAAGGCAGGTCCAGAGCTAAGTGTTTTTGTTTTGTTTCTGATGTCCACTCATGTAACAGTTACTATATGAGGAAAAACTTGATACAGTACTATTTGCTTTTTAATCTCATGTAACAAGTCCCTCATTCCTACCTTTACAAAAGCAAAAAACAACCTGAACTCCAAATTACTTAAAATACAACACAACACTCTGAATCAGATGTTGACAACTTCTGATGTGTGTGCTAAATTCTGAATGGCACGGCCAGGGCGAACCAGAAGCCCAATTCTAAAGAAGGAAAAGATTTTATCTCTGCTGCCTTCCTACATTCTCCATTAGCACTAAATTTTGTATATTCTTGCTTTTCCCTTTAAAAAAAAGTGGCTGCCAATCAGGATAACTTCTTAAAGGTATTTGTATTTTGGAAGGGATTCCTAAATGCAGAAAAGTTTTTGATGGAATGATAGTGGTGGGAGGTCATTTTTTGACAGAGTTGGGGGAGGAGGCAGTTACCTGCAAGGCCTGTACTCTTCATAGGAGCCTGGGTTGTAAATGAAAGAAGAAAGCTTAAATTAGGAAGAAGACAGAATAGGGCTAATGTAATGGGAAAGGGACAGTGGTTTAAAAAAAGATGGTAGAGGAAGAAGCTGATAAACGCAAGCTGAAAGGAGAGAAGACTATAGTTAGAAGCTGCTTGAATTAGTAATTTTGAAATAAGAATGATTTGGAGTGATAACAAGATATGGAATATGACCACGACAGGTGTTTTGATTTGGAGTGGAGAATGACATTGGAAGTGATGAAACCATAAAACTGTAAAGGTTAGGTTGTGAATGGGTGATCTGCATGGATACAGGGTAATGGCAGGAAGTGTTTTACAAGTAAAGACAGATGATGGGATACAGATCAAAGTAAACAGCCAAGCACATTTCTAATGAATTTCACAAATGAAAGAAAGTGGTTCAGAAGTTTTAAGCATGGGTCATCATCACACCTAATAACTTTTCTTTAAAGTTAATATGAATTTTTAACTTAAATAGAGGGGCAGAGGGAGGACAGAGGATCTGAAGTGGGCTCTGTGTTGACAGCAGAGCCCAACATGGAGCTTGAACTCACAAGCTGTGCGTGAGACCATAACTTGAGCTGAAGTCAGATGTTTAACCAACTGAACCACCCAGACGCCCCTAAAGTTAATACTGACTTCAAACAGCTGAAGTACTTAAGACTCCTTTCAAAAAATAATGGAATCTTTATTCTTCTAAAAATTTTGTTATTCAATTGCCTAGCAAACCTAACTCAAACTCCAAATTTAAATTTTGATTATGTAGAACCTGAAAAAAGAAAATAAAGCTTGTCTCACTCAATATTCTATTTACTCAGCTGCCTTTAAGAGTACCGATCCATACTGACTGATTTAGCTGAACCAACTCCAACTAAAGCAATCTGAGAAAGTATTAGGAGCAGAAGCTGGGTGACTGCCTTGAAAGTGTTGCTATTCTGCTGCATAGTTTCTCTCTACCACTACTCTAGTGAAGGATTTCTAGGCCCTACTTAGGCCTAAACAGCAATAAGACTTTTACCTATAGAAAAAAATTGTAGTTAAAAACTGCTGTGAGCTTTCCTCCAAGCCCACAAGAAGACATGAGGGATTTTTAAAAAAAAATTTCTTTTAATCTTTATTTATTTTTGAGAGAGAGACAGAGTGTGAGCAGGGGAGGGGCAGAGAGAGAGGGAGACACAGAATCCGAAGCAGGCTTCAGGCCCTGAGCCATCAGCACAGAGCCTGACGCGGGGCTCGAACCCATGAACCGTGAGATCATGACCTAAGCCGAAGTCGGATGCTCAACCGACTGAGCCACCCAGGCACCCCGACATGAGGCATTTTTAAGCATTCATAAGTAATTTGCAAAATGTTCTGAAAATAGACAGAGGTATGTTTAAGATTCTTGAAAACAGAGCAGCAAATGAACATTAATTGTTTACCTGTAGAGATCAGATTCCAAAAGTGTCAGCTGACGTGCAATTTCTATTGGATGAAGTGTCATAAGATCAAATGTTTCAAACTGTCCTGGTCTGCTAATATGCCATTCAATTGGTGGAGGTGGACTCTCAAAGGTAATATTATGGCTTATTCCATTTGCCTGAGCTTGTTTCTTCCTCTTGATGATCTTAGCAATTGACTCTACCCACTTCTTCATAGCTTTCCCTATGTTTGTGTTGCAGAGTACAAATAAAAAAATACCTTTTACTTGACAGACTGCAAATCTTCATATAATCTCTGATCTTCACCCAGCTTCAATAATTATCAACTCATGGCCAATTTTGGTTTCATCTAACCCCACTCATGCCCTCCCTCCACCCCCCATGTTATTGTGAAACAAGTATATCATATTATTTCATTTGTATTTAAGTATGTATCTAAAAAATTAAACACTTTTTTAAATGACCACAATACCATTATCATATACAAAAATGACAACAACTTAATATCATCAAATATCTAATTAGTGCTCAGATTTCCGTGATTATCTCATAAATGCTTTCTAATAGTTGGTTTCTTCGAAATAGGGTTTGAACATGAACTATAAATTGCACTGAGTCAGTGTCTCAAATCTCTTTTCATCAATTTACAGTCTCTCCTTTTCTCTCTCATTTTTGCTTGCAATTCACTTGTTAAAATGGAATCATCTGCCTTGTGGTATTTCCCAAGTCTGAATTTTTCCAATTGTTTTTGTGGTATCTCTGTTCCCTGTTTTTTCTGTAAATCACACGCACAGAGATGTGATACGATATAGGATCAATTTTTTGACATGAATACTTGCACAAATAGTTCCAACAGCCAGCATATAATGTCCAGTTACTTCTCTTGTTACAATATTATTAGGGAGTTGAAAAATAGTAATATTCTAATTCTATCATTCCTTCTCCATTTATTAGTTAAAATATTTTTATAAAAAGAAACTTTCCCTCATCACTATTTGGTTATGCTGTGGTATAACTTACTTCAGAAAGGCCTTATGACATCAACTTTAGATATTAACATAACCCTTTACTTGCTTTATTCTAATACATATATGTATTTTATTTTTTTATTTTAGAGAGAGAGAAAGAGTGAGTGTGAGTGGGGGAGAGGGACAGAGGGAGAAAGAGACAATCTTAAGCAGGTTGCACACTTAATGCAGAGCCCAACATTGGACTGGATCCCACGATCCTGGGATCATGACCCGAGCCAAACTCAAAAGTCAGATGCTCAATCCACTGAGCCACCCAGGTGCCCCTACATATATTATTTTAGGAGTTTCTGAGATCATATATAATTTAGTGTCCTCATTAAGAAAATAATATAAAAAAATTAATTTACTACCAAAAACAAGTATCAAGGCACACATGATGATAATGTATCTTAAACATCTCAAAGCTGAAACAAAGGAATCACAGTCTCTATTTTAAATAAAATCCCCCTTAAGTAAAAACAAGTAGGAGAGAAGTTAGGTTTAAACTATTCTTAATTAATGCCTTATACTGTTAGATAAATGATCTTGATTCAATAATATACATTTGCTTAAATGTTCATGGTGCAGAATTTAATTTCATGGGCTGTGCTCTGAAACTTCAGATAGGAAAGTCCTATCTTTCAGGTGCTAAAAATATACAAAGACTTTTCCAGAAGTAAATATCATTTTGAAAAGCTGTTAACCATTCAAAACTAAAGAATAAGATTAAGGAGAACACGAAAATAGATAAAATTAGTTGAAAGAATGGAAACCTTGAGATAAAATTTTAAATGTTTATTAAAGAAGATTTATAACTTCTTTTAAAGAAAGATTCTCCTAAAAAACTTGAAAAGGTAAGGTTCTCAGACTTCCAGTGGCTCTAACATGTGAGTTCCTTAGAATCTATAAACCATACCAAATGTTATTTCAACTGTTAAAATACATAAAATAGTTCAGCTTATTTAAAAGTCAAATTTAAAAATCAACTCATGTGCAACATAAGATTCAATCAAACCTTTAAATAATATACCTCTTACACTTGAAATGAAGGATTCTAGTCTCTCAAGCAACTCCAAATCTCTTTCAAAGTCATAAAAATGATGTTCAACCCAGTGCCGAAACACATTTAAGATCCTAAAAAAAAATGGAAAGAAACACATTTTAGCAAAACCTAAGCTTCTTCTACTTCTCTAATATCATAGTGACAACTTTATATACAAGGGCCAATATAACACTCAGAGTCTCTATTTTGTATTTAGTTAAAACCTTAAGTACTTCAATGATGTGAAAACCGGTCTCAAGACTAATTTATTGTTTTAAAATTATACTTTAAAAATATTTATAAGCATAAAAATTGTAGTTTCCATATTTAACTACCCCTTTATGCTTAGGAAAAGTAACTTTTCTTTATAGATATGTAGAAAATTCATCTTCTGTACAGTACAAACACTATTTTAAATTCTTAAATTGAAAAGGATTTTTTAAAGATCTAAATTGATATATTTTTCACATAAAATGGCAAATCAAATAAGATTAGTGTATTCGTTTCCAAACTCAAGTGCTATCATCAGACTTCTGTTATCTACAGTTATGCCCACATTTCCTTATTTTATGTCAAGATAAAAATATTTCTGACAGAGCTGTTTTGTTTTGTAGTATCTCAAAAATGACTCTTACAACCTTGCAAACAGAGATTTAATCTATCTGTATAAATATAACATTATATATAACAAATATAACACTACATAATGATAGTGTAAATTAATTACTTTAGAATTTTTTCTTCATTATTTTAAAAAATGACCATTTGTAGGTTAGCTTCTCTCCCCCCCCAACCCCACCCGACTTTAGTTTTTCTCCCAGGCTAAGAAAAAACTTTAAATTCCCAATCTCGGGGTGCCTGGGTGGCGCAGTCGGTTAAGCGTCCGACTTCAGCCAGGTCACGATCTCGCGGTCCGTGAGTTCGAGCCCCGCGTCGGGCTCTGGGCTGATGGCTCAGAGCCTGGAGCCTGTTTCCGATTCTGTGTCTCCCTCTCTCTCTGCCCCTCCCCTGTTCATGCTCTGTCTCTCTCTGTCCCAAAAATAAATAAACGTTGAAAAAAAAAATTTTAAATTCCCAATCTCTGTCATGTTATCTATAATAAAACAATCTTAAGTTACTGTGTGCCTGGTAGACTCGGTGGCTTAGAAAATATTTCAAAGAAACAAAACTGTTAACTTCTAGTTCACACTTAGGTCAATCTGTTACCCATTTCTGTCCTTCATAATTTCTACAGCAGCTAATGTAATTTTAAAATTAGTATCATGTACAGGAAAAAAAATCTCATAATTAGACTTCATCAAAATTAAAAACTTCCATTGACCAAAAGACATTATTAAGAAAATGTAAACAGATGGGGCACCTGGGTGGCTCACTCAGTTAAGCATCTGACTTCCAATTGGGTCATGATCTCACAGCTCGTGAGTTCGAGCCCTGCATCAGGCTCTGTGCTGAAAGCTTAGAGCCTGGAGCCTGCTTCAGATTCTGTATCTCCCTCTCTGTCTGCCCCTCCCCCACTAGTGCTCTGTCTTTCAAATATAAATAAATGTAAAAAAAAATTTTTTAAAAGAAAAATGCAAATTAAAACTACAAAGACATACCACTATACCCCACCAGTTCAGCTAAAATATAAAGACTGACATAACTAAATGTTGGTGAGGATATGGAGCAACTGGAACTCTCATACATTGGTGGTAAGAGTGTAATAAAGAACAATCACTTTGGGGAAAGATTCGACAGTTTCTTTTAAAACCAAAAATATAAATACTCTACAAAGCTAGCCACTCCACTCTGAGTTATTTACCCAAGACATATGAAAAAATGTATTCACAAAAGATTTATAAAATAAAGTTCATAGCAGCTTTATTCATAGTAATAAAAAACTGAAAAGAACCCAGGTGTCCTTCAGTGGGAAAAAAAATTGTGGTATATTCATATTGCTACCTTAGCAATAAAACAGAAGAAACTACTGACACAAGCAAAAACATGCTCAGAAGCATGATGAGTGAAAAATGTCAGACACAAAAGAGTACATAAGAATCCGTTTATATGAAATTCTAAAACAGATAAAACCAATCTATGGAGGAAGATGAATACTGCTTTGGGCAATGAGGACAAAAATTGATTAGAATAGGCATGAGGAAACTTTCTGAGGTGATGGGAACATTTATATCTTGAAAGGAGTTTGGATTACAGAGATGTATGTATTTGTTAAAATTCAACCAAAGTACATTTAAGATGTGATTGTTTTGGGGCTACTGGGGGGCAACTGGTTGAGCAACCAACTCGATTTTGACTCAGGTCAGAATCTTAGTTTATGAAATCAAGCCCCACATCAGGCTCTGTGCTGACAGCTCAGAGCCTGCTTGGGATTCTCTCTCCTCTTCTCTCCTACCCCTCTTCCACTCATGTGTGTGCATGTGTATGTACATGTACTCACTCTTTAAATAAACTTAAAAAAAAGATGCAAAAGTACACTAAACAAATAATGCACTTTTAATGATATACAAATTGAAGTATTTAAGAAGTGTACTTTGAAATACATCCCCTAAATTTGACAATTAATGGACCAAAAGAATAATAAATGAATATATGTGTGATAAAATAAATATAGCAAAATTAACAGTATATCTAGGTGGTGGATGTATGAACTCTCACTGTAAAATTCTCTCAAACTTCATTTATGTTAAAAATTTTGCAATACAACAATAGAAAATGTTACAATCATTATAAAAATTACCATCATTGCTAAAAATTCTTTAATGTTTGTAGGACTATTTTAACAACCTGGCTTGTATTTCAAGGCCATCTTGAATTCCACCCCATTCATTCCATATAGTTAATACCACCTACTACTTCTTGCAATACATTGTCTTCATTTCTGTTGAGTTAGTTTCCGTACTTATTTCGTTTGCACACCATTCTCACTTTTGTCTTCTTGCCTTTGTTCATACTATTTCCCAGGACCTTGAATACCTATGGTCATTTTCTGCCTACCTAAATCCTATACACCCTTTAGGGGCACTCAGATTTACCTCTTCCAAGATGGCTTCCCCTAGCTAATCTTAGCTATTGCTCAAATTATATAGGGATATATTTTTTAAAGCCACTTAAACATTTAAAATAGAATACATAACTATTATTACCGAACACAGAGCTCAAATTCACAACCCCAAAATCAAGAGTCGCATGCTCTGACTGAGCCAGCCAGGTACCCCTTAAATTTTTTAAAGTTTTGGCTGAGAGTCATGTAGCTGGGAACTCTATCATTTCTCTGAAACTACATTCATTTGTGACAATTATCCTGGAAAATAAATCATATACTCAGTTCCAAAGTTGTAATTTATTAGTTAGCAATAATCAAGGAATCTTAATATTTACAAAGAAAAAAATATTTAGATCATGTACAGTTAGGGACTGTAAAGAGAGATAGTCAAAGGAGCTTCCAATTTCCAATCTCAGTGGTATAAAAAACGAACACGGGCTTAAGAAGTCAGAATGGAGTCTGAAACCTGTCCTGCTGTTCTCTTTATATGACCTATCTCAAATTACTTTATCTTGCTAAGTTTCAATTTCCTCATATAAGTTTCAATTTCTTTCATATATAAAGTAGTAACTGTGTTATGAGGATGAGATAAAAACGATAAGGCATTTAGGTACACAGTGAGTACCTAACAGCTAGCAGCTGCTATTATCAATTAACATTTTTAGAAATTGCTGAAATGATTTTTTAGATGAAGTAATAAATGTCTATGTTTTGTGTGAGAATAATGGGGAAAGAGCTATAGATTCCATAAATATCATAAACTATAAAATAGACCAGAATTACTAGATGATCACAAAGGAGGAGGAGCAAAGTTGACAGTAGGCACACTCACATAAAATTTTATAATTTTTACTTAATAGGTATCCTGGTATGCTAACTGTATATTGAAAATTGAACAGCACATAAAAAATAAAATATTCAGGCCAAACCTAAGTTGTACTGGTTGGACATATTCCTTGCGAAACCTTTTAAGGTCTGCACTGATTGGCTGTTCGCCCTTCTCTACTGCCAATTTATCTGCTTCAGTAGGTTCTGGCTCTGGAATTTCAAATCTAAGAAAAAAAGAAGCAAAATGAGAGAAATTTTTTTGTTTCATATACAAATGAAAAGGATTTAAAATACAACAGAAAAAATATTTTATTTAAGCAACTTTCTTTCTTATCATTTATGTGTAAAGTGCAATTACTGATAAACTTTCCCCGAAGTATTACATACTGTAAGAAATTGTTCTTTAGCTATACAGTAGGAAGGTTTAATATTCTTACTTTTATCAAAACAAGTTTGGTAACTACTACTGATCAATACAGAAAAGGTCAATTAAAAAGATCAAGCTATATAAAAATAATCTATAAGGAGAAAAACTTTCTTAAATGATGTAACAGAATTGGTATATCTAATAATCTGTCCTTAATATTTATTTTGTTAAAATTAAAGTAGACATAAACTTCCTTAAATGACTATACATACAAGAGAAGGCCCAAACTGAATTTTAAACAATATTTGAAGAACACACTTAAGTGGATAAGGTAACAATCAAAGCTAAAACAAACAAATAAAAGGAAACCTTGCCCAATCATAGGAAATATAGCTAAAATAGGAGTCTAAGAAGTGTGCTTTTCTTATTTTGGACATGGAAATACAACTAACTAGATCTTCACAGCACATTACACTGATTCAGTCTGGTAAACTTAGTTTCACAGTACAATATAATGATACAGGTGAAGATGTAATTCTGGTATTAGGTTTTTATATGTGAAACAAAAATTATTTTGGAGCCCAGACACTACCTAAGAAGAAAAATTCAATCCAAAACTTAGAGTTTTTAAAAAACTAATCATAATGAAGGAACTGTTAATTTTTTTACATATAAGACTTTAATTATGTTTTTAATAAGAATATTTATCTTTTGGAAAATGAAAATGAAAATATTTACAGATGAAATATGTTGTGTAGGATTTACTTCTAAATAATCCTGGGTTAGAGTATTGAAGTCAGTAGGGAAAGAGATGAAAAATGGGTTGATAATTACTGAAGCTGGATGATGAATAAATGGGGTTTACTGTACTCTTCCATTTACTCTTTTATATGGTTTGAAATTTTCTTTAGTAAAAAGTCTATTTTAAAGTGACAAGTAAAAAAGTCTCTTTTAAGGAAGTTTTTATTGCCCCCCAAAAACTCATTTAAATACATACTCAAAATTAGGTCTTTTTGATTACCACTATAAATATTGCTATGATCTGAAGAGACCTCTGTTATAAAAGATATTTCAATGAGCACATTGTTTGAAGAGAACAGTAATACTACTAATTTAATGCCAAATATATTATGTTCAAAAACTAGCTGAGCACATACTAGGTCCCCATCACTTTGCAAGGAACAAAGTAGTTAACTTTTTATCAAGTGTTAAGTAAAATAAATATTTTTCTTACCGTTCAATCAGTAAGCTTAGTAATTCCTGTGGTTTACAAAATGAACGGTATGTAGTAAGAAAAGTACGGACAAAATTGGGATCTGAAAAGATAAAGAGTATAAAATGGGACGTATGTTCAATTTATTCAGTTTCATTAATTCAAAGTAGCATATTTTGGAGGACTTCCTCCTTTTTTTTTCAATGTTAATTTACTTTTGAGACAGAGAGAGAGAGAGAGAGAGAGAGAGAGAGAGCACGCGTGAGAGCAGGAGAGGGGCAGAGACAGAGAGGGAGATACAGAATCTGAAACAGGTTCCAGGCTCTGAGGTGTCAGCAAAGAGCCCAATGTAGGGCTTGAACTCTGAACAATAAGATCGTGACCTCAGCAGAAGTCAGAAGCTTAACCTACTGAGCCACCCAGGTGCCCCTTTTCCTTTTTCTTTTTATTCTGGTTCCTCCCACCATGGTCTTCCTGCCAATTATGGGATTTCTTTTTTTTTTTTAATTAAAAACAATTTTTAATGTTTATTATTTTTGAGGGACAGAGAGAGACAGAGCACGAGCAGGGGAGGGGCAGAAAGAGAGGGAAACACAGAACCCACAGCAGGCTCCAGGCTCTGTCTGAACAGAGCCCGACGCAGGGCTCGAAACCCACAAACCGTAAGATCGTGACCTCAGCCAAAGTTGGATACTTAACCAACTGAGCCCCCCAGGCACCCCATGGTATTTCTTGATAAATGAGGACTGTTTTCCAATTTAAGAGTCATACAATTTTTATGAATATTTAATAATTAATGAAGTTAACAATATTATACATATATATTTTTAAGTTTATTTTCAGAGAGAGAGAGAGAGAGAGAGAGCGAGCGCACAGTGGGGGATGGGCAGAGAGAGAGAGGGAAAAAGAGAAAATCCCAAGCAGGCTCTGCACTGTCAGTGCAGAGCCCGACGTGGGGCTCAAACCCATGAACCGTGAGATCATGACCTGAGCCAAGTCAGACGCTTCACCAACTAAGCCACCCCATGTGCACCAACAATACTGTATTTTACAGACATTTAATTAGTTATTTATTCCCTTTGATCCTATGGAATTCTTTTTATATTTTAGAAGCAATCCCTTTTTTTCCATGCCTCAAGCATTTTTTTCTTTTTGCTTCAAGTTTTTAAAAAAAATTCTAGTTAGTTAACATACAGGGTAATATTGCTTCAGGAGTAGAATTTAGTGATTCATCACTTATGTACAAAAACTGGTGCTTATCACAAGTGGCAAACTTTTTTTTTAAGTTTATTTATTTATTTGGAGAGAGACAGACAGCACAAGCAGGGAAGGAACAGAGAGGAGGGGGCGGGGGGGGGAGAGACAGAATCCCAAGCAGGCCCTGTTCTGTCAGCACACAGCCAGATGTGGGGCTCGAACTCACAAACTGTGAGATCATGACCTGAGTCAAAATCAAGAGTCAGACGCTTAACAGACTGAGCCACTCAGGTGCCCCAAAAATGGCACAACCCAGGTAAGCAAGCATTTGTAATGAGTTTCACATACCTGCATACATATGATATGTTAACCTTTCAATTAATTTCACCACAGTTCCTCCTTTAATGATGGGAATTCCACTTCTACTTTGCAAGTTGTCTTCAAAAACAATGTTTTCCTCAGAGTCTTTTACCACAAAACGATACACTTCAGGACTTGGTAATCTCAATGGCTGCTCATTTTCTTCTTTCAATAACACTGAATCTAGCATTCGATCTAGTGTACTACGATAGTGAAGAGAAATAAGTGCGGCCATCCAATTATTTTTCTCTTCAGCAGACTTAGCAGCAAATATTATGCTGTTTTCATCTTTGGATACTATTTCAAAAGCATGTTTACACTCACAGGTATCTTCTTTATCACATATTTGTATTTTCCTCATGACAAATTTTTCTTTTAATCTGTATTCTGCACTACTGTAACCTGGAAGGCGTGACTGGCTATGATTGGGCTTACAGCTAATCATTAAGCCATCAAAGAGAAAAATATGCCGTTCATGTTTAGCACCAATTCGTGTCAATGGACCTTCCATAATGAATTCATTACAACACTGTCCAATATCTTTGCCTTCCCATCCATCTATGTTTTTCTGAATTTCATTCATTTTTTTAATAGCCAGATGCTTGCTTCTTAAGTGACGATTGTAAAAAGGGCAAATAGGATCCCTAAAAAAAAAAAAAAAAAAAAAAAGATAAATTTAGCTTTTTCAATGACTAAGCAATCCAAATTTCTTTAAGCTACCTCAAATCAAGTGATAAAAATATTAAATAATCAAACACTAGATTTTGCGCTCAGCATTACTTCCTCCTACTAACTTTGCCACAAGAGACACATGCCTCAATTTCATTATTGTGAAAGAAAAGTACTACAGAAACTGTATTTCATTCCAAATGCCATAAGAACTAAAGTTACAAAGAATCCTAAATTTCTTATATAACATACAAAAGTGACTATATTTAATAAAATTTTAAAAGATATACTATCTCAACAATATGACAATACCAATTAAATTTTTTTTTTTAATTTTAGAGAGAGACAGGGAGAGAGAGTTTGAGTGGGGACAGAAGGTGGGGGAGAGAGGGAGAGAGAGAGAGAGAGAGAGAATCTCAAATAGGTTCCATACCCAGGGAAGAGCCCATCACAGGGCTTGATTCCAGGACCCTGAGACCATGACCTGAGCCAAAATCAAGAGCCGGACGCTCAAGTGACTGAGGCACCCCGGCGCTCCTGACAATGCCAATTTTAAGCTCAAAGACCAAAAGAAAAATGTAAGACAAAAGTATAACTTTCAAGAAAGCAATTATCACTACGAATAAGACTTCTTTTAAAAAATTAGGCATCAGATCTATAAATGAAGTATGCAGAAGCATTCATATTTTCAACAGTTTGGAATTACCCAGGTCGGCGTCTAGGTGAATACTGCTTGTAAATTCGGTCCATACTACCTTGGAGATTCATAAGAGCAGTAATAGCTTGGTTCAAACATTCTCTGTCTTCCTGCTCTTCACTACATGCTTTCAATTGCTAAAAAAAACAAACAAATATTAAACCTGCATTGTTCAATTCTTTCTTTTCTTATAGTTAGAGGAAAGAGCAACAAAAATTATTAACTCTAAATGAATTTTAAATATGCTTAATAATATGCTTAATATATGCTTAATAAAACCAGTTATACTTTTATTTCATTACATACCTGATCTCTCAAAACCAACTCTCTTTCTATATATGTAAATATAATACACATATAAAGTACTACTGCCAGAGCAATCAGAAAAAGAAGCAAGTGTGAAAAACATTTGGACATTTTCCAGATACATAAAAATAGTTTGAAATATGCAAAACATGAAGCTTACAGGTTGCTTTTGTTAGTAACTATAAGATAACCACATAAGTTATTACATATTCTTGAATGATTAAGTTCTTATGTTTCAGAAATGTCTAAAAGCTTGCATATCTTTGTTATATAACATAATCAAGTATACAAAATTAAGCAACCCAATCCATCATAAACTTTCCTGCAAACAGCATCTTTGAGATTCAACTGGTATCTTTTACAACATAAAATTCAACCACTGTAGTAAATATCAAGAAACCATGAAAGCCAATATTCTATCTCATTAACACTTAGAAATAAGGTTTATAAATTTTTAACAACTCTGGCTTTATTGGACTTATCCAACATTTCTCTTGTATCTCACTCTCAAAATGAAAGAAAATTTACCTTGTAATAAATAATTCAGTTTGGATGATGATCCAATGTTTTTGTTTTTGTTTTTTTTTTGAAGAAAGAACACAAGCAGAGGAGACAGAGACAGAGAGAGAGAGAGAGAGAGAAGGAGAAGGAGAGGGAGAGGGACAGGAAGAGGGAGAGAAAGAGAGGGAGAGGGAGAGAAAGGGAGAGGGAGAGGGAGAGGGAGAGGGAGAGGGAGAGGGAGAGGGAGAGGGAGAGAGAGGGAGAGAGAGAGAGAGAGAGAGAGAGAGAGAGAGAGAGAGAGAGAGAGAATCCTAAGCAAGCTCCACACTCAGCATGGAGCCCAACATGGGGCTCAATCCCACAATCGTGGGATCATGAACTCAGGTGAAATCAAGGGTCAGACATTCACCTGACTGAGCCACCCAGGCACCCCTCCAACATTTCAATTTGCTTGACAAAAGAAGTCAAAGTGGAGCATTATGTAGATATTATATACAGATTATATAGATACAAAAATACATTTATGCAAGAATATGGAAAACTTATAATCAATTCTTTCAGAAAATTTTTAAAAATTTAAACCTATTTTATGATTTTAAACTACCTTACTAGAAATTTTGTGATAAATTTTCCTGATATTCCAAGAACAGTCTGAAAACCATTCAATAATGATCCCCTTTCCTCAGCAAGGAACTGAATAAATATTGTTTGAGTGCTAGGTCATTACCTTTTTTAAGTTTACTTATTTTTTAGTAATCTCTATACCCAACATGGGGCTCAAACTCATGACCCTGAGGTCAAGAGCTGCATGTTCTTCTGACTGAGCCAGCCAGGCTTTCCTAGGTCCATTACCTTTCATTTATATATCCTAAAAATTATTCTCCAGAACACAGAACCATCTGTGGCATGTTTTGAGATACATGTAGAAGTCTTATTACCAAAAGATCAGCAATATAAACACTTGAAGAGACTATCATTAGAAATAAAGCCTTAATTTCTAGATTAAGAAATAAGAAATTGAGAGGATGAAAGTAAAAGAGGCAAAATACCAAAGAAATTGGGAAAGGATCAGGGCTTGGTCATTCGGACTTCTAAAGGTGAAACATTACTAGCCAAATCACTTATTTTGCTGCTTTAAAGATTTCTTCCAAAAGATTCTTCTCAGCTCTACTCTAAAACATTTCCTTAGTAAATATGGGTATTGATGATATAAAATGCTTAATTACAGTTTTTTTCTTACTGCTTCTGTCAATCCAAATTTCAAATTATCTCTAACAATGACAGTCTACCAAAATGAGAGCTGCTCTTCTATTTAGGTGTATGAGGATACTATTTCTACAGTCTACTTAGTCTTCAGGCTGCTCAAACTCATCTATATAAATGGCCATGTCTTTTCTAAATATCCATGTTATAATTAAAGGCTGTCAAGGAGCAGGAAAAAAAGGATATTTCAAGGATATTTCAGGGTATTTAAAGCATAGGATTTCCTAGTGATCAAAGTATGTAAAGCAGTGGCTCTGTTTGCAATGATCTTAGTTCACCAATTTGCTAAACATTTCCTGAACTTTAATTAAGATCAGTGAGATTTAATAAACATCAAATAAATACCCAAGCTATCTATAGACATTTGAAAGAATGTATTCTAAACATCTTACGGCAACACAGAAATTACCATACTGAACTACTTACAAATAAGCCAAGCTCTTTCACATCTCTATGGCTTTCTATAGGGTTTCTCTGCTCCTCCTTATCCACCTGACAAATTAGCCTCTGGACAGCTCAAATGCCTCTTCTCTATGAAACTCTTCCTTTTTCTCCCTCCTTATATTCTCTTAAAATAATATCAAATTTATAAAAAATTTATGAAAACAATACAAATAATTCCTGTATAATAGGAGTAACCAACTTTTAACATTTTGCTACATATGCTTCCTTATTCTGCGTGAGGGTATGTGCACCATTTTACCCCTGAACTATTTGAGAGTAGTGTGTGATGCTATCCTTTCAGTTCCTTGCTGAGGAAGGAGAACCACTGCTAGTTTTGAGATGGTTTTTGGAATACAAGGAAAACTTAAGAGATACACAAATTACTCTCAAATACTATCATTCCCCTTCATTCCTTTAATATGCCAGCAGTGCAACTTATAGCAAAGATACTCTTCTATGGTAGTGACTGACTTCAGGAGATGTAACATTCATGAAGTTCTATTATCTAATTTTGTGCATATCCAATTTTGTCAATGTCCTGATAATCCTTAGAGTAATTTTCTGTCCAATACAGGATGCAGTCAGGTTTCTACTGGCTCTCTCTTTTTTCCAGTTTTATTAAGATATAATTGACATACAGCACTACCTAAGTTTACCATACACAACATGATTTGATTTACACATATTGTGATTTACTGCCACTCTTAATCTGCAAAAGCTCCTCAGCATTTACCTTTCATTGCTCCCCAAAATAAATTACACACCAGAGTAGGATAAAAATCCCTACATCCCCAAAGCCCGTATTAATTTTTTTCTTACTTCCCTAGACATTGTTACTCCTGCCTCAGCAATTCCACAGTACTACTTCTTAGACACTTAATTACATTTACTTGTTGTAATTATTTGTTTAATGTTTATTTTCTTCACTAAGCCATGAATTCCTTAAACCCTGGGATATGTTTTATTTACTTTTATGTTTATTTATGTTTTGAGAGAGCGAGTGAAAGACAGAGTGTGTGTGCTCAAGCAGGGGACGGGCAGAAGGAGAGGGAGAAAGAAGTCCCAAGCAGGCTCTGTGCTGACAGTGCAGAGCTTGACACAGGGCTCAAACTCATCAACAGTGAGATCATGGCCAGAGCCGAAACCAACAGTCAGACACTCAACCAACTGGGCCACCCAGGAGCCCCTATTCATTTTTAGTATACTACATGGTAGATATCCAAAGGTAATTAGAATGAATGACTACTGTATAAATACTTATAATTTTGTTAAATGTTTAGACAAATAATAGCAATACACATTTACTTAGTTCTTACTCTATGCATGCTCTTTTATGCATTACCTTACTTAATCTTTGGTACAACTCTGTAAGACAGGCTCTATGATTATACATATTACAAATGAAGAAACCAAGGTACAGAAAGGTTAAGTAATTCACCCAAGATAAACAGCAGAGTACATTCAAACCCAGAAATTCCGATTCCAGGGTTCATGTTTTTTGCTGTGCACTACACTCACTGCCTATCTACAATGATGCAGACACTATGCAAAACACTGGTTTCTGCCTAAATCTGGTGACCATGAGTTGAAGGGGACCCCCTCAATGTTAAAACAAACTGGATAATTACACAGTTTAAGAAATAAAATGAAGTTGGTGTGCTTTGGAAAAGAGGTCAAGGAGAGAAATGTCCTTTCAATATATGCCTAAACTAAGGAATAAAGTGGAAATGATCTTTCATTAAGATGTAGTATCTTATTGGGAATACAAGCTGGCACAGCCACTCTGGGAAACAGTATGGAGGTTCCTCAAAAAACTAAAAATAGAACTACCCTACAACCCAGCAACTGCACTACTAGGCAGTTATCCATGGGATACAGGTGTGCTGTTTCAAAGGGACACATGCACCCCTATGTTTATAGCAGCACTATCAACAATAGCCAAAGAATGGAAAGAGCCCAAAAATGTCCATCGATGGATGAATGTATAAAGAAAATGTGGTATATATACAATGGAGTATTACTTGACAATCAAAAAGAATGAAATCTTGCCATTTGCAACTACGTGGATGGAACTGGAGGGTATTACGCTAAGTGAAATTAGTCAGAGAAAGACAAAAATCATATGACTTCATATGACTACAAAAACAGGGAAGGGGACAAAACAGAAGAGACTCACAAATATGGAGAACAAACTGATGGTTACTGGAGGGGTTGTGGGAGGGGGGATGGGCTAAATGGGTAAGAGGCATTAAGGAATCTACTCCTGAAATCACTGTTTCACTAACTGCTAACTAATTTGGATGTAAATTTTAAAAAATAAAAAATAAAATTTTTTAAAAAGATGTAATATCTTATGAACTTGACTAAAGAATATATTCCTTGCTTACTTGATAATCATTATTCTCCTTACTTGTCTATAAGTATATCCCGAGATTTTACACACCATGTAAGTTTTTTCTTTATGAGACTTCTTGAAATACTTATCATGATTCTCTTGAATTCCTATAAAAATGCTGTATCTACTATGGATGTCTGTGTGCCTGAAGGTAAATTATAATAAATTATACATTTGTTTCTAATTCATTATACTGGGAATGCAGTCTTGGTGTGAAATAATATATGTGATCAATTCTTTTTTTGTAATAATAAAGTTCTCTCAACATTTTCATAAAAATAGTGTTTTAGTAATTTGGTGAGAATTCAACTCATTAAAACCCTATCACTTTTCTTTATATGCTTTGAAAAAAAAATGCATGATCTTCCTTAGGATGTCCTTGAATCATGTGTCAGCACTGAAAGAATACTAATTATGTAGCAAAATATTTCTTGTAGTCTTTTTCAATAGATAGAACATTTCTCTTAATAGAAATTATCTCAAGGTCTTACTGTTATAATACACTCACACACAGGAACACAAAGCCAGTGACAAAGCAAATGTTACATAATCTTAAGAATTAGTGAACCTAGGTGAAGGGAGCACACTATACTATTTTTGCACCTCTTCTCTGTTTTTCAAAGTAAAAAAGTATTTCCTAAAGAAACTCAATCGTCTCATATCGAAATATTGTCTTCTCTTTCCCAATGAGCCTCATTAGAATTATTACAAATAGGTCTTCCTGTTAAGCTTTAAATTAAATTAAGAAGGATTATGTTCTCTTGATAGGAGACTTTTTATTCTTTCCATGACTAAATTTCCAAGGAATGACCAGAGAAGCAAAGAATGTTACTTGGCCTTGAACACATCAATTGTGAAGTGAGACCAGATAAGTTCTTACCAACAGAAGAATAAACATAGAATATGCTAGAAAATAACAAAGTTACTTATAAACCAGGAAATGAATTATTTTTTTCTTGTTCCTCTTACATAAGGATTGAATTATGTATTAAGAAAAAAATCTATAATTTATCTGAGAAAAAAATTAAAAAATGAAAGTAGTTTGTCATCAACCTCAGAAAGATTAAATTTGAAAAGAACCAAAAAGAAATATATTACCTATAAGATGAACTTTAAAGTACTGCTATGAATAACAATAATATAACAATTCACTGTAAAGTAATTTCAAGTAAACTATAAGTGATATACTGTAATTTCTCCTTATGTAGTCATTTTTCTATTTTGTTTATCATAAATTCTGGTTCTGGGAAATAAAAGTTGAATAATACTTATTTTTTTAATTTTTTTAATGTTTATTTTTGAGACAGAGAGAGAGCATGAGCAGGGGAGGGGCAGAGAGAGAGAGGGAGACACAGAATGTGAGGCAGGCTCCAGGCTCTGAGCTATCAGCACAGAGCCCGACACGGGGCTCGAACTCACGAACTATGAGATCATGACCCAAGCCGAAGTCAGATGCTTAACCGACTGAGCCACCCAGGCGCCCCAAAAGTTGAATAATATTTAAATGCTATGTCCACAAATAAATATTCCTTGGTATATGACTGAAGCAAATACTTCAGATTAAAACAGGTTTAAAACTGCTCCAGGATTGTGCTTTCTATTCCCTAAGGAATGTGACAGCCTTAAGTTACACTGGCCTAGCTTTCTTTCTTATGGTTCTCTTCCCAAAGTAAGCTTAACATGAAATGAAATTTCATTTGGATGAGTACTTGAGCCAAACAATATCACAAAAAGGCAATCTACAGAATGGAAGAAAATATTTGCATCTGATATATATGATAAAGTACTAATATCCATAATATATAAAGAACTCCTATAACACAACAACAAAAATGTAACCCCCCCCCCCCAAATAGCAAAGGATTTAAATAGGTATTTATCACAAGAAGATACACAAATGACTAACAAGCATATGAAGAGATGCTCACCATTACTAATCATTAGGGAAATGCAAATCAAAACCACAATGAGATACCACCTCACATTCATTAGGACAGCTATTATAAAAAACCAAAATTACAGGGGCACCTGGGTGCCTCAGTCGGTTAAATGTCTGACTTCAGCTCAGGTCATGATCTCATGGTTAGTGAGTTCAAGCCCCACGTCAAGCTCTGTGCTGATAGCTCAGAGCCTGGAGCCTGCTTCAGATTCTGTGTCTCTGTCTCTCTGTGCCCCTCCCCGCCATGCTCTCTCTCAAAAACTAATAAACATTTAAAAACGGGGCGCCTGGGTGGCGCAGTCGGTTAAGCGTCCGACTTCAGCCAGGTCACGATCTCGCGGTCAGTGAGTTCGAGCCCCGCGTCGGGCTCTGGGCTGATGGCTCAGAGCCTGGAGCCTGTTTCCGATTCTGTGTCTCCCTCTCTCTCTGCCCCTCCCCCGTTCATGCTCTGTCTCTCTGTCCCAAAAATAAATAAACGTTGGAAAAAAAAAATTTTTTTAAAAATACAGACAATATCAAGTGTTGATGAGGATGTGGAGAAACTGGAATGCTTGTGCATGGCTGATGGAGATGTAAAATGGTATAGTGCTATGGGATAAAGTACAGTGATTCTTCAAAAAATTAAAAATAGAATTACCATCTGATTCAGCAATTCTATTTCTGGGTATATATCTCAAAGAACTGAAAGCAGACTCTTGAGGAGATATCTGTGTACCCATATTCACAGCAGCATTATTTACAATAGCCAAAGAATAGAAGTTACCCAAATGTCCAGTCACACAATGGCTCCATAACAACATACTTAGCATACTTAAAATGGTTAAGATGGTAAGTTTCATGTTATGTATATTTTACCGTAATTACAAACAATTTTATGTTTTAAAGAACCAACAGTATCAGGGGCACCTAAGTGACTTAGTTGAATGACTCTTGATTTCAGTTCGGGTCCTGATCTCACAGTTCATGAGACTGAGCCCCATGTTGACTGAGCCCCACATTGGGCTCTGTGCTGACAGTGCAGAACCTACTCGGGATTCTTTCTCTCCTCCTCTTTCTCTGCCTCTCCCCAACTCATGTCATCTTCTCTCTCTCAAAATAAACAGCAAAAAAAAAAAGAAAAAAAACACAATAGTATCACAGTCAGAAAAGATTTAAGAGTAAAAAGTAGTTTCTCATCTGCTCATGTGATAATCCATTTAGCTTGTGTTTAGAATTACTCCTTATTTCAGTGTTTTTCAAACTGTCTGTCATAATCCATTAGTGGATCACCACCATTTTTAAAAAGAAACAGAACAGAATATAAACAGATACAGCACGAAATGTTAAGTAGCATTTCATGAAAGTTTTTGTTTCATATGTTTGTGTGTGTGTGTGTGTGTACACATACGTACATATACACTGATTGGATGTTAAATGCATTTCTCATTGTGGATCACTCCCACTATATAACATAAAGAATGATTCTCACAGGACAATAAATGCTAATAACTGGACCACATTCTACAATATTTGGGCCCTTGTGATCCCACTAATTGAATCGTATGCTTAGCAAGAATCAGTGTATGTTTCCAAATATGTTTATGCAAATTGTGCCTATATCGTAATTATGTAATTCAATTACTCACTACATAAGTCAAAGAAATAGGAGTATAAAAGGAGATATTTATATGAAAACTCAAATAATTTTAAAGGCAAGCTCCTTTAAAAAGGTATAAGGAAAATGACATAAAAATTTTGGAAAAATTATGAAAACCTAGGTTTTTGCACTCAAGATTGTTTTACAAACATTTTCAAGTTCATGTACCATCTAAAAGAAATGGGAAATAGAGGGGCGCCTGGGTGGTTCAGTTTGTTAAGTGACGGACTCTTTGTTTCAGCTTAGGTAATAATCTCACAGTTTGTGAGTTCAAGTCCTACATTGGGCTCTGTTTTGACTGTGCTGACAGTGCAGAGGCTGCTTGGGATTCTCTGTCTCCCTCTCTCTGCCCACCCCTCCACCTTTCTCTTTTTTTCTCAAAATAAATAAACTTAAACGCGCATTATAAAAAATAAATGGAAAATAGAAATCACAGAAGATAATTTTTGTGATATAAGAAAGATTCACAAAGAAAAGATTTTATCCTAAGTCAACAGATTAGCACATAAATACATACAAATGTTGATCTATAGGGGTTTTGTGTGTGTTTATGAGAATGAAATGTATATAATATTCAAAATGACTGTTTAATTAGCTGACCAACTTCAGTCCCAATTACGAGGACATGGAGTCCAGTGATTAACTGGTGGCAAAACAGCTACCAGGATCAGTCTCAAGATAAGTCAGGCCATCATTAGTAATGATGCAGACATAGCTGTAAAATTAACCCTGAAGATTTTAATTTTTTTAAATGTTTTTTTTTTTTAATGTTTTTACTTATTTTTGAGACAGAAAGAGACAGAGCATGATCAGGGGAGGAGCAGAGAGAGAGGGAGACACAGAATCCGAAGCAGGCTCCAGGCTCTTAGCTGTCAGCACAGAGCCCGACGCGGGGCTCGAACTCACGGACTGTGAGATCATGACCTGAGCCGAAGTCGGACGCCCAACCGACTGAGCCACCCAGGCACCCCTGAACATTTTAATTTTTTTAATGTTTTACTTATTTTTGAGAGAGAGTGAGAGTGAGTACAAATGGAGGAGGGACAGAGAGAGAAGGGACAGAGAATCCAAACTGGAGTCTGTGCTGACAGCAGTGAGCGCAACACAGGGTTTGAATCCACGAACTGTGAGATCGTGACCTGAGCCAAAGTCAGACGCTCAAATGACTGAGCCACCCAGGTGCCCTAACCTTGAAGATTTTAAAAACCAATCATCCAGATAGGGAAAAAAAAGTAAGCTTCAATTATAAAGTCAAACAAGGATTTTAAATATTGGCACATACTAGAAGGCAATTATAAGACTAATGATAGGACTTCCAATTAGACATGAACATTCTCCAAAAAATTTTAGAAATCTAAGTATACACCTAGGGCAGACAATATATTATTCATAATGAAGGCTGCAATTATTTTTATGAGCTCTTTAGAGATCCATTTATCTCCACAGAGACATTCAGAATCAAGATGTTCACCTATTTGTGCTCAAAAACTTTAGCATCACACATTATGGGTAATAAGACTTCATAAAGAAGAATTCCTGAGGGGCACCTGGGTGGCTTGGTTAGTTGAGCATCAGACTCTTGGTTATAGCTCAGGTCATGATCTCGCTGTTCATGGGATAGAGCCCCACATGGGATCCCACATGGGATTCTCTCTCCCTCTCTCTGCACCTCCTTTGCTTGCATGGTCTCTGTCACTTTCAAAATAAATCAATAAACTTAAAAAAAAAAAGAATTTTTTTTTAATCTTTACTTATTTTTGAGAGAAAGAGAGACAGAGTGCAAGTGGGGGAGGAACAGAGAGAGAGGGAGACACAGAATCCGAAGCAGGCTCCAAGCTCTGAGGTGTCAGCACAGAGCCCAATGCAGAGCTCGAACTGGTGAACTGCGAGATCATGACCCGAGCCGAAGTCGGATGCCTAACCGACTGAGCCACCCAGGTGCCCCCAAAAAGAATTCTTGAGATAGCTTCTCATTAGAAATCACCAAATGAATTCCTTGCCTAGGTGCCTACAAGATACAGAGTTATTCTGGCTTTAATATTATTACTAAAGAGTTAGATGGAAAAAGTCTGAACAGGTTATCTAAAATAACAACTTGGTATCCTAAAGGAGATGTACAAAATACTTACGCAGAAAGATGCCTAGCTTCTAAAAAGTAATTTAAAATGTGGAAGGGGGTGCCTGGATGGCTCAGTGGGCAAAACGTCCGATTCCTGATTTCAGCTCAGGTCATGGTCTCAAGGTTTGTGAGACTGAGCCTCACACTGGGCTCTGCGACAGCCGGAGCCTGCTTGGGATTCCCTCTCTCTCTGCCCCTCCCCTGCTCACACACTCTCTCAAAGTAAATAAGTAAACTTCAAAAACTTTTTAAAAAAATGTTGCAGAAGAAAATTTTACTAAGCAAGATATTTTGAAATTACAAATGAAAAAGGGAACTAATCTGAAAGTAGACAAAAGTCCTAGATGTTAGCTGGAGTCAATGAAGATCAGTAGCTATGACATAGAGAAATTACAATGTATGGTACCCTGAAAATATCTATCTCTCCACATGCTGACTTGGGTAACAGTCCTAAAGATCAAGTTAAAGTGCAAAAGGAACGTGGAGTAGAAAAAGAAACATACACTCACGAATTGTGATGCCTATCTAAAGGCAGCAGATATTCTTTTGTAACTAAGTAGTAGTGCTTTAAAGGCTTCAAGGAATAAATAATGAGAAACCACCTGTATCTCATCAGTGAAACTATAACCCTTAGATTAAATATAGAATATACTCACTTTTAATTAATGCACAACAATAATAACAAATAGAAATATGGAATGCAAAGACAAGCCACAGGAGAGAAGATATTTAAAATGGCAAAAGACTTCAATAAAACTACAATAGTTATCTAGAAGGCCAATAAACATATACTCAAGCTCATTAATAATCAAGGAAATATAAATTAAAAACACCAGATACCATTATAAATATACCAGATGACCATTAATTTAAAAGTCTGAAAATATGCATAAAGAGCAACATAAACACTCATGCATTCTCTTAAGAGTGTAAACTGTACAACCCACTTTGGAAAACTGCTTGGCATTATCTATTACATTTGAAAATATGCACATCTTATAACCAAGCAATTTCATCTTTTAGTATATACTCTAGAGAAATAAAATGCACGCACATATGTACCAAGAGATATGTACAAGAATGTACATATCAAGCGTTATCAGCAATAGCAAAACACTGTTCATCAGCTAGGAAAAGGATAAATAAATTTGCAATTTATTCAAACAATGGAAGAAAAACTAGAAAAACATACAATATCAATAAATTTTACAAATATTACTTTAAGAGAAGATACAAGACACAAAATAATACATATAATATGAACTAATTTATATCAAGTTCAGAAACAGGCTATATATATTTTTAGTGATATATATATATATATATATATATATATATATATATATATATGGTTAAACTGTAAAGAAAAGCATGTAAGTAAGTGCCATTCAAGTCGGCATTGTGGTTTACCTCTGGTGTGTTTATACATTCATTTATTATATAACATGTTTATATTTTACATTTTTCTATATGTAATATAATTTACTAAGTTTAATAAGTTTATACTTTATTTATTAGAACCTTTAACAATTCAATATATTTTTATGTTTACTGATCTTTAAAAAGAGTTCAAGTTTTACTGTAATTCTTTTTATATGTTGCTTGGGTTCTAGCTACGAGAGGAAGAATACTATACTGTGTGGAAAAAAGAAGTGCTTTTCTTAATAAGTTAAAATGATGGAAATTTAGACCAATGTTTTGCATTTTACTAATTAACGTAAGAGGCAAATCACTGTTATTGTGTGCCTTCAAAAATTAATGAAAAAGTAATCTCTATATTAGTACTTTGAAATTCTGTATTACAAAATGACAGATAAAGACATATTTTCCTCTCTCTACCACTTGGAAATGATATGAAGACAAGAAACATAGGGTTTTATCCATGGAAAAGAAGGTAGACATTTAAGGTACTTTATTTTTATGAATAGAAAGTATGAAAAATAATATGACCAGATTAAAACTAGTTGTTAAGCCTCATAAATGCAAGTAACTTTCGGTTCAGGAAGACTTCATCTTACCTTTAATAATTCAAAATAGTGCCAACAATGATATACAGGCACCAGCATAAGGCGTGGAAGGACATAACGAACTGCCTCTTTAAAACCATCAGCAATGGACTGTAAAGTAAAAAGATGTAACAGTATATCTCTGGTATCAAGAATGTACAACAGCAGTGCCTAACACAAGTAACTTTTTATTTAAAGTTTATTTGTTTTGAGAGAGAGAGAGAGAGCGCGTGTGCAAGTGGGGACAGGGCAGAGAGAGAGAGGGAGAGAGAGTTCCAAACAGATCCATGTGGTCAGCGCAGAGCCCAACATGGGGCTCAAACTCAGGAACCATGAGATCATGACCTGAGCTGAAGTCAGATGCTTAACTGAATGAGCCACCAAGGTGCCCCTTAACACAAAAAACTTTTAAAGAGATAAGATAACAGACTTAACCAAAACAATAATGGAAATCATGTTCTATATGGAAAGAGAAGCACTATAAAATCAAGGGTTTTTTCCTCCTTTATTAGATATATACATTTCTTCATCTCTTATACAGCCAAAATAACTTTCACAATAGTCCTATACAACTTTTTTTTCAAAAGTTTTGGCTTTCCCATACCCTAAAAGATTTTTGAAAGCTATGTATCCTCTTGCACATTTTTGTATCATCATTTGAAATATTTTAAGTGATTACAAAGGATGTATTTTTTGGAATGTTGCATACTGTAAACGTGATTTAAATATGTTTCACCAAACAATGATTAAATAAACTTCAAATTTAGCTTATTTTATGAAAACATCTCTCATATAACAACATTGACAAAGCCGATCTTCATTGTCAAAATAAACAGCTAGATCAGACAATGTCTTCAAAAAGTCTTGGCTGCATTCTTAAGTTCAAATACACGTTAATGTCACAGTCTGAAGTACAGAAACCATCTGAAAGAATCTATAACTGCTTCTAACATAGTGCATCCAGGTATGAGAACATCACAAGCCTTCCCTCTCCATTATTTCAATGTCCAATGAAAGATGAGGTACTCTTCGGGGTGCCTGGGTGGCTCAGTCGGTTAAGTGTCCAACATCGGCTCAGGTCATGCTCTCGCAGTTTGTGAGTTCGAGCCCCGCGTTGGGATCTGCTGACAGCTCAGACTCTGGAGTGTGTTTCAAATTCTGTGTCTCCCTCTCTCTCTGCCCCTCTCCCTGCTCATGCTCTGTCTCTCTCTCTCTCAAAAATAAATAAACATTAAAAACTTAAAAACAAAAAGATGAGGTACTTTTCTTTTAGGAAGTTAATATTGACCCTTGTAACAAACATCTTACTTCTTAATCCTCGGATAGTTAGATACAACAAGACAGAGATACGACATGACATTTTAGCTACTGAGAATTTTTAACACAATTAAACCCACCTCCTGCTATTTGAAACCCTTTTGCTTTGTACTCAATGAATTCTCCTTCAAAAGCAAAAGTTTTGTGTTCTCCCTGGCTGGGACCCTGCAGGTTTTTATATTTTGGATCAATGCATAATGGGAAATTAAATATTGCTGGCAAGGGTAATGTGTAAGGAAAGTTGGAAGAGAAAATGCAAAAACACAAACAAGGTAGCAGGTAGGCTAGAAACTGATTCCCTGAAAGCTGTCTGTGCCCTTATATCACCTGAAAAATCTTAGTGAATAGCTAGGGTTAGGTATATCCCAGTTTTGAAAACTAATCGTCCACAGAATAAATGATTTTTTAAAATTTAGAAGGAATTTAAAAGTCACTCATATTGATTTTAAATGTCATTAAGGTTGACTTAAACTAGTATTTCTCCTCATTAGATAAATATAGAAAACAGCAATAAAGGAGGAAAAAATCTCATATGATGCTTTTGAAAGTATCCTCATAGGCAAGGGGTGCCTGGGTGGTTCAGTTGGTTAAGTGTCCGACTCTTGACTTTGGCTCAAGTCATGATCTCACAGTTCGTGAGATCGAGCTCCATCTAGGGCTCTGTGCTGAAAGCGTGGAGCCTGCTTGGGATTCTCTCTCTTTCTGCTCCTTCCCTACTCACTCTCTCGAAAAATAAAAATAAACTTTACAAAAAAAAAAAAAAGTGAAAATATCCTCATAGACAAACACTGCCATAATTCTCATAAATTGTTCACTGAAGTTAAATTATAATTTGTTCAATGGACTTGTTAACATAAGATGCACAGTCAACTTACTTTCCTAAAGATTAATTTCTTTCACCATTCAATTAATGAAAGTGATGTCAATCACTCGATATATTTTCATATATTTTATATATAATGCTTTAACTGGAACCAAGATGAAACTTAAAATTAAGTCTACAAAGATCACCTATATTGTTAATTAGCACTGAAATGGCTACTAAAGCATATTCTCAAGTGCTAATGCAATGTATATTTATAGTGTAAGAACCATAAATCACACAAGCAAATGTCTATTTAACATGTGCCAAATGTGCGTAGTGTATTCCCATTTGGTTTTTACAGTTTAAAACCATAAGAGATATACATTATGATCATTTCACAAATGAGCAAACCAAGTCTCAGAGATTAAGTGACTTGCTCAAGATAACACAATTACTGACTGGCCCAAAGCCAGAAGTTCTAACTCCAGAGCTCATGTTCTTAAAGTGTGCTATACATCTTCTAAACAAGTTTTTTTGTTTTCTGTTTTTCTTAACGAAGCATTACCTTCTTCACTTTACACTGAATGAGTCTTTTTAAAGTTAATACAATACAAGTGAGTTTGGCCTGAAAGGGTTTAATCTAAGTCTTTGAATTTCATTTCATATCTGCAGCAATAGCTTAAATAACTGGGTCCTAAACATTCAAATCGCACAGTAAGAACTCCTAATAAAATAGGAATGAAACAAGAAATGCAAAGATCTTACAGGCAGACTGTCCCATTTACATAATGTTTACTTTATGGCTTATATGAATATAGAATATTTAGCTTAAGAAAAACTATTCCTTCATTGAAGTAAATTTTGAGAATTAGGTGTCATTTTTATTCCAAGTTGACAAATTACTCAGTGTAGAGTAGAAGTAGGAGACAATAAAGGGAATTCACACTGACGAAGGCAGAGGGATGGTAAGTTCAGTTTTGAACACATTATATTTGAATTGCTTGTGAGACATCCAAGTGAATTAGCTCAAAGGGCAGCTGGTTATACGAAAATGTACAGTCGCACGCGCGCGCACACACACACACACACACACACACACTGCTCCAAAGAGAGCAGTTTGAAAATACAGATAGGAAGTCATTAGCATATAGGCAACAGCTGAAGCAAAATGTACAGATAAACTTACCCAAGGAAAGCACAGAGGGGCAGAAAAGCAGGGGCTGATAACAGAAATTGGAAAACATCTACAATTAAGGAGACTAAGAAGAAATCAACGAAGTAAGATAAAAACGAGGACCAAGTATCAAGGGAGCCAAAAGGACAAGGAGGGGACTAACAAATACTACAGGCATAAATATGAAATAAAAATATCCACCGGACTTGGATATTGTATGGATATTACATGAGGATATTTTCCACTCTTTATGATTTCTGTTCTAGGGAATTCTCTACTCTTTATGATTTCTTATTCCTGTGGGGAGTAAGATCCTGAAATAGCTCTGCATATTAATCTCTATATCCCAGACCTAGAATGTGTCATATTCTTGTAGCAATCAGAATGTATAATAATATTCTAGAAAAGATTTCTACATTAAGAACAGACTGAAAGAACTCAAGACAAAAACAGAAGACAATCTAAAATAAGCTAACAGTGAACATATTTTGAAGTACTTGCAAATTATTTCCTTATGTGCTTTATGAAAAGATTCTAGAACTACAAATATTTGAAGGATAATATAGTGAAATATTTCTTTAGTTGCTTTATAAAAAAAATAACATTCAATTTAAGTTTACCTGAAAGTGTAGAGCCACTGCAGGTCTGGCCATCAACTTACTGAAATGTTCATTAAATTTTGGAGACAGAATATCCTGTGATAATGTTTCATAAGGATCAAATGCTTGCTCCTATTTTGTTTAAAAAGGAGAATGTGTTAGGTTTAAAAGAACATCTTTTCTACTAATACGGCACAGATTACTTAACGGCAAATTTTTATCAAGTCTTCAACTAAGTTTCAGAACTTTTTGCTTTCTACTTTTAAGGGGCAAACAATAACCAGGAAATTTTTTTAAATGTAAGTAATGATCTTGAGTGATAGATGCTGAGGTCTTAAAATAGGTGACTGAATCTGTGGTCAGAAGTTATCAAACTTAGTGCTTATGCACATTTATCCCCAGTAAATAGGATTTATTAGTAAAAGAAGGTTGGGATTTGAAATTTCAGTTAGGCTTACCTAGATTGAAATGAATTTATACTTAGGATACTTCCAAGGAAGCAAAATGTACCACTGTTTTATCCACTCCACACTTTTCAAAATTAGAAAAAGAAAGCAAAGACTAATATACAGTAAAATAACACAGCAGAAACTCCCCATATGTTGTACAATGTTTATATTTAAATACATTCCTATTATTTGATAATAATCAGTATCCTCAAAGTATAGAACTCAGAGATTTGTTTCATTTTTGTATTTTAAAAATATAGTATGTTTTTCAGAAAATAACAAATATTGGCGAGGATGCATAGCAACTGAAATCCGCATCCACTACCAGTGGGAATATAAAATGGTGTAGCCCTTGTGGAAAACAGCAAGTTCCTCAAAAAGCTAAACAAAAATTACCCTATGACCCAGCAATTCTACTACTGGATATGTACCCAAAAGAACTGAAAAAAGACTCAAACAGATACTTGTATGCCAATGTTCACTGTAGCAATATCCACTATAATCAAAAGATGGAAACACCAAAAGTGTCCATCATCAAATAAATGGATAAACAATACACGATATATACATACAATGGAATATTATTTAGTCATAGAAAGGGATGAGTTCTGATACATGTCATGATATGGTTGAACCCTGAAAACATGTTAAGTGAAATGAGCAGACACAAAAGAACAAATATTGTTATGATTCAGTATCTAGAATCAGCAAATTCACACAGACACAAAGTAGATTAGAGGTTACCAGGGCTCAGGAGGGAGGGAAGATATAGGGAACTACTGCTTAATGAGTTCAGAGTTTCAGTCTGGGCTAATAAAAAAGTTTCGGAAAAAGATAGTGGTAGTGGTCGTATAATATTGTGAATTTGATTAATGCCACTGAATTGTACACTTAAAAACGGTTAAAATGGCAAATTTTATGTTATATATATATTTTTACTACAATAAAAAACAAAATAAAAATTAGAAAATACATGTTTTTGAATCATGATATCTTTAAGAGAACAGCAAGCAACCAGACTACAGATTAATATGCTAAGATATTATAATATAAAAACTTTCTAATAAGAACCAAGACTGAATATTTGGGTTAGGTATCAGTAACTGAATCTTTCTATACTATCAGTTTCATTATCTACAAAATGGATATAATAAAAGTAACGTATATTTTCAAAAATAGAGGCAGAGATTATAAAGTAAGAAAATCTTTTTACATGAAAACTAAAGAAAGCACTTTTAAAACCCTGTTTTCCAAAAGCAATAAAAATGGCCAATGAGTATACAAAGATGTTCAACATGATTAGTTTAAAAATTAAAACAAATTGAAGAATGAGGCTCTTTTTTTTTCACATTAGACTGACCAAAATGAATGGAATAACACCTGGACTTAGTGAAGGTGTGGGGAAAAAAGAGCCACATATACTAGAACTTACCTGTAAGTAAATTTGGCAAAATGTTTCCAAGTTCTAAAAATTTCCTAATCTTTAGTACTACAATTTCATTTCTAGGAATACATCCTAAAATAATTATTAGACTATGAAGACAATGTAGATATGTTTGTTACAGTACTGTTTACAATAACAAAAAATGGAAACAACTTACATGCTTATTAATAGTAAGAAATTAAAATATGTTATTGTGTCTCCATATAACATGTTACTAATACAGACTTCAAAAACAGTATTGAAGGAAGGGTAGTGGGACTGGAGAAACAGGTGAAGGGGATGTGGGGCACAAACATCCAGTTATAATGGGAGCAAATCACAGAAATGAAAAGTATAGCATAGGGAATATAGTCAATAATATTACAATAATGTTGTATGGTGACAGATGGTTAACTACACATATAGCAGTGAACACTGTGTAATGTATAGAATTGTTGAGTTTACACATAATCTAATGTAACATATGTCAACTAATCTTCAACTAATATATAAAAAAATTATGTGTAAGTCTACTAACATGGAAAATGTTCATGATGTATTGAGAACAGCAGATTTTATAATAGTAACAGCCTATTTTTGTAAATAAATGAGTTTGTATGTACATATAGAAAAAACATTTTTAAGGATTAAGTAATGTATGTTGTAAGGATAAGTTATCTCTGGGTGTTGCAAAATGGAGTGATTTTCATTTTATTTGCCTTTATTTTCCTGAATATTTTTACAATGAACTACATTACTTTTATAATCATTTAAAAGACAAAATGATTTTCACTTTGGGGAAAAAAAATTGAAACATAAACTTCCTTTTCAATTTTTGGAAATTAAGACCAAGATCTACAAAAGCTAAATAGCTATGGTCAATAAAATTTATTTTCTTTCACCTTTAATGCACGTGCCATTAAAAAAAATCCTAAATGCTACTACTCAACCAACTTTCACTATAAATAGCATCATAAATACACTATAAAAAGTGTCACTAAAAATATAGACAATTTAGTTTGCTACTGGCTAAACCTTAAGTATTGTTTTACAGTAGTCTGCAATATCCTCTAATTTTCACAAAGAATATCTTACTAAATTTTCTTAATACACCATTTAGGAATTTGAGAATTTGAGAATTATCAAGTAGTTTTGTAAACTTACTTCTGCCAAATCTTCAAAACAGCTGCCAGCTAATGGATGAGGGCTGCTTTCATCAGTCATTTCAACTGTGTCTTCAATAAGACCTAGAAGTTTCACGGTCAATTCATGTATATCTGAAATGTTACTGAAAATCCTTTCAATATCCTGAAAAAAAGAAAAAGGTTAAGATATATGAGGTTGAAATTCTGTTTAAAAATTATAAAATATAAGTACTATAAGTGTTAAGGGTGTATTTTCACTCAATGCATACTTATATATTACAAGACATGATATATTCTATAACAAAGCAAAAGTTAATCATGAATACAGAAGTGAAATAAAAAACTTCTTGGATTACACATAGTAAACTCACTGTAAAATACAGACTGTAGATAGTTTTGTTTAATAATTCTAAAACTCATACTGTGGATGAATCTATGCATTCATAAAGAATCCTGGCATTTGAGTATTTTAAAATTGGTTAAGAGGCTAAAAATCTTGATTAAAGTCTTATAGAGCTGGTTAATGACAAAAGCTGGGATCAAAATGAAGGTCTGATTCCTAACCCAGATACAACCCAGTTTCACAATTTGTGATCAGCCTATCTTCTGAATTTGAGGAGGAATTAAAGACTTCATTCAAGCTTTCATGTGTGAATTACATCAGGATTAAGAAATGTTAAGTCCTTTGGACACAGACTCTATACTGACTGTGCAGGTTATGGCCAACTATCATTCAGTCTTCCATCTTTTTTTTTTTTTTTTTAAGATTTTATTTTTAAGTAATCTCCACATCCAACGTGGGGTTCGAACTTAAAACGCCAAGATCAAGAAAGAGTCTCATGCTCCACTAACTAAGCCAGCCAAGTGCCCCCCGCTCTTCCATCTCGTAATGGAAACATCACAGGCTATAGAACCTGACAGACCTCAGCATGGATCTTAGCCCCGCGCTTGCTAGATAAATGACTCTGGATTAGGTCACTGAGTATGTTTCAGGCACTATTATAAGTACTTGACATGTAATCTCACAACAGCCTTATAGATAGGTACTATCATTATCCTCATTTTTACAAATGAGGAAACCAGCTCAGAGCAGGTAAGTAATTTGCTCAGGATCACACAGCTGGTATACTAACATCTACCCTCATAAGGTTCTTAATAAGGTTCTTAGTAGGATTAAATAGATGATTTCTACAAACTGCTCCTGGCATATATTAGGTCCTCCACAAACTTGAGCTTTTTTTTTTTTTTTTTAATTTTTTTTTTTTTTTAACGTTTATTTATTTTTGAGACAGAGAGAGACAGAGCATGATCAGGGGAGGAGCAGAGAGAGAGGGAGAGACAGAATCTGAAACAGGCTCCAGGCTCTGAGCTGTCAGCACAGAGCCCGACGCGGGGCTCGAACTCATGAACTGTGAGATCGTGACCTGAGCCGAAGTCGGCCGCCTAACCGACTGAGCCACCCAGGCGCCCCAAACTTGAGCTTTTTGAAGACACAGGGGTAGAGCCCAAAGGAGTAAATTAAGACTAGCTTTAAGTCATTCATTCTTTTAATATTAATCCTCCTCAAATATTTGCTGAGTACTATGCTCTGATCTCAGGTGGTCTTTATCTCAAAAGTTTAGTCTTTTGAGATTAAAAAAAATACAGTGGAAAAATACAGTAAATATAGATAATTTATATCTAAATGCTAAAAAGGTACAGTAGATCTAGAAAAAGAGAAAAAGGGACTCTTTCTCTTGAGCTTTCAGTATAATAGAAATTTTCTATCAAATCAGCACTAACTCAATAAAAAGAGATCCCATAAAAAGTAATTCCTGAGGAATGAAAACTAATGGGACACAGAAAAGGCAAAGAAAATAATATTAGCTATCAGCATCTGTTAGGTTTTTATTCTTAAGTAGAACTCAATGACACTGTGGTATAAAAGAACTCAAATTCAAGTTCAGCCTCTGTAACTAACTTACCAAGTCATAACCATCCTGTGTCAATTTCTTTACCAGTAAGTTAGGGATGATAATACTCAGAGGAGTATTATAAGGACACATAAAATAGGACAGTATTTTGAAAATTACAAAATGCTGATTACTTAAGTCCAGTGGGAGTTATTATATTATCAAACATTAAACTAAACATACGTACAAAAAAAAAAAAAAAAGGACAGATGTCAACTAAAAAACCTTAAATTATCACTGAAACTCATGATTTTGGAAAATAATCAAAGAGGCAAAATCACATATTAGTCTTAAACACTAAGTCACTGCACATTCGTTCACATAATAGTCATTTGGGGGAGGAAATCAGGAGGTAGAAAAAAGGCTGAGTATTTAAAGTGAAGGGCAGACACACAGACATCTAAGGAAAAATGAATCATGGGATAAAGGAAGGAAAGAAAAAAAAATCTTTAAAAAGACAGGATTTTAAGAGTCTCTTATGGTTTGGCTCCCACCCTCTCTAATTTTTTTTCCCCCTTCCCCTCCCCCATGGTCTTCTGTTAAGTTTCTCAGGATCCACATAAGAGTGAAAACATATGGCATGTCTTTCTCTGTATGACTTATTTCACTTAGCATAACACTCTCCAGTTCCATGTACGTTGCTACAAAAGGCCATATTTCATTCTTTCTCATTGCCAAGTAGTAAAACTGAGAATTAACTGCGGGTTGATGGGGAGTGGGAGGGAGGGGAAAGTGGGTGACGGGTATTGAGGAGGGCACCTGTTGGGATGAGCACTGGGTGTTGTATGGAAACCAATTTGACAATAAATTTCATATTTAAAAAAAAGAGAGACAGGATTTGTCTAGCTGGATTCCTTAAGTTGACTTTAGAAGCTACATAAGTAAGAAAAAGATGGCAAGGTTCCCATCCTATTCACACCACTCCTACCCCGTTTTCCAACAGCAGCTCTACCTGTGTTTATGTGGCATTCTGCATAAACTTTTTTCTTAAAAAGTTCCACTGTTGGGGCGCCTGGGGGGCTCAGTCAGTTGGGTGTCCGACTTCAGCTCAGGTCATGATTTCGTGGTTCACGGGTTCGAGTGCCACATCAGGCTCTGTGCTGACAGCTCAGAGCCTGGAGTCTGCTTTGTGGATTCTGTCTCCCTCTCTCTCTGCCCCTGCCCAGCTCATACTCTCTCTCTCTCTCAAAAATAAATAAAACATTAAAAAATAATAATAATAAAAAAAAGTTCCACTGTTGAAACTTTAAGCCTCTGCCTTAAAGTATTTACCAGAAGATATGAAAAAGTATTAAGTCTATCTTTTGTAGACCATACATCTTTTTCACTATCTTCAAATGAAGGACTATAAACCTCAAATAGCTCATAGCAGAAAAAGATTTCATTCCAGTGTAGTCTCCCTTTCTAATAAGGGTAGCTGTATGCACTTGTGTCTAACTATCATTGTCACTGGCCTTAACGTAGTATAACAATTCACACATTTTAAAAACTATAAATACCACATAAAAGAATACTGGTTTACATACTCATAAAGTATAAAAAGTTACTATTTATGATTTTAAGCTCCTATTTAACTTTTGGGGTACATAGTATTTCAAACAAAAAAGGTACTTACAGAAGGTTTAAATAGCTTCCTGTCAGAAAGGAAAGCTTCTCGAAACACTTTTATAATCATATTTAATTCCCGTAGATACTGCCTTTCTTCTGCAATTTCAGTTCTGACAAGGTCATAGTAGTTTAATTCACCTGAAGAACTCGGTTCATCTTCACAGAGAGAAACCAAACCTATGTCATCCTGATCAAACATGTCCATCAAAACCTGAGAAATATAAATCAATAATGTATAAACTTGTTTTTCTCACTTTTATAAAATGGTCTCAAGGTACTTGGAATTAAAACATTATTAAACAATGAGTTTTGTGTTTTATAGGCTAATTTATATAAGAAAATTCAAATAAGAGAAATATGAAAAGTTGAAGGGAAAAAATGTTCAAATAAAACTGGATATGCAAAAGTAAATAAACATTTATGGAAAAAAGATAAACCTAGTAGTGAAATATATGTGTGTGTGTATACATATATATGTGTGTATATACATACATACACACACATAAACACACATATATAAAAGCCAAAAAGAGCATACCTTTGAAGAACAACAATCTGAGCCAAAATCCCGGTTCAACCACTTACTCACCTGTGATTACAGACAAGTTATTTATTCTTTTGAAAGCAGATTCCTTACATGTAAAATGTAACTGATGAAAAAATTCAATGAGGTAATGTACATAAAATGCATACTATTATGTCTGGCAAATAGGTGTTCAAAATGGTAGTAGTTCCTTGTCCTATTGTAAGGAAAGCTGTATGCACTTGGAGAAAAATGAAAGGACACTATTGTAGAAGCACATGATAGAGCATAGTATGATGCTTTTCTAATGCATATTTACTATACCAGTAACTGGTACTAAGGAGTTAAGAAAGGTGCCTACACCAGTGCTATTAGATAGGACTGTCAGATTGGTTACGTACAGGAGAAGTGATCAAATAAAATATATTAAAAAAATGGGAGCCAGATTTCTCAGTGTCAGAGAAGGCAGTTACAAACATGAAAAAGGGGAAGCTAAAATGAACCCTGTGGTAGTAGTTTTGGATTGGAGAGATCTGTGAATTCATATAAAGACAGATAATGCTTTTTCGGTAGACACAAGGTAGTCCTTGAGTTACAAGCATAAGCCCAAGAGAGGGGCACCTTGGTGGCTTAGTTGGTTAAGTGTCTAACTCTTGATTTCGGCTCAGGTCATGATCTCATGGTTCGTGGGTTCAAGACCTGCATCGGGTTCTGTGCTGACAGTATGGAACCTACTTGGTATGCTCCCTCCCTTTCTCTCTGCCCCTACCTGGCTCCGGCTCTCTCTCTCAAAACAAATAAGTAAACTTTAAAAAAAAAAGAAAAAAGAAGCCTAAGCCTAAGAGAAGGGTAAAGCAGATTTCCAAAAATGTTCTACCTCAAAACTGTTCTACCACTCAAAAATAGGTAAATAAAATACTATCTTTTAAGCAGAGCTAAATTACCACTTTATAGGTCCACCTCCACCTAAATGTAGATTAGTGCTAACGTATCACCTATGTCGGAAAATAAACAACTTGTATTAGTTTTCTTGGGCTACCATAATAACAAAAAGATGGAGAAGAAATAAATACGTATGTGTATGCATGTATATAATGTATACACACACACACACACACACACACGCCCCAACTCTGGCCTCTAAGAGACCAGAGCATTTACACTCTAACAGCTTATGTAGCACCCAGATTTTGGTTTCCAAGTACCATTCTCCACTAAAAGGAACCAGGAGTTTTTAGAAAATGCCTAATTCCAGGTTTGAGCAGCATATAAAGAAAAGTTGAACCTGGAATATCTGTCAAAACAAAGTATTCAAAGAGGGATACAGACAGAGAAACCAACTTGAAGGAATTCCCACTGGCCAGATCTGGGACAATTTGAATATCAAAACAAGTAATGAAATAACAGATGACAGTACATTAGGTAAGAATACATGGGCCTATATTAAAATAAGTGAATACATTTCAAGTACAATGAGGAATAAGATATTCACAATCTCAAAATATTCCACAAAATATTTATTAATTACAAAAGGGAAAATAGTACTTCAAGAGAGAAGCCTGGAAGACAACCCCTTAATCAAGTGATCAGAATGAACAACATCAGTAATTGGACACATCAAAATTGTGTGGCATGTGAATAATGCAATGAGAAGAGTACAGCATTACTTCTATGATATTCCTGCCAAAGATCTATAACCCAAATCTAATAAAGAGAAAATTTCAGAAAAAAACTAAAGTAAGGGACATTTTAAACAATAACTAGAGTAATCCTCAAAAGTACCAAGGTCACAAAAGTTAAAGAAGAATGAGGAATTATTCCAGACTGAAGGATACATGACTGATTCTGGACTGGATCATTTTGTTATAAAGGACACCAATGGGACAACTGGCAAAACCTAAATGGGGTCTGAAAATTAGATAGTATAATGTATCAAAATTAATTTCCTGGATTTTGATTGCCAGACTGTGGTTATGCAGAAGAATGTTTTCATTTATAGGACACACTAAACTACGTTGGCAACTTACTCTCAAGTGGTTCAGGGCACAGGGAAGTACTTGTAACTTATCTAAAAGTCTGAGATACAAAAGTAAAAAACAGGCTGCAATCATAATTTTAGAAGCCAAAATAGAAATATCAAGGAATTTCTACTATTAAATTCAAGTGAAAAATCATTTTTGAGACTATTTCAGAGTACAGTAGATCTCAACCATAACTGTAAATCAGAATCACCTGGGATGCTTTCAAGCTATTTCCAGGCTTAGAGTCCTAACCCAGGCCAAGAAAATCAGAACCTTTTGGGAGTAAGATACAGTCATCAGAATCTTTAAAAGCTTTCTTGTAATTCTGATGTACAAAGGAGAGAAACACAGGCATGTGCCAAGTCGTAGGGGTCATTTACCCTTAATGGTCTAATTTAGGCATCTTCTCAATGAAGTGTTCCTGGTCTACCCCATGCCAGAGTTCAACACTTTCTATACTGCACCTTTGACTTCTAATAGTTTTAATCACACTGTGCTGCCATTTTTTTTATATTTTTATTTCCCACTAAAATAAACTCCTTCTAACACAAGGGACTGCTGTCTTATTCAGTATTTTATCATCACTTGGGACAGTGACTGGCATATAACAAATACTCAAAAATTTTCATTTAAAATGTAAAAAAAGAAAAAGTAAAAAGGAGGAGAGAGGAAAATAAATAAGAGACTCAATTTCTTCCCCCAGTAGCTTACAGCCAGGAAGGAAAAAGGTAACTAACGAAAAAATTTACCAGAAGGAAGAAACATTAGTACTGAAGTCTTTTGCTCTCTACTTGTGTCCCAAAGTATGTTTTTCAAAATTACTTCTGTTTAAAAGTACCTGAATGCTCTGTGTAGATTCTCTTTATATTCTCTTTCTAAAAAGATAAAATTCAAACTATTTTTCCTAAACTGGTTTGAGGCTTTGGATGTTTTTTTCCTGTAGGTAAAAGACTCTTGCTGGGGGGGGAAAAAAGGGGGGGGGGGGATTCCCATCCTGTCATATGCTGAAAACCTGGAAATATCATGTTTTATCTAAAAAGCTAGCATTTTTATGTATTCTAATACAAGGAATTATAAAAATTACTAATGTATAAAAAAGAGATAGAAGTGACATATAGTCACTATTATTCAAGTTAAGTTAAAAATACAAGTGTTAAAAATACCTTTTAACACTTACCTTATCTGCACACATTGACACTTTAATGTCCTGCTGAGATATTTCATAATGTCGGATATTAAAAACATAATTACCAGCCAACTTCAAAATATCAGCTGAGATATACTCTAGTACAGCCACAATATACAGGGATACATGATAGTCCACTTTGTACCCTAAAACCTCCTGTGGAAAAAATAAACAATTTAATTCCAAAAAATGGGACTGCCAAGTATCAGTTAAACACTTAAAAAATTATCCAATATTCTTGCTTATAAAGAACTTTCTATAGGGGCGCCTGGGTGGCGCAGTCGGTTAAGTGTCCGACTTCAGCCAGGTCACGATCTCGCGGTCCGTGAGTTCGAGCCCCGCGTCAGGCTCTGGGCTGATGGCTCGGAGCCTGGAGCCTGTTTCCGATTCTGTGTCTCCCTCTCTCTCTGCCCCTCCCCCGTTCATGTTCTGTCTCTCTCTGTCCCAAAAATAAATAAACGTTGAAAAAAAAAATTTAAAAAAAAAAAATAAAAAAAAGAACTTTCTATAGACCAAATGTCTAAACTTACAGATATCAAAGGACATAGAATGAGCCATAGGTCCCAGTGTCAGAAGTTTTTTTTTTAAAGAGACATCTAATCTAACAAATCTGCCTTTAGTATCAAGTAAGAAGAGATTATTGATTCCAATATAGAAATCTTGGTCAGGACTTCATGGAAAACCTCTTAAATTAATACATTACCCAAACCCATTGGATAAGTATCTACTATTTTCAAGGACCTGTAACCAATATTTCCAAATGCCAGTGGTTTTCATTCAGGGGAAGATGTGTGCATGTGAGGGGGGGTAGTTAGGGGCTCTCAAAATTGCTACCCAGGGGCATTCAAATCCATATACACCAAGTATTTTCTATTGACTAAATAATATTCCCTAGTCTACTTTTTCCAACGTATGTATCTGTGATATATTTGAAAACAGTTCTGAACTCACCATAGCTTTTGACAATATATATTTTCTTAATCAACAAAAGGTTGAGAGTCAGTCAGGGGTAGTACTCATCAGAAGATGACACAAAGATGCATTATTGCTTATCATTAACTTTTAATATTATTTGAAAGGCAATATGATTTTATTAGAGTGTGTTTATTTTTATTTGTACACACATTAAGAAATATATATATACATATGTATATGTACAAGTATACACACATACACATGCACAGACTAATATAGGCCGTGCTATATAAATACTAAATAAATACACCAATACTTTAAAAAGTGTTATTTGTTATAAAGAACTCCCCCAATGTTTGTTTTTACTACCTTCAATGAAGGATGGATTTTGTCCACAGGCAGTAAGAGAGGATTTCTTCGTTTTCGTTTTTCTATGGCAGATTGTGCATCAGCAATAGCCCACTTGTCAATTGGATGAGGAAAGGTCTTCTGAACACGTTCCTGTTAATATCATAGCAGTACTATTGTTAACTGAAGTGTTTATAACTAGAAAATTCATGCAAAACTAAATTTTATTATCATCTTTAATGCTAGCAGATAACAGTGCCACAACATGTTTTGATTCCTGTAAGAACTACTTTTTTAAAAGGATCAACAAGACTTTCAAAATTTTTTCCTACATAATTCCCATGAATAAAGATAAAGTGAATTTTAAACAGAAAGCTTTAAGCATAAGCATAATTAAAATGGAACTGGAACTAGAAAAAAGCAGTAACATTAGGAGAGATTAAAGCCAGCATGAAATACTCATCAGTGATTTTACAATAAGGCTCCTGGGATTAAAACTATTTACCTGGCAGAAGTTGTTAACTCATTATTAATAATTATTATGCAGTCACTTTCCCTTTGCTAACCTTAGAGCTTTAATATAAAGAATTTTAAAAATAAGAGATGTCATGTACCTGTTAGAGGATCGAGTAGGTGACAAAGCTCAGAATGTCTTAAGGAAATATATCTCTTGGCAAAAATAATCTAAGTCTTACAGGTTACTACTATGGCTCATCTAATCAAAATTTAATCAGTGGTTGGCATGAATAATGAGAACTAATGATAACTGAATCAAACTCCAATTTTTAGGACTTCCTATTTTAAAAATTATACTCTCATCTTTTAGCATATTTAGCTATTGAGAAGTTTGCTTTTTTTTATACTTAATGTCTAATTCTTAGAGCTGAGACCAGGGAAGAAATACTCTAATTCCAAGAGTCCCTGAAAATATTAATAGCTCAATTACTCGAAATTAAGATTTTCCTTCATACTGGAAGTTGTTGCCTTATTACAGAAACAATATTCAAAAGAAAGGATGTAAACAGTATAGTAAAAAAGTTAATTAATTAATTTATTTATTTTTAATTTATTTTTGGGACAGAGAGAGACAGAGCATGAACGGGGGAGGGGCAGAGAGAAAGGGAGACACAGAATCAGAAACAGGCTCCAGGCTCTGAGCCATCAGCCCAGAGCCTGACGCGGGGCTCCAACTCACGGACCGCGAGATCGTGACCTGGCTGAAGTTGGACGCTTAACCGACTGCGCCACCCAGGCGCCCCAAAAAGTTAATTTTTGAAAGCTGTGCTGATAGGTATTTCTAAAAATCTAAAAATACTCCCATGTAACTGAGCCAATACAAATATTTTAGCACTAATTTACACATCTTTTACAAGTGTGTCTGTGTATTAATCAAACAGTAAATATCCAAAAGATTTTTATTAGTCCTTTATTGAAGCAGTATTTATATGCAGTAAAATGCACAGATCTTAAGTGTGCAATTCAACGAATTTTGAAAAATGGTTACACCTGTGTAACCATCACCCTAATAAAGATTCTAACATCTCACTCCCCACCCCTCATAGGCACATCCTGACTTCTATCACCATTAATTTTAGCGTTTCTGAACTTCACAGAAACGTATCCTACTATATGTACTCTCTGAGGCCTGGCTTTTTTTGTTGTATATAATATCTTTGAATTATAGCTATGTTATTGTACATTATCAATAGCCCATTCTTTCATTTTATTACTGAGTAGTATTCCATCTTATAAATCAACCACAATCTGTTTATTCATCTTCTTGTGATGGAAATTTGAGTTGTTTCCAATTTTGGGCTATTATGAATAAAACTGCTTGGATATTCATGTATAAGTCTCTTTGTGAACATGTATTTTCGTTTCTCTAGATTCAACACTCAGGAGTAAAACTGTTGGGGCACAGGCTAGAATATACTGTATATTTAACTTTATAAGAAACTTTGTAAGAAAAAATAAACATTAAACTTTATAAGAAACTTTTCTAAGTGGTTATACTGTTTTATATTCCTATAGCAATGTGCTGAGAATTCCAGTTAGGCTACATCTCATTTGGTGTTATTAGTCTTTAATTTTATCCCTTGAAAGAGGTGTGAAATGGTATCTCATTGTGGTTTTAATTTCTATTTCCCTGTGATTTAAGAGCTTGAGCACCTTTTTCATGTGCTTATTGGCCATTAGCATATCTTCTTTTTATGAAGTGTCTGTTCAAGACTTTTACCCATCTGGGGAAGGAGGGGGTCTTTTTATTATTGATTTGTAGGAGTAAACATCTTATAGATACAAGTCATTGTAAGGAATATATATCGCAAACATTTTCTCCTGGTTGTGACTCACACCTTTTTCATTTTCTCGATAATTTTATTCTTTAATACTTAACTGTGTTTTGAGTCCTCTGTAAAAAAAAAAAAAAATTGCTTAATGCCAGGTTAAACAAATATTCTCCTGCATTCTCTTCTAAAAGTTTCAGCTTTATGTTCAACACTATGATCTGTCGTGGGGTGCCTGGGTGGCTCAGTCGGTTAAGTGTCTGACTTCAGCTCACAATTCATGGGTTCGAGCCCCGCCACAGACTCTGTGCTGACAGCTCAGGGCCTGGAGCCTGCTTCAGATTCTGTGTCTCCCTCTCTCTCTCTGCCCCTCCCCCACTCATGTTCTGTCTCTCTCAAAAATAAATAAACATTGAAAAAAATTACAAAAAAAGGACTATGATCTGTCTTGAGTTAATTTTTAAGTGAAATAGGTTTCAAGGGTTTTTTCCCCATAAATTTATTCAGTAGTTTTAGCACTCTTTTTTGCTGAAAAACTTTCCTTCCCCACTGATTTGCCTTGATATCTTTGTTGAAAATGAACTTAGCACACACCTATCCCACATGATTTCAATGGTTTTAGTTTCCACAATAATTCAGAATGATATAGATTTAAAAATTCATTTGTACAATGGTTCAGTGACTTTGAAATATCAAAATAGTTTTTACCTCCACATCTTGAACAGTCCTTGGCTGAGCCATGCATAATTTATTAAGCAGCTGAAAAATCAGCTCTTCAATATAATAGAGAGACTCTTCATTAGCTGAGAGATTGGGATGTACTTGCTCCTGAACCTTTAAAAAAAAAGTTCTTAGTTAAAGTACAGGCCAAATTATTAATGATAAACACCAGAGAATCTTCTTTATAATTAATATTTTACTAGACTAGTCATTCAAATACAGACATAAAACACAAAAAGTGGGAAGAAAAACTCACCTCTATTTGTTACTCTCTATAAACTTTTCTGAACGTATAGAGTAGGGTTCCTTAAGCTTTTTTATACTCTATGAAAATCTATTGAAAGCCACTGGCTCCTCTCTACTCCTTACTGCCAAAAAAAGCATATACAGATAAAATATTCTATATAATTTCAGAGGAATAGTAGATACCCATACCCTTAAGGTAACTAATATATCTACTAGAAGTCTTTGAACACTAGGTCATGAATCCCAACAATGGGGATATCTCTGAAAAACCAGACTACTTTACAGAGCTGCTCTGTGAGGTAGGTGCTAGTCAGCTTTCTTCTAGCATGGCACAGACAAACCTCAAAGATATTCTGGTTTCAGTTCCAGACCACTACAATGAGTATCACAATAAAACAAGTCAAATAAATTTTCTGGTTTCCTAATGCATATGAACGTTATATTTATACTATACTGTAGTCCAGTAAGTGTGTAATAGCACTATGTGTAAGAAACAATATATATACCTTAATTTTAAAATATTGCTAAAAAATGCTAATTATCATCTAAGCTTCCAACAAGTCATCATCACTGATCACCATAATAATAAAGTATGAAATATTGCAAAAATTACCAAAATGTGACACAGAGACATGATGTAAGCAAATATTGTTAGAAAAATGGCACCAGTAGACTTGGTTCCACACAGGGTTGTCACAAACTTTTAATTTATAAAAAATACACTATTTGCAAAGGCCAATAAAGCCAAGCACAAAAGAAGGTGTGCCCGTATACATTCCTTATTGCTGCTATATAGCTGTGGTGAGCCTTTTTGGTTGTTAATTTTTAATTAGAACCTAGTAAACTATCCTAATAAAAAATCCAATAGAACTGGATATGAAGAATAGGTAAAAAATGGTGTTTAGCACATGGTAGGTGTCATGTAAATATTTGTTTAAAGAATTGTTGAGAGAAAGGGGTGCCTGGATGGCTCAGTTGATTAAGCATACAGCTTTGGCTCAGGTCATGATCTCACGGTTTGTAAGTTCGAGCCCCGTGTCGAGCTCTATGCTGACAGCTCAGAGTCTGAAGCCTGCTTTGGATTCTGTGTCTCCCTCTCTGTGCCTCCCTTGCTCATGCTCTTTCTCTCAAAAAAAAAAAATAAATAAATAAAATAAAATAAAATAAAATAAATAAATAAATAAAAATAGTTGAGGGAATTAAGTATTGCTCTTTTTATGCCATATTAGAAGGTATCAATGCCACTGACATAAAAATAGAAAACATAAGTAGTCTAAGATCTACTTTTACAAAAACAAAAAAATTGAAAAAATAACTCACAGATTTTAATATGGAATATTTTTAATCATCCAGTTCAAAATAGCTTCTAATTTCCATTATGGTTTTCCCCTTTGACTTTTAGAATTTAGAAGTTTATTTCTTAATTTTTAAACTTACAGTATTTTTTTAAGTTCTCGTTTTTATTGATTTCTAGAATAATCACACTGTAGTCAGAAAACATACTTTCCAGGAGTTCAATTTTTTGAAATTTGTTGAGACTTGCTTTTATGGCTCATTATATGGGCCTAGATGGCTTCACTGACAAACTTATTACACATTTAAGGAAGAAGACAGAAAAAGAACAAGAGACTTCCCAACTTACTTTGAGACTACCTTGATATAAAAATTTTAAAAAGATGAAAATTATAAGCCATGTTTACTCATCAGTCTAGAAATAAAAGCCTAAATAAAATATCAACTAAATTCCATAATATATATAAAAAATATACATGACCAACCAAGTGAGTTTATCCCAGCAATGTAAAGTTGGTTTAAAGTTGTAAAATCAAGCAATTTACCATCCTACCAGATTAAAAAGGAAAATATGATAATATCAATAAATGTACAAAGAGCATCTAAAAAACTCAACATTCATTCATAATAAATTTTCTAGTGAAATTGGGGCGCCTGGGTGGCTCAGTCAGTTTAATGTCCAGCTCTTGATTTTGGCTCAGGTCATGGTTTTGCAGTTCATAGATCAAGTCTTTCATCGGGCTCTGCACTGATAGTGTGGAGCCTGCTTGGGATTTTCCCTCTCTCTCTCTCTGCCCCTACCCTGCTTGTGTTCTTTTCTCAAAATACATAAATAAACATTTTTTAAAAAGTCTCTAGTGAAGTTAATTTAGTAAACGGATAACTACAAAAAAACCCTACAATAAACATCATAGTCAACATGGTGAAATACTGAAAGCTTTCTGTTTGAGATCAAGAAAAAGGCAGGGACAATTGCTACGTCATTTCTATTCCACATTGTACTGGAGGTCCTGGATAGTGCAGACCATCAAGAAAAAGAAATAAAAGTGTAAGAAAATAGATTTACAGATGATTTGATTGCTCATTGTGATAGCTAATTTTATGTGTCAAATAGCCTGGGCCACAGGATGCCCAGACATGTGGTTAAACATTACTTCTGAGTGTGTCTATGAGGGTTTCTGGGTAAAATTAACATCTGAATTGGTAGAAGTCTGAGTAAAGCAGACTGCCCTCCCTAATGTGAGTGGACCTGCCTGAATAAAAGGGTGAGTAAGAAAATTCCTTCTCTCTGCCTGTCTTTGAGTGAGTATTTTGGTCTTCTGCTTTTGAATTAGGACATGAACTACAACTTGAACTAGAACTATAACACCAACTCTCATGGGTTCTCCAGCTTACTAACTGCTTATCTTGGATTCCTCTACATCTATTAGAGAGAGAGAGAGAGAGAGAGAGAGAGAGAGAGTGTGTGTGTGTGTGTGTGTGTGTGTGTGTGTGTTTCTGTTCCTTTGGAGACCCCAGACTAATACACCCATGAAGGAAAATCAAATATTGTATAAATACATTATTTTAATTTATAAAAAATAAAATTTTATTCCTGTGTAGCAGCAACAAAGTTGGAAAATAAAAATTTTCAATAATATAATTTACAATGAATAAAAATATGTATCATGTACCTTGGAATATATCTTAACAAAAGAAGTACAGGATCCCTAAGGAAAAAACTATAGACTCTGAGAGGAATTAAAGATCCAAATACATGAAATGTAAAATCATGTTTGTGAATTATCAGACTTAATATTGTAAATGTACCAATTCTCAAACTGATTTTATGGAGATAAAATCAAAGTCAAAACCGAAAAGGTTGTTTGCTGAAACTGACAACATAATTTCAAAACTTATATGAAATGCAAAAGGCTAAGAAAACCAGCCACTTAATCAAAGAAGTGTAAGTACTTGCTCTAATCATTATTGGGATTTATTACAAAGCTACAGTAAGAATGTGATACTGTTATAATGACAAACAAATGAATGGAACAGAATACAGAAGCAAGTCCACATATATATATGGACCCTTGATTTACAACAAAGGTAGTTCTACAGAGTATGAGGATGGGGTCATGGGAAGGTGGGGAAGCCCAGAAATAGTAAACAACTAATACCTATATGGAGAAGAACGAAACTTAACTCCAGTTCACACTTTACACAAAAAACAATTCTAGTTGGATTTTTTTAGATTATACATAAAAACCTAATAAACTTCTGATAATATAAAACAAGACATTATCTTCATGACCTCAGGATAGGAAAGGATTTCACAAAAATTACTATCCGTAAAGGAAAGGATTCATAAACATAACTATATTAAAATTTAAAACTTAACATTCATCAAAGTTAGCACTGGAGAAGAATAATGTAACACATAAAATAAAAGGGCTCATATCCAGAACACATAAATAACTCCTAGAAATTCAGTAGACGGGCACCTGGATGGCTTAGCTGGGTAAGCATCCGACTCTCGGTTTTGGCTCAGGTCATGATCTCGGGGTTTTGGGAGTTTGAGCCCCAAGTAGGGCTCTGTGCTGACAGCAGGGAGCCTGCTTGGGATTCTCTCTCTCTCACCCTCTCTCTTTACCCCCCACCCTGCTCACGCTGTCTCTGTCTCTCTCAAAATAAATAAACTTAAAAAAAAGAAAAAAAGAAATTGAGTAAGAAAAAAAGTATAAAAATTCCAGTACAGGGGTGCCTGGCTGGCTCAGTTAGTAGAGCATGTGACTCCTGATCTCAGGGTCATGGTTCAAACCCCATGTTAGGTATGGAGTCTACTTAAAAAAAAAAAAAAAAAAAAAGAAAAAAGAAAAAACAGGTAAAAAAAATCAGCACTTCATAATGGAAGAAATTCAAATGACCAGTAAGAGCTTTGGCTCTTTAGTAATCAGAGAAATGCAAATTAAACCACAATGAAAACTATTACCTACTCACATCAAACTGCAAAACTAAAATGTCTGATAATACCAGTAATCATGTAGAACAATGGGGAAAAAAAACAATGCGAACTTCAGACACTGCAAATGGAGTGCAAAATGCCTCAATCATTTTATTTTTTTTTTGGCTCACTTATGAAAACTTAGCCATTATCTACAAAAATGCAAAATATGCAATACCCCGTAGTCAATAATACTGTAAAAACTTTGTATATTAACAGATGGTAACTAGACTTAATTGTGGTGATCATTTCGTAAAGTATATATACCTGAAACTAATACAATACTGTACATCAATTATACTCAATTAAAAAAATTAAAAATTAAGGACACCTGGTTGGCTCATTCAGTACAGCATATGACTCTTGATCTTGGGGTCATGAGTTTGAGTCCGGCATTTGGTGTAGAATTTACTTAAAAATAAAATCTTATAGGGGCGCCTGGGTGGCGCAGTCGGTTAAGCATCCGACTTCAGCCAGGTCACGATCTCGCGGCCCGTGAGTTCGAGCCCCGCATCAGGCTCTGGGCTGATGGCTCAGAGCCTGGAGCCTGTTTCCGATTCTGTGTCTCCCTCTCTCTCTGCCCCTCCCCCGTTCATGCTCTGTCTCTCTCTGTCCCAAAAATAAATAAATGTTGAAAAAAAATTAAAAAAAAAAAATAAATAAAATCTTATATATGTAGATAAATAAATAAATAAATAAAGTGTTTAAAAGGATATGCATACCCTATGTTTAAAGCTATGTAGACCAACATAGCAGACACTAGGCACCTGTGGCTACTGAGTACCTAAAATGTAGCTCCACTGAATTGAAATGGGCTTTAAGTATAGAATATATGCCAGATATCAAAGATATAGTATAAAAAAAGAAAGTCGAATATCTCGATGTTTTTACTGTTTATACGCTAAAATGATTAGATTTATTGGGTTAAATAAAATATATTATTAAAATCAATTTCATCTGTTTCTTCTTACTTTTTGATACAACTATGAGAAAACTGAAAATTACCTATGTTTTTACATTATATTTCTACTGGACTGCACTGTTCTAGAGAAATTAGCACATGGGTTTACTAGAAGACATGTACAAGAAGGCTCATAAGCAGCATTACTAGTGATACCACCAAACTAGAAACTCAAATATCTAGGGGCGTCTGAGTGGCTCAGTCAGTTAAGCCTCTGACTTGGGCTCAGGTCATGATCTCACGGTTCGCGAGTTCGAGCCCCGCGTCGGGCTCTGTGCTGACAGCTCAGAGCTTGGAGCCTGCTTCTCATTCTGTGTCTCCCTCTCTCTGCCCCTTCCCTGTTCAGGCTCGGTCTCTCTCAGTCTCAAAAATAAACATTAAAAAAAAAAAATTAAAAAAAAAGAAACTCAAATATCTATCTAAAGTGGAATAAATTATAGCATAGTCATACAATTGAATATAGGAGGAAACATGAGTAACTACAGCTATGGATATATCTTCAAAATAATGTTGGCAGAAAGAAGTCAGATAAGGAGAATATATACCATGGAATTCCACCTCAAGATCAACAAAATTAAACCATAGTGTTTAGGGACACGTTTAAAAGGTAAAAATATAAAAGAAAAGGGCAGTTATTACCATAAAAGTGGTTACCTTCTGGAGAGTTCTATTGAGAAAAGCGCTAAATAAGTGTTCCTTAAATTGTATATTTATGTTTTATGCATTTTTTATTGTTTTACCACTTCACCATAAATAAGGTTTTAAAATGTTGGAGAATCATCTAGCAAACAGAAAATCAAGGGGTAAAATTACAAAAAAAAATAAGTCAAAAGGACCCTCCTAGTCACGAGCTAATAAATGAAATTAAAATGTCAAGAGTGCCTGGGTGGCTCAGTTGGTTAAACATCTGACTTAGGCTCAAGTCACAATCTCACAGTTTGTGAGTTCAAGCCCCACAGTCAGGCTCGGTGCTGATAGCTTGGAGCCTGGAGCCTGCTTCAGATTCTGTGTCTCCCCCTCTCTCTGCCCCTCCCCTCCTTATGCTCCGTCTCTTCTCTCTCTCAAAAATAAATAAACATTAAAAAAAAAATGTCAGAACCCTGGAGACAAAGAGAATATCCTACACGCTGAGGGTGAAGGAAAGAAGCAGGTCCTATACAAAGTAGGTATTAGACTAGTTCCAGACTTCAACTGTAATACTAGAAGCTAGAAGGCAATGATTTTCATCCTAGAATAATATCCTAATAAACTATCAATCAAATGTCATAGTAAAATGAAGACATGCTTAAACATAACAAGGTCAAAAATTCTGTCTCCCATGCACACTTTCTCATTAAGCTTTTATAGTTTGTAACAGTAAAACAAGAGTATGAATCAAGGAAGAGAAAAAATGGCATACAGGAAATGAAGGAGCTAATACAGAACAAAGGCCAAAGAAGTAACCAGCATGAAGTGAAGGAAAAATGTGAGAGTTGTACAACAGGCATAAGGTCACCAGTCCAGACTGCAGATCAGAATACTCTGGGAGAAACTATCTCAAGAAGATGAAATCACGGAGCACCTGGCTGACTCAGTCGAAGAACATGTGACTCTTGATCTCAGGGTTGTAAGTTCAAACCCCATGGTGGGTGTAGAGATTACTAAAATAAATAAAAACTTTTAAAAAAAGATGAAATTGATAAGAGTATCTGATGGATCTAAAAATCTTAAGAGGCTATTTAGACAACTGGTAGAGACTTTAATCTTGAATTAGTAAGTACATGAACAACTACACAAATATGAAAACAAGACAATTATTAACTCCAGTAAAAGGTTAGGTAGAAAAGGAAAAGCAGTTTAACTATAAACAACATTTACAGTCATAATAATGTAAACTGTAAATACTGATCCAAACAAAACTAAGATATAACCATGGTGTGGGGTGAAACAGGAAATATGTTATACATGGTAAGGTAGATGTGTATGGGGGAAGGAGGGAGATGTATATGTGTATTAAAGAATATTAAATCTTTATCTTCCATGGTAGGAAGTTAACGGATAATGGCCAAAACAGAAAAATCAAGAAATAGTAATTTTTTTCCTGAGAGATACAGAATACTGAAACAAATCACTTTGAAAGTTAAAAGTAATTATCTCTGGAAAGCAGAAAATTTTGTGAATGGAGAAGAGATACTGCTATTTTTCTTACAAGTTATTTTTCTTATAAGTTAGTTATCTTTTTATTTGCAGGAATAATTTTGATAAAATATAAATTAACTTATAAAGAAATATAATCTGAACTGGGGAAGTAGGAAAAAAGAAGGATACATAAAACCAGAAATGATAAACACTATTTTTTCAAGAACTTTGGATAAGAAGAGTTTAAAGTAAGGCAGTTAGATATTTATACAGGACCAACATCCAAAATGACAGGCTTTATAATATTTTTATAAATTCAAAATAGATTTCAGGGAAATATTTTCTCTTACATCATGCACTTCTTTAACATAACAAGAAGAAACTTAATTACATCTTACCATATGTTTCTATTAGATCAATAGAATTAAAATTTTCCTTTTTTAATAATAAATAAGGATTGGGGTGCCTGGGTGGCTCAGTTGGTTAAGCATCTGACTCTTGATTTTGGCTCAGGTCATGATCTCATGATTCATGAGTTCCAGCCCTGTGTCAGGCTCTGAGCTGACAGAGCCTGCTTGGCATTCTCTCCCTCCCTCTCTGCCCCTCCCCTATGCCCATTCTCTCCCTCTCTCTCTCTCTCTCTCAAAATAAATACATAAACATTAAAAAAAATAAGAATTTACACTGGAAGTTTAGCAATGGCATTCATAAGACTGTTTCTTATAACATCCTTCCATAAAAGCCAAGTGCCCTACTCAGTAAAAGTGACTGTGCATGAGAATTAAAATAATGTCCAACTGGGATAGATTTTTTTTCTTGTGATTATGATTTTGGTAAATAACCTGCAAAGCAACTTTAACATTTAGCATCAAAATTTCTTACGCCAAACTTCTTAAAGTAAGTGCAAATATGAAAAGTCATAAAAATATATGTTAAAATCCCACACATAAATACTAACAGGACATCAAGATGACAATAAAAGATAACCCTACTTTGCACTTCCACAGTGTTTACTATGTCAGCACCATAAGAGACAGTAAAAATAAAATTACCACATCAGAACAAACTCACCTATCATATTTTCCTGAAAGACTAGTCAGAAAAAGAGCAATTAAAATAATTTTCAGTCCTTAACAGTAGATCAACAAGTCAGACCTGCATTTTAGTTACACCATTTTCTCAAATTGCCAGAAAGTGTTTCCCTATACATACACTGTAAAAAGAATAGTCATGATTCTATATATAGATTCATGCACAAAAACATTAAACTTTAAATTTTTTCCTACTGAGATAAACACTATACAAACTTCAGAAATGTCATTTCCTAATTTGTATCTTTCAGTTCTGCATATTCACAATCAAATAAAAAACTCCTGCTAGTGCATTTATTTAATCAATTAACATTTGAGTTTTTGTACAATGTAGAAATAAATCCCTTTGGCCACACAGTATGACATTTATTGATGCCAAATTCTTCACTCCATTGCCAAGATTTTTGCAAGGATGCAAATATCTCAAACATCAGTATTAAGAATACTGGAAGTTTAAGGGGCACCTGGGTGGCTCAGTCAGTTAAGCATCTGCCTTTGGCTCAGGTCATGATCTCATGTTTTGTGAGTTGCAGCTCTGCATCGGGCTCTATGCTGATAGCTCAGAGCCTGAAGCCTGTTGGGATTCTGTGTCTCTCCATCACTCTCTGCCCCTCCCCCACTTGCTCATGTGCTGTCTGTCTCTCTCTATCTCTCTCTCAAAGTAAATAAACATAAAAAAGAATACTGGAAGTTTTTGTTGTTGTTATAAAAGAGTTAAAATTCAATTTAGGGGCACCTGGGTGGTTCAGTTGGTTAAGCATCCGACTTCGGCTCAGGTCGTGATCTCGCAGTTCGTGGGTTCAAGCCCCGCGACCGCTCTTTGCTGACAGCTCAGAGCCTGGAGCCTACTTCGGATTCTGTGTCTCCCTCTCTCTCTGCCCTTCCCCTGCTCACGCTCTGTCTCTCCCTCTCTCAAAAATAAACATTAAAAAAAATTCAATTTAAAAAGGAAAAGCAAATTTCATTCTAAAAATATACGCAAAAAACTGTAAAATATTGCTGACAGAAATTTTAAAAGACCTATGTAAATGAAAAGATACACTTTATCAGCTGGAAGACTCAATATCATTAAGACGTCAATTCTTCTCAAATGATCTATCAATTCAACACAATCCCAATAAAAATTCCAGGTTTTTGCAAAGTAATTGATACCCTGATTTTAAAATTCTTATGGAACTACAAAGGCCCAAGAATAACCAAAACAACGCTGAAAGAGAACAAAGTTGGAGGGCTAAAATTACCTCATTTCAAGAATTTTTATAAAGCTACAACAATCAAAACAGTGTAGTACTGTTGTAAAGACAGGCAAAAAGGTCAATGGAACAGAATAAAGAATCCAGAAAGAAAGCCATAAATATACAGATGAATAATTTTTTTTTAAAGATCTTATTTTTAAGTAATCTCTATATCCAATATGGGGCTCAAATTCACAACCCTGAGATTAAGAGTCACATACTCTACTGACCTAGCCAGCCAGGTGCTGAGTGATGAGTGATTTTTAATACAGGCATAAAGGAAAGGACAAAACTTATCAAACTGTACATTTTAAACATTTATTTCAATAAATGGTAGCAGAACAACAGATATCCATATGGAAAAAAAAGTAACATACAAAACTATCTCATATGTAAAAATTAACTCAAATAGATCGTAGATCTAAATAGAAAACCTAGAACTATAAACTTCTAGGAGAAAAAGTAGAAAATTTTTATAACTCTCAGTTAACCAAAGTTTTCATAAATATGACCCCAGAGGCATTGTCCCTAAAAAAGCAAATGGGTAAACTGGACTTTATAATAATTTAAAACTTTTGCTCTTCAAAAAATAATATTAAGAAAATGAAAAGACAAGTTACAGACTGGAAGAAAATCTCTGTAGAGCATATATCTGATACAGGATTTGCATCAGACATATATAGAACTCTCAAAATGCAATAAAAAGCAAACAAATGGGCAAAATGGGCAAAAGATTTGATCAAACACTTCACCAAAGAAAACAGTGGATGGCAAATAACATGAAAGATGTTCAACATCATTAATCACTAGGGAAATACAAATAAAAACCACAAGGAGATACCAAGACAGACCTATTACAGTGGCTAAAATTAAACACCAAATATTGGCAGGAGGAACTGGAACTCTCATACTTTGCTGGTGGGAATGTAAAACTGTAAGACAGTTTGAATGGAAAAGTTTGATAGTTACTTAAAAAGTTAAACATATATCTACTGTCTGATCCAGCCACCCTTTGGTAATTACTCAAGAAAAAAGGAAATATATGTTCATATAAAGACTTGTACACAAATATTCATAGCAGTTTTATTTGTAATAGCCAAGACTGGAAAACCAAATGTACACATATAGGTAACGAGATAAACAGTGGTATACACACAATGGAATGCCACTGAGCAATAAAAAAGGAGTGAACTATTAATATATGAAGCAAAATGGATGAATCTCAAGACAATTATGCTGAGTAAAAGAAGCCAGACAAAAAGAGTATATATCGTATGATTCCATTACTATAAAACTGTAGAAAATTCAATCTATAGTGATGGAAAGCAGAACAGTAACTGCTTGGGTACAAGAAATGGGGAGGGTTGGGAGGGAGAATTATGAGAGTCAAGAGGAAATTATGGGGCTGAGGATATATTCAATATTTTTTTGTGATGGCTTCACTGATATATACATACACAAAAACTTATCAAACTGTACACTTTAAATATATGCAGTTTATTATATGTCAATTATACTCCCAATAGTTTTAGAAAATAAAAATATAATATTTTAAGGTAGCATTTTCTTTAACTAGGGTATATAATGAAGAATTGAAACCGCAGCTGTACACTATCAAATCTTTAAGGTCAGAACCATTTCTTCTGTTTTTGGTTTCCTCTTATTTCCCCACCCATTTATTTCTAATATACAGGTAATCTAGTGCCATGCTTTGCCTAAGGAAAGCACTCAGTATATACCTGTTAAATAAATAAATTCACTGTAGCAAAGAGATTTCTTAGCCTCACTGAAATCTGGCCATCTGGCACTGGCGAAAATTGAGAACTCCATAAAATTAGTTTTTATTTCACTGGATATGCACTGGAGACTCAATTATCCCATATAACATTACAAATGAGATTTCCAATCAATATTCACTTCTCAGATTCAGTGCTCTTCGGTGCTTTCTTGAAGGGTTTTCTTTTCTTTTTTTTTTTTTTTCTTTTAGAGAGAGAGAGAGAGAGAGAGCAAGAGAGAGAGGGAGCACGTGCACACCCATGAGCAGGGGAGAGGGAGAGAGAAAGAGAGAGAGAATCTCAGGCAGGCTCCACACTCAGCACAGAGCCCGACCTGAGGTTTGATCCCATGACCCTGGATCACGACTTGAGCTGAAATCTTGAGGGGTTTCCAATGTAAGTTTTTTTTTTTTAAATGGAGATAAGTACAGGACAAGAATTTTATTCTATTCAGCTTAATATTATATGTGAGGGCTTACCATAAAATAATCAAAACATGTAGAGAAAACTATTGGTGGAAGCTAACATTTTTGTCATTAAAATTTTCCTTAAATGGAATGCAATGGCATATGATCTGTCATGTGAATATTTTTTTTTTCAACGTTTATTTATTTTTGGGACAGAGAGAGACAGAGCTTGAACGGGGGAGGGGCAGAGAGAGAGGGAGACACAGAATCGGAAACAGGCTCCAGGCTCTGAGCCATCAAGCCCAGAGCCTGACGCGGGGCTCGAACTCACGTGACCTGGCTGAAGTCGGACGCTTAACCGACTGCGCCACCCAGGCGTCCCTGTCATGTGAATATTAAGTACATTCCCATACAGGCAGGCCATTAGCCTATAAAGCCAAGAAAGTGCAGGCTAGATCAATGGTTCTGCGATGTTTCAGGGACAAAGCATTTCGAAGTTACACTGCTCTTAGCAGAATATGAATATTAAGTCACTTATATTTCATCATAGAGAGTAGGTGTAATATTAGTAAAAATGACTACAAAACTGAAAACTATAGGCACATGTTTGTAAGAAAAAACAAAAAGTGCCAAACTTTTTCCTGCAAAATCTCTGTATCTCTTGTTCATTTGTGTTACTATCTTTCACTACTCACTAGCAAGTAAACTGTAGCAGACACACCATAGACTTAAGAAAAACTTATGAGAGAAAAATAAAATTGAAAAAAATTAATATTGGCTTTTTTCCCCCTCTGAACTAGGAAAAGATCACTCTTCTCAATATGCTTTTATTCAAAGGATATTTACTCCTAGTGCCAAATACCCACTTCCTTCAGCATACTACCAAAACTTTTAGTATGTACTCTTTCTTAAAGAAGATCTGCCTGACAAGGTACCTGCACTCAAAGAGTAAACAGGCTCTCCTTTCCCACCTCTTCTCAGCTGCCCTCCCACTTTGCTGAAGAGGCAGATCTCTAACTTACTCTGAATGTCACTATGGTGTGTTGCCCTGGGGTGCAATAAAAAACTAATAACTAAATTCTAGGACACTAAACAAAGAGACAATTACAAATACTTTTCATTAAAGTACCCTGCTTCTTGGGGTGCCTGGGTGGCTCAGTCAGTTAAGCGTCCGGCTTTGGTTCAGGTCATGATCTCGCGGTTTGTGAGTTTGAGCCCCGCATCAGGCTCTGTGCTGACAGTTCGGAGCCTGCAGCCTGCTTTGGATTCTGTGTCTCCCTCTCTTTCTGCCCCTCCCCCACTCATTCTCTCCTTCTCTCTCTCTCAAAAATAAATAAATAATTTAAAAAGTACCTTGCTTCTTCCATTTGCTAGCCTACTATAAAAAAACACAGCCTAAGGAGAAAAACTCATGAAAACAAAGAAAAGAAAGCATCTTTAAGAAATATTAAAAGGCAGTATTACCTTATCTCATTCAGGAGAAAAAAATTCAAAGCAAGTTTTCACACTTTATCTACTTTCCTATCTTACAATTAGAATTCAGAAGTGAGATGGCTGGCATGTGACATGTATTAACACATTCATTTGAACGCATTCATTTGAACTGAAAAATTAAGTCAGACTGTCTCAAAGAAGATAAATATGATGAGGCTGGTTGGCTTGACAATTAAAACTAACCTTAGCAATTTGGTTATGTGGTGGATATTTTGCATTAAACAAATGAGCGTGGTACTCAGAATTCTAAGGTGGCCCCTAGGATTCCCACCCCGTGATATACGTGCTCTGTGTACTCCTCTTGAGTGTGGGCAGGACCTGTGAATGTGATGAGGATATCACTCCTATGATCAAGTTACCATATAAGGCAAAAGTGAATATGATCCCTAATCAGTTGACTTTGAGTTAATCAAAAGATTATCACTAAATCAGGTGAATCCTTTAAAAGAAGGTCTACAGTATGAGATAAGAAACAGCACCAGATACATTCCTGTTGGCCTTAAAGAGACAAACTGACATGTTATAGAGAGGGTCGTGTGGCAAGGAATGGCAGCAGCCTCCAGGAGCTGAGGGCCTCAGACATGTAGCTGCAAGGAAATGAATTCTGCCAATAACTACATGAGCTTGGAAGAGCATTACCAAGCTTCAGATGAGACTGCATGCCCAGCCAAAACCTTGACTGAGACCCTAAGCAGAAAACCCAGGTAAGAGCTGTGCCTAGACTTTTGACCTACGGAAACTGAGACAATAAATTTGTGTTGTATTAAGCCACGAAGCTTGTAATAATTTGTTACACAGCAGAACATGAATACAATGAACTAGATCTACAGCTCCAAGAATTCAATGAAAGTATGTTTAAAGATGAGGCATCTGGGTGGCTCAGTTGTTAGTTAAGCATCCAACTCATGATTTCAACTCAGGTCAAGATCTCATGGTCATGGGATTAAGCCCCTTGTCGGGCTCCATGCTGACGGCTCAGAGACTACTTGGAGTCTCTCTCTTCCTCTCTCTCTACCCCTCCCCTGCTCATGCACTCTCTCTCTTCCACAAATAAATAAACATAAAAAAAAAATGTTTAAAGAATATGATAAGGTAAAATATATTTTATTAGTAAATACTGTCATAGCTAAAGTGTACTAAAGTTAATACTGTTTTCATTTTCCCAATTTTTCTTAGATATACTGGACTAAACAAAGTACTTGGAAGCAAAAAAGTGTAAAAGTAACAGTTATAATTATTAGTCATTTGACACGTTCTAGAAAAGCTAGAAAATAAAAAAGTGAATAGCTCTAAATACCAGGCAACAAATCATTCTGCAAGTCAGGTGGTTTCCAACTTTTTACTTTAAACAAAAGGAGTTTAAAGTAAATGAGTTGCTGGGTGACATGTCATTAAGACTCTTTGATAGATCACAATATAATTTTTGGCATGTAATTTTGAAAGAAGTTTAAAAATGAGTTTGATTGTTTTAAATTCTTCTATTTATGTTAACAAGGGGTCTCAGGGCTTACATCTATAGAAATGGGAAATAGGAATAGAACTAACACTGAACTATGATTCACCTCTGCAAGACCCTATCTTATTCTAGCAGTTAAGTCATCCACAAAACATGAACTAATTTAAAAACAATGCAAACAACTACATAGGTGTCACTGAATAATGCACATTCAATAAAACTTTATAAGTACTAATTGTTCAAAATCCATGACATACATGTTCTTTTGATCAACCATGTCCTGCTAGTAATTCACCCTAAAAGAAAGATCTTAACACTTTATAGTCACTGAAGAGTTTTAAAAATTGAATATGTAGACACTTTTGTTGAGGAAAATGTAACTATAAAGAAGAGATAAAAGACTTTCAAGCATAAAAATAATATATTAGACTATAATTATGTGGAGGAAGTGGAAGGAAAAATTCAGAGAGAAAAAAGAATGATATAAAATTTCCAGCTGTTAAAAAAAGCACTTTGTCCCATTTGCAATGACATGGATAAAGCTAGAAAGTATAATGATAAGTGAACTAAGTCAGGGAAAGACAAATACCGTGTGATTTCACTCATACATGGAATTTAAGAAACAAGTGAGCAAAGAGAAAAAAGAAAGAGAGATGAACAGACTCTTAACTGTAAAGAACAAAATGATGGTTACCAGAGGGGAGAGAAATGGGGGGATGGGTCAAATCGTTGATGGGGATTAAGGAGTGCACTTGTCATGATGAGCACCAGTTACTGTATGGAAATGATGAATCACTATATTGTATACTTGAAACTAATATAACACTGTATGTTAACAAACTGGAATTAAAATAAAAACTTTTTTTTAATATATATATATTTTAATGTTTATTTGTTCTTGAGAGACAGAGAGACAGAACATGAGTGGGGGAGGGGCAAAGAGAGAGACTGGGAGATACAGAATCTGAAGCAGGCTCCAGGCTCTGAGCAGTCAGCACAGAGCCCGACGTGGGGCTCGAACTCACAAACTGTGAGATCATGACCTGAGCTGAACCATTTTTTTATTTAAAAGACTTATTTAAAAGACTGATAGACTTATTTAAAAGACTTATTTAAAAGACTGATAGAACTGTTTTATTTTAAAACATCAGTATTTAGGGGTGCCTGGGTGGCACAGTTAGTTGAGTGTCCAATTCTTGACTTCAGCTCAGGTCATGATCTCAGAGTCATGGGATTGAGCCTTGTCAACACAGGGCCCCGTGCTGAGTGTGGAGCCTGTTTATGATTCTCTCTATCTCCCTCTGCCCTTCTCCCCTACTCATGCTCTCTCTCTCTAAAACGAAAACAAAAAAAGTCAGTATTTAGAACACATATACATTTTTTTAAATGTTTATTTATTTTTGAGAGAGCGACACAGGGTGTGAGTGGGGGAGGGTCAGAAAGAGAGGGAGACACAGAATCTGAAGTGGGCTCCAGGTTCTGAGCTGTCAGCACAGAGCCTGACGTGGGGCTCGAACTCACAAACGGGGAGATCAGACCCGAGCCGAAGTCAGACGCCCAACTGACTGAGCCACCCAGGCGCCCCCTAGAACATATATAAAATTATATCTTCTGCAACTATTTGAACGTGAAAATTTTTAAATGTCAACATAAAAACATGCAATTAAAAAATTTCTTTTGGGGCAAACCATAAGAGACTCTTAAATACAGAGAACAAACTGAGGGTTGATGGGGGTGGGGGAAGAGGGGAAAATGGGTGATGGGCACTGAAGAGGGCACTTGTTGGGATGAGCACTGGGTGTTGTATGTAAGTGAGGAATCATGGGAATCTTCCCCTAAAACCAAGAGCACACGCATACACTGCATGTTAGCCACCCTGACAATAAATTATACATATAAAAAAATGTCTTTTGGGGATACATAGCAATAAAAGTTAAAAAAAAAAAAAGCAAAACAAAACAAAACAAAAAACAAACCCTCTAATTTAGGAGAATCAGGGCTCCATGCTGATTAGATTTGAGCCTAGGTGACACAGAAGGGAAGGATGATGAACAGGTTTCTGGCTTGAAAACTGAGTATATCATTTATACTGGAGGTTTTGGAAGATGATAATAAACTTGGATTGGGTTATGTTGTGAACATCTACATAGGAATGTCCAGGAAGCAGGGGATGTAGCAGTTTTAAATAGGCTTCAGGAGAAGTCCTCTTCAAGATGATGTTTGACTTAAAGGAGATACGAGGACCAGTCATGTTTTTAATCTGCAGGAAGGTTGTTCTAGGCAGACAAAATAGCAAATACAAAAGCCCAGAGATTAGAATATGTCTACAGATTAGAATGTCTCTATCTGTGGGTACAAGATAGCCACTATGGGCAGGAGCAGAGCAAAAAAGGGACAGTAGTAAATGAAGTCAGAGGCGTAAAGGTAAAGGGCAGCATAGACTGCAATAACCTATTGAGAGGACTTAGACTTTTATTCTGAGAAGCAATGAGAGTTTTGAACAAAGGAATGACATGATCTTACTTACCTCTACTATGTTAAGAAAAGACTGAATGGGGCAAGGGCAGAAGAGAGGAGGCCAGTTATAGGGTATTTTAATACTCCAGGAGATTGATGATGACTTGGTCTCAGGTGGTAGAAGTGGAAGAGTAAGAAATGGTGACTGAATGAATATAGCTACTGTTTTCGAAGTACAGCTAAATGGATTTTCTGACAGATTAGAGAGACAAGATTTAGGAATAACTCCAGATTTTTATTTGGAGCAACTAAAAGGATGGAGTAGCCATTTACTGATATAAGAAATACTACAAAAGGAGCAGGTTTTGCAGGGGAAGAGAAGGAGCTCAGTATTGGTTGAGATGCCTATCACAAATACACGTGGAAGTATCAAGCAAGAAGTTGCTTAGGCTCAGGAGAGAGGTCTGAGTCAGAAATAAAAATATGGAAATCATCAGATACGGATGACATGCGAAGCCATGAGGCTGGATGGGATCCACAAGAAGTGACTGTAAATAGAAACAAAAGTCCCAAAACTAAGCTCTGGGGAAGTCAGGATGAAGTAGTTAGGGAAGATGAGGAGGAATCAACAAAGGGAGAAGACCTAGAAGGAATAGCCAGAGGGAGAAAACCTATAGAGGTTGGCATCCTGGAAGCCAAACAAGGAAAAGGATTTCAAGAAAGAGAAGTTCAACCGCCAAATGCTGCTAATGGGTTACTTAAGAAAGCAAAGTGCTATGTAAGTAAGAGGTAATGTTTGAGTTTACAAAGGGACTTAAGAAAACAGGGAGACTGAAAACTTTCCTTGGAAGAGACAATACTAGTGCTCATATCTACATCTTGATGTTATTTTCATTGTATTGCTTCATCTCCACACATTAAAATGTCAAGTGCACAACACTTCATACATTACAAAGGCTTTCTACTATCATATGTTCTTACATAAAAGAAGAAAAGTTTCAGGTTGTTAATTTTTAACGTGACTACATGAGATAATGCTAAATCCATTAGTTCCATTAAAATTCCTTCCTGATTCAAACACACAGGCTAACAGAGGATATAATCAAACTACCGTTCCCTTGAAAGAGAGGCCATGGTTAATATAAAAGACACATAGTGGATTTATGTCAAGTGGTAACACAGGTAATGCTTTGGATAGTCAGCATAAAACACTTTAATGGAATATTATCGCTCCAAATATACCATACCAAAATTAAACTGAAAATGGAGGACAACTACTAAATCATGGCTGACAGGGAACTAAATGCAGCAAGTTAAAATGCATTCCTAATGCTCATCCAGTTCTGGCTGAACCCCTTGGGTCAGTTTGGGTCATTATTAGTTTGGAATAATTCCAAATGACTCCCTGGAGTTCTACTTTTATATTCACTGGCTTTAGGAAATCCAGAACAGGACTGACGTCACAAAAAATCATAGGATATCCTATTTGTTGCCAGCTTTCAGTTGCAGTTATCTTTTAAAAAAGCAATTTGATCGGGGCACCTGGGTGGCGCAGTCGGTTAAGCGTCCGACTTCAGCCAGGTCACGATCTCGTGGTCCGTGAGTTCAAGCCCCGCTTCAGGCTCTGGGCTGATGGCTCGGAGCCTGGAGCCTGTTTCCGATTCTGTGTCTCCCTCTCTCTCTGCCCCTCCCCCATTCATGCTCTGTCTCTCTCTGTCCCAAAAATAAATAAAAACGTTGAAAAAAAAATTAAAAAAAAATAAATAAATAAAAAAGCAATTTGATCAAGTTAATCTAATTATTTTGTTACATAAATAACACTACAGGACTTCGTATTTTCAGGTAGAAACGTTAACCTGGTCTTACCAACTAGCCTCTTCTTTTCACTTCATCTTGGTTCTTTAAAACAAGTCGTGTTTCCTACCTTTCCCTCAGTCTCAAACTCTTTCTCCACCCCCACCCCCTTTCTTTGTCAACTCCTATTGATCTTTCAGATAATTGTTTACTTTTTTATTGTCTGACTTTCTCAGTCCTCCCCCACACAGCCATTTAGAAGGGAAGCTTTATGAGAGCAGGGGCCTTACTACAACCTATCAAGAGTAGTGCCGGGAACCTATGAGGCACTCAATAAATATTTGAATATATCCTCCACAACTCGGCACAGATGTTACTTCCCTAGAAAAGCCTTCCTTGACCTTCTTATGTTAGTGACACCAAGTTTATTTTCTCAAAGCACCCAATGATTTTTTTCTGGGCCCCAGAAAGATCCAGAGCAGTCTTCTAAAATGGCTCCAGGAGACATTACTACAAAGGCAGAAACACTAGATCTTACAGAGTTCACAAAAGCATTTCTAAACCAAAACCCCCGACCCTCTTTTTCCTTGCCACAGACTGCTATTTAATTAACTCAGACGTTCTCTCATACCTCTTATATTTTAGACAGCTATCTAAGAGCAAATTGTAACATTTGGGGTGGGGAGTTCATATTTAACCTAATTAAGTTAGAGTCAGGAACAATGTAATTCAACCAATTCTTTCTCTCTATGACATTTGTAGCTACAGATAGTAAGACATCAGATATTTTCTTTTCCATAATTAGCCTGGTGAAGAACACCTGAAGGAAAAGACATCCACAAGGGAAACATCAGGGACTAAAAAACTGTTAAAATGATTTTAAGGTATGTTTCCCATACGTAGAATGCTTACACTGATTTTTCGCAGCATACAATCAATAGCACATACACAAAGTACCAAAGGCATTTCAAAGACATAGGTAATAAGCTGCACTTACAAGTATACTCCTGTGCTCTTTTTTCCTCCCAAGTAATATGATAGCTTCAATTTTCTTAGGGAGTAGTGGTGAAGGCATTTATGTTTCTTGCTCTTTTAGGGAAGATACATAATTTAGCAGTAATGTTAACAATCATGTATCATCCATTAGTAATGTCATTTCCCTCTGCTTTACCCTCTCTAGTTCTTTACGTATGTAAATGCTCTACATGAAGTTCTGTTATAAAAGTTAAATAACAACAACAAAAAGTGAAAGAACAAAAACAAAACAAAAAGTGACAGAACACATTTTTATTTTCAAAATCATTTTTCCATATATCTATTTTTCAATGTTAGTGTTTCTATGTAGCGAAATACATATTTAAAGTTGGTTTAAAAAATGTGGTTTTGGGGTGCCTCAGTGGCTCAGTTGAGCATCCAACCCTTGATTTTGGCTCGGTTTATGATCCCAGGGTTGTGGGATCAAGCCCTGAGCTGGACTCTGACGTGGATGTGGAGCCTGCTTGAGATTTTCTCCCTCTCTCTTTCTCTCTCTCTCCCTTTGCCCCTCTCCCTACCTCACATGTGCGCTTTCTCTTAAAAAAAAATAAAATAAAATAAAATAAAAAGGGGCGCCTGGGTGGCACAGTCGGTTAAGCGTCCGACTTCAGCCAGGTCACGATCTCGCGGTCCGTGAGTTCGAGCCCCGCGTCGGGCTCTGGGCTGATGGCTCAGAGCCTGGAGCCTGTTTCCGATTCTGTGTCTCCCTCTCTCTCGGCCCCTCCCCCATTCATGCTCTGTCTCTCTCTGTCGCAAAAATAAAAAAATAAACGTTGAAAAAAAAAATTAAAAAAAAAAAAAAAGACCCCTGTAGTTTCCAGGGCCAACAATGGTGACTTTACCATATTATTTGATTTTCATAAAAATTAGCCAAAACTTGAAAATAAGCAAAAGAGATTACTAGGTGTCTTTCAGTACAATGCTGTACTCAAAGCTCTGATTACTCCGTAATGACTGCATTATTTTAGAAATCTGTAAGATTAACATAGAGATGTTTTGTCTGGTACAGAAACAGATAATTTCAAATCAACAGAAAAGACAATCCACAACTCAGTATTTATATTCCTATAGGATATTAACTAATTTTGTATCTTACCCAACAATCTTAATACTACTTTTAAATTACCTATAAATACCTACCTCCTAAAATTTCCATATGAAGAAGCCTTAACATCTTATGAGTTCCCTCATTAAGGAATGCATTAAATCAAACTCACCAACACATGTTCATTTATATTTGCATGACAGTTATGATTTTACTTTTCTGAAAATTATACTTCAAGTTTTCGAGGTTCCACCAAGTAGAATCTGATAGAGCCAATTGAACTACATTGCTCTTTTCACACATTCACACACACACACACACAGATATTCTTTACATAACTTTGAGTTCCTAAATGCTATCTTATTTATATAAACCAAAACGAGAAAGTTTAGAATTCTCAGTGTAGATGGTAAACACTTTTAGAGTGGGGCCCCTGCTTTTATTCATCTGTGTAATTTTAGTTCCAGCATGGTGCCAAATACCTAAAATGTGTTCAATTAATGTTAATTGCAATTATACTTCAATTTTTAAAAATGCAGGGATAAAAATAAAGCGCAGTAAAAAAAGAAAAAAAAAATGAAGTATACCACATGTTCAATGGAGGAAAAACCAACTGGAGGAGAAAAATCCTAGTGGTCTAAACTACTGCTACAAGTCAATTACTAATCCTGGTCGTCTTTATAACTATCTGTCAGCTGAAGGAAGCCAAATTCTAGAGGCTTTCAATGTAAAGACAGAGCGTCCCAAGAAATGGCAGGATTTCTCACTGTACAAAGGTATGGCTGGCAGACACCAGAATGTAACACATCCTACAAAGAAAGAGTGAACCTTGAACTCTTTATGAACTGTAACTCTTAGCAGGCACTACAAACCTACATGTTGCAATACCACAAATACCCAAATGCCACAACACTGAACGTAATTCAAATTACTAACACCAAAAATTTTCCCAAAATATGAAAAATGTCTTCCTTAGGAATATATCTCAATTCTATAATAACAGTAAATTAATGAATTAAATAAAAATTGCTTTTTGAATTCAATTCACCTAAGACCACATTTTCTTAGATGTATTGATTCCATAAGCATGGGATATACGAGAACTGTGGTATAAGACAATACAAATCTACAAAACACCTGAGCTCCAGGTAAACAAGCACAGAAAATAAATGCAAAATAACAGTCTCAAAGCAATGGACTAGTATGTTTGTTCTGGCTTTGTTTCTAGCCTAACCTGAAGAAGTAAATCTGTGCATGCAGGATCATTAGGGTAAAAGCTACCTACTGAATAAGTTATGCAACATACATTCAAAGACTATTTGCTACCAGAAAGTACCTGTAGGTAGATACGTGCGTCACACTGCCAACAATACATGCCTACCTGATAACTGCACTCACACTTCTGCTGAGTGCAACTGTTCACGGACAAGTCAATTACTATCTAAGCATATCCCCCTTTACTTTCAACTCAGGCCAGAGTTCATTATCACTACTCAGCACATACCCGTTTCTTTCCCCCTCCGTTTAGAATCAGGCTGCCCATGGAAGTAAAGTCAATTTAATACTTCAACACCCAGCATGCCAATGAAATGATAACTGCCACTGGTTACCTCCACTAAGTTCTCTAAAAAGACATGACTTGGTGTTTGGCCCAAGGGAGGCAGTATCTCCTTGTAAGAATTATGAGAACAATGGAAAATCTAAAACTGAATGCAGGTGGAAAATGTTTTTACTTTTAAAATATACCTCTTCCTTTCACTTACAGAAATGTATTGTATGAACATTTATTTTCCAAGTGCAGTCTTTTAAGTTAATGTTTATTTTTCTTTATTATTTTGAAGTTTATTCTTGGTTATTTTGCACAAAATGCGGATGGGGCTAAACCTGCATCAATGGCAATGGAAGCCCATGTTCAGCAGGTGTCATGTCTAATCCTGCAGTCTCTGTCTTGACTTTACAAAAAGGTTTATTTTAAAAATGACAGTGTGATTACTATCTAAATGCACAAACGAAGACCGACATCACCTACAGGAGAGATGCACTCAGGCGATATACACCCAAACTTGAAAGACTGATTTTTATGAGCTGCCCCTTTTTTGCCCCCTTAAAATGATTCCAAGTTCTAAACTGCATCCAGTGAAGAAACACCAAATTTTATAGGGGAAATCTCTTGTAAACAGAGAAGGCACTTCTGGCAGGAAGTTAAGAAGGCACTTTAAATTTACCTCAAGAATTGTAAACGGAGTCTTAAGGCTCACTGACATTTCACACGTGAAACACATTCATACTACGAAACAGTACTGCCCCTTAAGTGAGTGGACACCCTTGACAAGCAAACTGCCTGGGGGAACACCCCCAAAGAACCTGATTAAAAGTAATTACCAGGTCTGGAAATGAACTTTTGTTTTAGAAACTATGTAAACACCAGCGAGACTTTCTCCTGCCCGAATCCAGCCTGAGGACAACAAATTGGCCAACGGCGGAAGTCGCCTGACAAAATGACTGCAACATGAAATCCATTTTTATGATCATAACAAAACCTTCCTTCCGGGGCCAGGCAAAAACTTGAGAAAACGTCCTTCTGGATGCAACAGGCGATTGTGGAGCCCCCCCCGCCCCCCCCCCCCCCCCCCCCAGCCAGCCATTGAGCAACAGCTGGACCCGCGGGACCCGGGCACTGGGAGGATGTGCGGCTCTCCGTTAGAAGCTCGCAGGGGGCCCCGGGCCCGGCAACCCCCCCCCCCCCCCGCCCGCCTGCTGCCGGGCTCCGCAGACGCAGCTCGCGGCCGCCCCGGCACCTCCCTGGGCCCCCGCGGCCGCCCAGGAGCGGCACTGACCTTCCGCAGGGCCGAGACCAGCAGTCCCCGCCATTTCGGACTGTTCTCTTCGCTGAAGAACTCGTACGGCTGCGGCGCCTGCTGCATGGCCCCGGCGGCAGCGCCTCTGCATCAGGGGCGGCCCGCGGACCGAGCCGGGCCGGGCGGGTGGCCTGACAGGCAGGGCGCGGGCCGCCTCGCCTCGCCGGCCGCCGCCGCCCGGGCCGCAGCTACGGCCGAGGCGGCTCGGGGGCGGCGCCGGCGGGCGGGCGGGCGGGGGCTCCGGGGGCGGTTTCCTCGGCCCGGGCGGCCTCGCCTCGCGCAGAGTCCGCAGAGGAAGCGCGGCGGCCCGAGAACCCGGGCTACCCCCAGCTGCGACCGAGACGTCGGCCTCCTTTCCCGGCGGCGTTGGCCCGCTCCTCGGGCGGCTCCTCCTCCTTTGTCTGGGTTCGCAGTCCCGCGCGGGGTACAGCTGACCTCGCCCTCGCCCCCGCCCCAACTACCGCTACGGCCGCGGCAGGCGGAGAGCGGCGGCGGCAGCTCGTCTCTTCATCGCCTCATTCCCGCCCTCCCAACAGGCAACGCCGTCCGGCCCGCTAGAGTCACCTCCAGAGGGCCCTGGGGATCGGGCGAGCGAGCCACACTCTGGCGCGCACAGTGCTGGCCACCGCCGCCGCCGCCCCTTCAGACGCCGAGCACAGCGCCCCGGGGCCGCCGCCGAGCTCCGGGCCCCAGCAGTCGCCTCTCGGCCCGCCCCCTCGGCCCGGCGCTCATTATCCCGGGTCGCCGGAGAAGCCCCGCACGGAGCATGCGCGCCGCGGAGCAGGCAGAGGCGCCGGCCGGTCGCGGACTTTCAGAGGCGCGGGGGCCCGGCCGTGGGTGTCGGCCTGTGCTAGGGACTTGCTGGGGGCCTGTCCCAGATCGACTCTTCAACTTACTGTGTCTAACACGAACGCTCCCTTCTCTCGACCTTCCCAAGACAATCCTGACTGGGTGCCACTCGTCGAGGACGACAGTCATGGGAAGCAATTCAGGACGGGGAGAGAAAGGGACATTCGGGCTGGACACGATGTTTAACGTATGTGTATACATAGGAGGTAGTTAACTATTTCATAGTGTGATGTTTTGGGGATTGAAAGGTGAGACGCGGAAAGCCCTCAGCCACCAGTGAGGAAGGGAAAGAAAGAACGGGCGGCGGGGCGGGGGAGTACATGCTGTATACTTCAGTTCCAGGATCAGTAACTCAACAATTATCCTCTTCTCAAACACACATCAGTTTGTCATTTGGCAAAAATCAGAAAGACAGAGTTGGAAAATTTATTTTTCTAATCCAAGTACCCACGGAATCACGAATTTCTTCTAATAAAGTCACATCCACATTCCCATATACTTGGGATAAAGGGTAGGATAGTAAAATACTTGTATTTCTCCAATTACTTTTTCAGTGACGGCAGACTTTGACTTAATACAGACGGTTTTTTACTTTTCTCTCCTCGTCCGGAACTCCAGCTGTAAACTACTAGGCTGTCAAACGAGACTGTCATTATATTTTCTTACAAGAGAGTAAAGTGGTCAGTAGGAAGTTTCATTCTTGGCCAAGGAGGATAATGGAAGCCTTCTGAGTCAAATTTGGCTGAAGACCCATTCTGTTTACCCAAATCTATATTTAAATTTTAAAATTGTTAATATTTTTAAATCAAGAGATTTCATATAAAAATGGATTTCCAGGGGCGCCTGGGTGGCGCAGTCAGTTAAGCGTCCGACTTCGGCCAGGTCACGATCTCGCGGTCTTTGAGTTCGAGCCCCGCGTCAGGCTCTGGGCTGATGGCTCAGAGCCTGGAGCCTGTTTCCGATTCTGTGTCTCCCTCTCTCTCTGCCCCTCCCCCGTTCATGCTCTGTCTCTCTCTGTCCCAAAAATAAATAAACGTTGAAAAAAAAATTTTTTTAATAAAAAAATAAAATAAAAATAAATAAATAAATAAAATAAAAATGGATTTCCAGCTTCTGGACAAAAATCCAGCAACACTGGGTGCTGCTGCATTCCTGCAAAGGAATAGTCAGCAAGCAGGCAGTCGGTAGTGGCTGCCCTCTTTAGAAAAGTATGCCATCCCATTTCCAGTTGGCTATACTCCCTACCTGGCACTCTTCACTCTTTTATGTAACCTGCCTAGTCTCTACAGGCATCTGAGTTGTGATCTCTGAGCTAGGCAAACAGAAATGTGATCCACCTGCATGAGGGGGATAATCCAAGAATTACTCCTGTAAAAATCCCAACCAGACAAAAGCGCCATCTAGAAAAAAATGTTGGATCCATACCCCACATGATACGCTAGGATAAATTCCATTATGTATCAAAGACTTAAATGTAAAAAGTTAAAACCATAAAATAATTTGTTTATAATTTCAGAGTACAAAAGACCTACTATGATATAAAATCTAGAAGATTGGTAAATCCATTTTTTTTAAATGTGTGGCAAAAACAAAAACCATCACAAGGTAAGGCAAAAAGCAGATGACAAACTGGAAAAAATGTTTGTAACTCATTTTCTAAATAGTTTATTTCCCCAATATCTAAAAGAGTTTCTACAAATTAATAGGACCAAACTTAAGGGGAAAAAAAGGATAGCAAATACGAAAAAACACAGTTCACAGAAAATGAAATATGTCTCTTAAACATAGTACAGATGCTCAACTTTACTCATATTACAAGAAATTTAAATTTAAATTATACCGTTATTTTTTTACCTATTAGAATAGCCGCATAGATCCAAAAGTTTGATGATATACTATGTTGGTGAGAATATGAAGAAACAGATACTCTAATATATTATTGGTGAGAGCTTAAATTGGTTCAACCTCTACCAAAGGCAACTTGACACTATCAAAGTTGCAAAGGCACATACCCTTTGACCCAGCAAATTCGAAGAATATGTCCTTTTGGCACACTTGCTCGAATGTGCAATGATTTAACACAAAGTTATTGATTGCAGTACAGTCACACCAAAAGCAAAACAAAAATGCCCGAGAAATAAACAATTTAAATAATTGTCAGTAGGTATCAGGGACTGGTTCAACAAATAATAGTAAATTCGCAGAATGGAAGCTATAAAATCATTTGAAAAGAACCAGGCCACTGTGTTCAGGTCACTTGAACATTATCAAAGAGACAGTGCAAAGTGAAAAGAGCAGGGTGTATAATCTAGTATGCAGAGTATGCTACCACTTGTGTAAAAAGAAATGGAGGCAATATTTTTTTATGTATAATATCTCTGCAAGGCTGCACAAGAGATACTCACAATTTTTTTTTTAATTTTTTTTTTTCAACGTTTATTTATTTTTCGGACAGAGAGATACAGAGCATGAACGGGGGAGGGGCAGAGAGAGAGGGAGACACAGAATCGGAAACAGGCTCCAGGCTCCGAGCCATCAGCCCAGAGCCTGACGCGGGGCTCGAACTCACGGACCATGAGATCGTGACCTGGCTGAAGCCGGACACTTAACCGACTGCGCCACCCAGGCGCCCCGAGATACTCACAATTTTTGTTGCCTCATGAATCAGTGAAATGGGTGGCTTGGAGGAGAGGAGATTCTTTCATGGAGTACATTTGGGGAACTTTGAATTTTCAACCATATGAATGTTGTACTTATTCAAAACACTGATTAAAAAACATTTTAAAAATAATACAGGGCACCTGGGTGGCACAGCCGGTTAAGCGTCCAACTTTGGCTTAGGTCATGATCTTGCATGATCTGATTGTGTCTCCCGCTCTCTCTGCCCCTCCCTCCTCATGCTCTGTCTCTATCTCAAAAATAAATATTAAAAAAAAATTTTTTTTAAATAATAAACACTTGCTTCAAGTGTTAAAAAATGGAAGTATTAGGGATACCTGGCTGGCTTAGTGAGTAAAGCATGCTACTCTTGATCTCGGGGTTGTGAATTTGAGCCCCACATTAAGTGTAGAGATTACTTAAAAACAAAATCTTTTTTAAAAATTGGAGTATTAAACATACTGATACTATACTTGGTCATAAATTTGAGTTAAAATTAATATGCTAGTTATTTGACAAGTACTAATTTTGTCTTTTTAGAATTTAGAATGGCTTTTGGGAGATAACTTGAATAATCTAAGCACATCTCAAATTTTAAAAGGCAGTGAAAATTTTAACAGTAATATTCTTGCACTGAAAAGCATTTTCAAGAAGGACTTACTCAACATTTCTCCCATTTACTCTCTCCTACTTCCTCAATGTATTTAAAGCTACAAGTGCTGCCAGTCAGAAGCAAACCAAAGCAAGGCCACAGGAAACAATAAATGTCATTGTCACTCACTTTCATGGTTTGTTGCTGTAGCTAACTCTGGTCCTTTTACAATCCACCTGCTGGCAAGAAGTTGGAGCAGGCTCTCAGACAGATCATGTGCCCTATCACCCTTATATGAGGCTTATGCCCAGAAATCCACCCCCACCCCGTGTAAAAGATAGCATACCAGAATGTCTTCCTAAGAGAAACTATAATGATTTATGAAATTCCGATTTGATTGATTTACTGTCCCCTCCACTGCCTGCAAAGCACTGTGTGTTTATGTGTTATATATATATTCTGCTATGGAACAGAAACCATGTTCCCTGGTGCTCTGGGGGTATGAAGATGACACTGAGGTGAGCCAGATATTGCCACCACTACCAAGTGGAAAGCCATTTTTGTAAATGGGGAAGTGCTCTACTTTTTACCTAAAATATAAACCTCATTTTTATATTAAATGCAAATAGTTTTTTTCATTTTTCTAAGGTTGGCTGCTATTTAAAGCTATGATAGTTCATGTTTTACACACAAAAAATTCACTTGAATCAGTTTTATGAAACTAAAAATTATGTTTACAACACAAAAACTCATTAAAATATTTTAATATTAATTTACATTTTCTTATCTCAGAAATACACAAAACTTTTAAATATTATATCAGTATTACACAACAAAACCCTATTGATATAAATATAAAATGTTTTGCAAACAGAATAACCTGCACATTCAAAACACTTTCAATAACTTTTTTCACTTATATTTTTGGGGGTATAATATAGACTCAAATGGAATGAGGGTTGCTTTAATGAGGACAGTTATTTTTATAATTTCAGTCTTTCACAGCTTAGTATATATGTAATCTCACTGTTTATGAAATAGAGAATTGTAAAATTTTCCATCTCTTAATAGTCTTGCGATGGAACAGAAAAATATCCTGTGTGTCACATTTCTTGGAGGAATCAGTTGTTATGAAGAACCATTAGGGCTAATTTCTTCTGTGAATGATTTCTAAATGCTTTCAATATGTTCATCCCAAGTGTCAAATAATTGCCTAGTCTCTACCTGGGATGTGCTACTTCTTGAACATGAGCTGATGGTGTAGCCTTTCAAATTAATGGTTGAGGTAGCTCAGACAATGTAATCACTGAGGCTTGAAGTGAAAAAGAAGAAAAGAGAAGTTTTTCCTTTCAGTCAAAATGCACATCCTTCTTAGTCATCTATCACACAGATTTGGAGAGATAAGAGGAAAGAATGAAGAGTGGAAGATTAATCCTGAGAGAGTATATATGAGGGAAGGGATGAAAATGTCTCGCCTAACTGGTGGTGCTGTAATAAAGTTTCCCCAATCAATGGGCTGCCATAAATTCGTTTATATTTCTATTTTCCAACTTTCTGAATTGCAAGAATCATTTCAACAGATACCACACACATATATACAGTATACAGTATTGGCACTGGGCAATAATTTAAATACTCATGAAGTACACGTGAATGTAAGGCACTTTTGCGGTTTACAAAAGTGAATGCCTCAAAGTTAGTTATTTCCTCAAAATGAAGAAATATCCTCATAAAAGTTCATAGGATCCCTGAAAACCAAGTAGGCATGAATAAAATAGTGATCTTGGCTAACGTTTGAGAAACCTGGTATGACTGAAAAACAGAGATATAGAGGTAAATTTTTAAAATTACAGAGTTCTATATATCAGTGGCAGAATTCTAAAACTGCTCACATAAAAACCTATCAGTTCTAAGTTCTTTTAGTTTTGCAACCACAGAAGACTAAAGAGTAGGCAACAACCATTCATAGTGTACTGCTGTTTGGATTTAATGGGAACCCTACACCAAGTCAGTTATAAAAAGACTGGGAATAATAAAGGGTTTGCATTTCCTTTGCAAAGTTATTTCTTACAAATATTATAGCTAAGATAGAATCTTATTCAAACTACTTAAAAATGTGAAATTTCATAAATTTTCTTTAAATCAAGAATTTTAAACTCCCAAATACAAATACTGTTGCTCTAAATAATGTGAGCTTTCATTTGATCCTTCAAAGTTAAAAGGAGGTTTGCAACCTACAATATACTATATTTTCTGATCTAGGACAGAAAAAAAAAAAAGCTTAGATACTATAAAGACAAAAAGTTAAGGGAATAATCAATTTTTTGTGCCATCGTTTCCAGAAATTCTAAGAGTCAAATCTCCAGATCATGGCTGGTGAGGAGAGGTCCGTAACAGTCAAGGATTCAGTACAGACACAACTGTACCTTGCTTCTTTATTCAAAAAGGAGCATGGACTTTAAAAAATTATTTTTCTATGTTACAGCATTCTAACAATTCAGTTGTTATCTAAATGAGATACCTAACAATAAGATTTTCAAATCATTTTCCTTAAAGAATACAATTAGTATATTCTTGTTGCTGAATGTGGAAATTAAAATGCATACTTAGCTCCTTACATTATTTACAATTTAAATCTTTGTTGCACTTCATCTGCAATCATTCCAGAAATTGCAAGAGAAGAAGTAGCAGCAGGGGAAGGTGCATTTCTCACATGAAGAATGCGATTTCCAATATCCCCAACTCCTCCATCAAATACAAAATCTTCTATCAGATTTCCATCTCTATCCAGGGCTTGGGCTCTTACTCCAGCTGGACCTCTGCAAAAACATGATGGTAGTCAACTGACTAGGAGAGACAGGACACTTTACAGATCAGTGGTTTCAGAGTATTCTTAAAGCAATAAAGTCTTTATTCTTCTAAATGCACCATTATGTGGAAACCCAATAGGTTTGTGTTTAGCCAAAGGCTATCAGTTTGGTAGGGTAGCCTGTCAAACATATCCTTAGCCTAGAGCATAATGCCTGCCACATTACAGTGTCAGTAAATGCTTACCAAATGAATACACAAATGGCAAGTTACTTATAAATATTTGTTTTTCCCAAAGTAGCAGATAAACCCACATTTAATTAAAATAGATGCATTTTTAATTTGGATTTATAAGATGAATTTATTACAAAATCAACCAATGGGAATAAATAAGTCTCTTCTGACTAATAAAAAGCAATAGAAGTGGGAGTTATGTATGTCAGTTGCATTCCTAAGTATGTGCGACAGGATTCTATTTATTTTTTCATTTTGTTGAGTATAAATTAACATTTATAGAGAAAAATATTTACAAATGGCAACAAGTTCTTTTTTGTGATTTGTTTCTATTTTCAACAGTTTAGCCTTCACTATCAGGATAACCTTCAATTAGCTAAACAGAGATGATAGAAAAAGCACAACCTGGCAGCATGTTCATACAGTAAGAGGCTTTACTACTGAAAGTTCTGCTTTATAACACTTGAGTTCAAAAATTAGTTTTTAAAAATTTTTTTTTTTTAACGTTTATCTATTTTTGAGACAGAGAGAGACAGAGCATGAACGGGGGAGGGTCAGAGAGAGGGAGACACAGAATCTGAAACAGGCTCCAGGCTCTGAGCCATCTGCACAGAGCCCGACGCGGGGCTCGAACTCACGGTCCGCGAGATCATGACCTGAGCCGTAGTGGGCCGCTCAACCGACTGAGCCACCCAGGCGCCCCAAAAATTAGTTTTTTTAAAGATAGTTAAAATTTACAAATGAAATCTAAATAGAGTATTTTTGAATCCAAAACTACCTCCCTTGTACAAAGCCAAGCAAGGTTAGGTCATAGATTGGATTTGTGTGTCATGTGGTGGCTGCAAACTCCCAGTTCCTAAGGGTGTGACCTAGGGCAAGCCTGTCCATCATGGTGCTAACCAGCTAAAAGTTTACTGGAAGCCTTCAGTCTGTTGCACATGAGCAAGCTGGATGCCACTGTGGGGCTCTGAGAATCCTGAATTCTTATTGGGTTTGTGAAGATTCCACATACAAATTCTTGAGGTTATCTTCTTTGATCCATTCCATAAAGCCATCAGTAGAAATCGTGACACCCACTGGATCACCAAACCAGTCCACAAGCACAGGGGGATGCAAGGACTGACATCTGCAGGCTGCAAGAACGCAGCCTTTGGAGAGAGTCACAAGTTCCACCACACTGTTAGTGGTTCTGGCCACCTAGCATGGAGAAGGTACAATCCTCTCCAGCTCCGCTGGTACCACTAATGTAAGCAATGTTTGTAACATTCTTACCTAATAAACAATTTAGGACAGTCATGTCAGCTTAAAAGCGTTCTTTGTCTGTTAAAATGAGTTGTTTGCAGATTGTTCCAAGAGTATATTGTCAAAACTATTAAAGTGCAATACTGTTTGAAGACTATTAAGTGATGGTGTATCCTGTTTCTGATAAACACTTCTCATTTCTGTCCTTGCTTTATCTTATTAGGGAGTTTATACGTCAGTGTTTAAAATGCTGTTTGGCATAATAGGTGTAAAATCTGTAAAAGTAGGATGCAGAAGCTAGCCATGTAGGCTTACTGGTGCATATAACGAAGCCCACACTTCACTGGGGTGATGTAATGCTCTGCTGGCTTACTCTCAAATGGCTATTTTGGGGCACGTGGGTGGTGGCTCAGTGGGTTAAGCATCTAACTTCAGCTCAGGTTCGTGAGTTCAAGCCCCACATTGGGCTCTCTACTGTCAGCACAGAGCCTGCTTCAGATCCTCTGTCCCCTTCTCTCTCTGCCCGTCCCCTGTTCATGCTCTGTCTCTTAAAAATAAACAAACATGTTTAAAAATGGCTGTTTTTAGGGGTTTGGTAAGGACAAGCTTTTTAAATTGTATTCTGCTTGGAAATGTGAAGACTATCCTAATCTTCTATCATGCTTATATGCAGAATAACAAAGTTAACTAGGGACCACATTTTTAGGTTGAATCCAATATTCCATCTATGTAACTGCTGCTTCTAAAAGAAGAGTTTAAAAGAATGCTACCATTTTTAGGAGAATTGAATAAACCTGTTGCAAGAGGGTTCACTTACAAATGAAAATAAATCCTACTTAACCTAAAAAAAAAAAAAAAAAAAGACTACCTCCCTTGAAACTGTTCAGAAAACACAGTTTGAAAACAGCTGCCTTAGGGGTGCCTAGCTGGCCCAATTAGCAGAGCATGCAACTCTTGATCTTAGAGTTGTGAGTTCAAGCCCCATGTTGGGCACAGAGCTTACTTTAAAGAAAATAATAATTTTTAAAAAAGAGGAAAAAAAATAGCTGTCTTATACACACCACAAGACTCAACAAATAAGGCAACCATATTAAACATTTTTAATGATTCTGGGCCAATGAAGAGAAGTACTTGAGGAGGACAGCATAGGAGATCACTGCCCTCTAATGATAATAAGATAATGATAATAATAATAATAATAATAATAATAATAATAATATGCTATTTACTAAGTGCTTTCTCTGTATTAGGAATTCTAATTCTGACAACAATTGTAAGAGGCTGATACAAGTATATATTTAACAGCAAAGAAATAGATTAAATAAGCTGCCTGAAGTCACAGAGCTATCCTATTCATTTGTAAAGAGGTAAATAAGAATTACAACAAGGGTGAAAGATTCTATAATAAAGGTAAATATTCTTACAGAAGGCTGCAAGGAATCTGGACAGGAGTTTTGAGGTGTAAGTATTTCCAAGTAAGAATCAGATACAACACACAGAACATAAAAAGAACTGGACTGATGCTAAGACGTCTTAAAGATACGTATCAACTGACACACCATGTTATCAGTCAGCACGCACTCCACTTTGTACATTCTGTTTTTGTAGCTTATCGCAACCCATCAAAGCAGCATTTGCCCTTCTTTTCCTGAACAATGCTGCTGTTGCTGTTAAGAGCACCTCCAAGAGTTTTCTTGTTCCACTCCTTTTATCTGGTAGAAGGCCAACATGGAGGGGGCACAGAGTGGCATGACCAGCCGTTGATGTTTAGTGAAGAAAACAAAACTTTTTTTTCTTACAGAGGTTTAGTTAGTACATTCCCCTAACTTTCCCTTTTAAGCAAAAATAAGTTAATACTGATTAACTACAGTTACAAATGTGTCTCATATTTATTTCTCTTACAAACACCAATTATCTTCAGTGTCCCCTCCTGCCCAAATGTTCAAAATCTATAATCCAAACTGTAAAAAACAATATACAATATTGTTTTTCTAAGGATCTCACTTTAGCTCAAGCTAAAGTTAACTATTTCACATGAAATGTTTAAAATTTTTTTTTTAATGTTTATTTATTTTTGAGAGAGACAAAGCACGAGCTGGGAAGGGGCAGAGGGAGAAGGAGACACAGAATCCAAAGCAGGCTCCAGTCTGTGAGCTAGGGGCACAGAGCCTGCTGAGAGGCTGGAACCCATGACTGTGAGATCACGACCTGAGCCAAAGTTGGAGGCTCAACCGACTGAGCCATCCAGGTGCCCCTAACATGAAATGTTTACCAAATTCTTCAGGTTTCCTCTTCAGCACTTAATGCAACTTCAGGGTTTTTCTTTGCACGATTACATACAGGCATTCCCCCTCAGAACACCTTAGCTTGAGATGAGTATTATCACTTGAAATTTCAGGTAAGATAAGCCATAAATTTCTTAAGGGTCAGCATCTTCTACAACACCCCTACCTTACCCTCATGTCTAGATTTGTGCCTTGTGTATAGTAAGTACTCAGTAAGACTAGAAACTTAATTTTTTAACTTCTAATTCTTTAAAACTCCATTTTAATAGCTGAAAGAACAATTTAGTAAATTTAGTATTTGTTAATTCAGCTACATTTAATTGTTTAGAGCTATCTGTAGCTATGTATTTTGCCCTATCTGTGGCTAAATTTAATGGGAATATAAGTTCTAGACGCTTAAATATGTCTAGAAACAAAAGGTGAATACGAGGGGTGCCTTGGTGGTTCAGTTGGTTGAGTGTCCCACTCTTGATTTCGGCTCCAGTCATGGTCCAAGGGACGAGGGATTGAGCGCTACGTTGGGCTCTGTGCTGTGTCAAGTCTGCTTAAGATTCTCTCTCTCTCCCTCCATCCCTCTCCCATTTGTGCATACTGTCTCTCTAAAAAAAAATTTTTTTTAATGTTTATTTATTTTTTGAGTTAGAGAGAGACAGAACACGAGTAGGGGAGGAGCAGAGGGAGGGAGACACAGAATATGAAACAGGCTCCAGGCTCTGAGCTGTCCACACAGAGCCTGACGCAGGACTTGAACTCATGAACCATGAGATCATAACCTGAGGCGAAGTGGGACGCTTAACTGACTGAGGCACCCAGGCGCCCGCTCTCTCTCTAAAATGAAAAACAACATAGGGGCGTCTCAGTAGCTCAGTCAGTTAAGCATCCAACTCTATTTCGGCTCAGGTAAGGATCTCATGGTTTGTGAGATCAAGCCCCACATTGGGCTCAGAGCTGGCAGCCCAGAGCCTGCTTGGTGTTCTCTCTCTCCCTCTCTCCCTGCCCCTCTCCTGCTCTCAATCTCTCTTTCAAAATAAATAAACCTTAAATTTTTTTTTAATAAAAAAAATTAATATGTAACTAATGGCATTCCTTCATCTGAAAAGTGCTGTATTTATTGCTATATTGTTCTGTGGCAGGCATTAACCTGTAGCTAGAAAAGAACTATGAAAGGCTAAAACTGATGTCTTTGACCAGTTCCAAATAGGACAACTTAGTATTTTATAAAACTCACCATGGGATCTACTGTTAATCTAAAAATAGAAGTTCGCATGAGCATATTGTATGGGGAAAGTAAACTACTCCATCTTAATTTCCAAACATGAAGGAAGAGTATTTTTGTTACTTATCTTCACCTTAGCTGGATTGTGACAAGAGAATATGGTTTTTCTATGCCCAGTTTTTGAATTTTGTTGAGAACCTGATTTAGAGATTAGAGCTTTTGAGTCTCTGTAAATATTTTCTGAGGGCTTGAACAATACAAGCAGTTTGTAATGGGGTTTGGGGAGTTCTATACATCCATTCAATCAAGAGTTTTAATTGTGTTATTCAAATCTTCTAATATTTTATCTGCTTGATCTACCTTCTATCAACAGACATGTCTTAAAATCACTGATGGCTCAGAGCCTGCTTGGGATTCTCTCTCTCCCTCTCTCTCTGTCCATCCCCAATGTGCTGTCTCTGACTCTCTTAAAATAAATAAACTTAAAAAAAAATAAGACAAAAAAAGTCACATGCTTTACAAACTGAGCCAGCCAGGTGCCCCTGGATCTGCTTTAAAGAAAAAAAATTTTTTTAACGTTTATTTATTTTTGAGATAGAGAAAGACAGAGCACGAATAGGGGAGGGTCAGAGAGAGAGGGAGACACAGAATTGGAAACAGGCTCCAGGCTCTAAGCTGTCAGCACAGAGCCCAATGCGGGGCTCAAACTCACAGACTGTGAGATCATGACCTGAGCCGAAGTCAGACGCTTAACCGACTGAGCCACCCAGGCGCCCCCTGGATCTACTTTTTTTTTTTTTTCAACGTTTTTATTTATTTTTGGGACAGAGAGAGACAGAGCATGAATGGGGGAGGGGATGCTCGGGGGAGGGGCAGAGAGAGAGGGAGACACAGAATCGGAAACAGGCTCCAGGCTCTGAGCCATCAGCCCAGAGCCTGACGCGGGGCTCGAACTCACGGACCGTGAGATCGTGACCTGGCTGAAGTCGGACGCTTAACCGACTGTGCCACCCAGGCGCCCCGTGGATCTACTTTTTAAGTTAACTTCTTAGTTTAAGGTTCCTAGATCAAGTGGTGGTACAAAGTCAAACTCTAAGCACTTGTGAGGGCGGGCCCAGGGTTCTAAATTTTTAGAGGAGATTGCACCTATCCATCATTGCCTCTACCCCCAAGGCCAGGACAGACAATATTCCTTAACACTTTCTGGTGCTAAGGGGATTTTTTTTTTTTTTTCTAGACTTCCTTTTCACTGAGGGTATAGCCCTTCAAGAGTCCCTGGCTTTATACAGGGGTCTCAGCTCCAAGTTTGTACCTTTTATATATAAGCCTTCTTCCCAGCACTTGAGTTGCAGTTAAAACATATGTCCCTAATGTTTTATATCTTGCTCTACGTGGCAGATACATGAACTTATACGATTGCCAAAATCCGTTGAGCACTTAAGATCTGCATATTTTACTGTATGTAAATCATGTATCAATTAAAAATAAAACTGTTATATTTATATCAAAATCAGCAAATCTAACCCCCTTCCACCCAGAATAGCATCAGCACCAATTCCTCTTAGTACATGGGTTTTCAATTTCCTTTTTTGCTTTTGCTCCTGGGATGCCCCTTGTTTTGTTGCATTCACAGCTATATGTATTTCAAGGGATTTTTATATTTTCTCCAGACTCTGGTATTTTGTAGTATGAGGGTTGCCCAACTGTAGACTAGATGTTCCCAACCAAGGGAGATTTTGCCCCCTGGGGGACATTTGGCAATGTCTGGAGACATTTTTGGTTGTAACTAGGACAGTACTGCTGGCATTTAGTGGGTAGAGGCTAGAGGTGCTGCTAAACATTCCACAATGAACTGAACAGTCTCCTACAGCAAAGAATTATTTGGGCCAAAATTTTAGTAGTGCCAAGATTGAGAAACCTTGATCTAGATCACTTTAATTATAGAACTGTTTGGCTTTCACCTTTGCATTTCACAATGACATAGTATAGTTTTAGCTATCACTCACCATAAAAACATCTTGCTTAAAAATTTACAATTCCTCAAATAAGACATTTTTTAAAATAAAGGGTGGGAAGAAAAAGGAGATCTTGGCATGTGTGCTTTCATCTTTTATGCTCTTACTGCTGTTAGATTACCACGTCAAATTTATCACAGAACAAATTAAAGGACTTCGTAGATAAAATTAAGAACCTTAGAGATCATCATTTAACAATGACAAATTTATATACCTAACACATGTACTTGACAGATTATAACTTTACACTCCAATCCAATGTTCACTGGTCAATTATCGCCCCAAATGCTCTGGCTAAGCAGAAAGAAGTCACGCTGGATGCCCTTTGGTTTTGCTTTTTGGAATTTTTTTGGATGCCCTTTGGTGGCAATTTAAGGACACTCTCTTGAGCTAAACATCCCGCTGAAAGTGTGGCTTCAGTTCTCTTACTATCTAAAACTGCTTAATATGCTTCTGCCTCAATATTAATGATAGAGCATTTATGGTTCCACTGCACTGAGCTGCAAGACAGGTAGGACTTAAGCTTCATAATGCGGGAAAGTCTATCGATCTGATTTTATTATGATGACTTAATACTGCAGGCATATACCAAGGCACAGAGAATAACATAACAAACACCTATTTTCTTACCAAAGAGCTTAAGAAATAAAGCTTATAAATATGACAGAAACCCCCTGTGGAGCTCTCTGATCCCATCCCTTCCTCTCACGAGAGGTAACCACTCTACTGCATTAGGTGACTCCCATGTTTATTACTATTTTCACATGGTATATAGAATCCCTAAACTATACATGACATTGTTTAAACTGATATAAATGCTATCAAATATATTTTCTACAACTTCCATTTTGTTACTAATAATTTCCTTCTTTTAAATGGAAGGTTTTTTGTTTGTTTGTTTTTGAGAGAGAGAAAGAGACAGAGTACAAGCTGGGAGGGACAGAGATAGAGGGGACACAGAATCCGAAGCAGGCTCCAGGCTCTGAGCTGTCAGCACAGAGCCCAATGCGGGGCTTCGAACTCACCAGCCATGAGATCATGACCTGAGTCGAAGTCGGACATTTACCGACTGAGCCATTCAGGCGCCCCAAATTTCTTCCTTTTAATAGCTACAGGAATTAAGGGAAAGATGGAATTGCTGAATGTGTTCAGCTTCTCTGTCTCCAAAGAGAAACTCTCTGATTGGGTTAAATTTGTCCCTAAATGTAACCTGTCTACAGTGCTGTGTGTCCTTTTCTACTACATGCTAATGAAACTGGAAAATGAAATTCACACCCTTACACTCAGAGACAGCAATATTCACTAAAACCCAGTTCTACCATATGAAACCCACTGGTTGAAAGAGTTTTCCCCAGGCTTCTATGAAAGGGTGGTAATAGAATATGGGTACTGAATTCACTGCAACTGTTTATATACAGAATTCATGATGTCCACCTATTGTGTTATTCAAGGAATATTAACAGCAGTAACAGATGCCAGATTTGATTAATATATTTTCAGATATAAAACATAACAAGTCTACTAAGGCAGACCACTGAAAACACAAAAGGCTTTTTTTATAGGTGAGTGAAAGAAAGGAAAGCCTAGATATTTTTATCCCTGCCATTTCAAGAGGTGAGTAGAAGGGATGAGAGAGATAAGAGTAAAAACATTAGCTGGGTTTTAATAGTTCTTCTAAGGATTCAAAGAGGCTGGTCTGAGAATGATACATTAGTGTCAGATTTAGACCAGGACACTTAGCTCCCCTAAGGGAGACAGCTGACATGATTATTGCTCTCTTCCCAGGCAAGTTCAGCAGCTGTTCCTCAGAAGACAGACATTCAGTGCCCCAGAGTTTCACGGAGGGATGGATTCACAGAGAGAGAGTACTTCAAAGTACACTGCTGATTAGGCCTAACAGTAGCTTGGCCAGGGAAAAAGGTGAACATCCTAAAATATCACCAAATGGAAAAAGAAAATTGGCTTGGGTGGTATTTAGGACAATGTGCAGCTCAAGTCCAGAGAGCCTTTTATCCTTGAGAAAAAAGTTATCCTTCCTTTTTAAGTTATCCTTCCTTGGCCCCACATTGCTACAGCACTAAGACTCAGACTGTTACCACATTCTTCCCACTTTTGTCCTCCAACTAGAGTCCCTGAGTGGAGTAGGGCCCAAGAAAGAACAAAAGAGGAAGAGAGGAAGCAGGTAAGATTTCATGTATGGGAGTATGTCTAACAGGTTGTAAAATGTAATCAAAATGTAATTTTTTATGTGTTTATTACCTAATCAGTTAATACAGCGATCAATGATCTCATACAGAGTTTAAATCAAATGTCTTTGCAATGACAAGAGTAAGTAGCCAGGAAGATTAAAAAATTTCAGGCAAGATATTTTTATCGTGATACCTAGACATGAAGGCAAAAGTGGCATCACAATACAGCTGCAGTGGAGATTTGAGTTTAATGCTGTAAAGTGGTCTAGAAAATTATAAATGAACCTAGTTCAGGCACCAAGGGGCACGAAGCAGCAAGGCCCAATGCATGCGATGAAAAGGGAATTCAACAACTTGCTGGGAAAGAGAGGACACACAAAGATTCACTGGGTACGCTGACTCTGAAAGTATGCTTACCGAATCACCAAGTCAGAACCACCTGCCAAATTCACATAGGTCATGACCATATTTGCAATCCTTATAGCTTTTCCTTACCTAAGTATATCACTGACAGTAATTTCAGGGATAAACTTTTGAAGGTGCTTCACTGTTGCACTGAGAAAACAGGCTTTATACATTTCATTAACTCCGTAGGAAAAATTCTGGAACACCAGTTTAATCAAGCCACTGAAAGCAAAAAATTTAAAATCCTTATGAGAGAAAGGAATTCTTTATTACTATAAAACATCTTTACAACTATGAGATTTTTAGGGGGGTGGCATCACAGAAATGTAGGCAAAGTCAGAAAAAAACACGTATTAAAAGAAAATCAACTTTTGGCCAATATAAGAAGGAAACGTCATCAAAGGAATACCTTCCAAACTTAAATTCCCAGGGAATGCTGGTTTCAAGCTAGATTCTATGAAGCCTGCCAACAGCAAGGTTTTCTTTTCTTTTCTTTTTTTTTTTTTAATTAAAATTCAAGTTAGTCAATATATAGTGTGGTATTGGTTTCAGGAAAAGAATTTAGCGATGATTCATCACTTACATATTAACACCCAGTGCTCATCCCAACAAGTGCCCTCCTTAATGCCCATCACCCATTTAGACCATCCTCCCACCCAACACACCGCCATTAACCCTCAGTTTGTCTCTGTATTTAAGAGTTTCTTATGGTTTGCCTCCCTCTCTCTTTTTATCTTATTTTTCCTTCCTTTCTCCTATGTTCATCTGTTTTGTTTCTTAAATTTCACATCTGAGTGAAATCATATGATATTTTTCTTTCTCTGACTGACTTATTTTGCTTAGCATAATACACTCTAGCTCCATCCATGTTGTAACAGGTTTACTAATGCAAATGTTAGGTGCTTTCGAAGCCACACCTAAAAGGCATTAACAGATCTTTAGATCAGAGCCATTAAGCAAGTGGAATATTTACCCTACTTTTCTTTGGTCAGCCAGAGGTAAAATATTCCAGATCCTCCAGCCAGACTCTACAGAGCCTATGTAAATGTATATGTATTTTTACAAGCACACATGCTGGGAAGCCCCACCCTAAAACCTGTTTCAGAATCAGTGAAGGGTGAGACTCTAGTATAGCTTAATAAGCTTTCTACTGATTTTGATGTAAAACTGTAGAGCGCAACATTATTAAAAGGACCAAACAAAATATCTCACTGAGTAGTTCTTACAACCATAAAGAATCTGCCATACAGGTCAACACAATTCATCGTCAGTTTTCCACAAAAGGAAACAACACTGGTTATCAGCAATTTCTCCAGTGTTTTTCAAAATGATGGTGACTGGTTGGAAATGATCTTATCAAAGTAAGCCATCTACTGATTTTGAAAGAAACTTTTTTTTTTTTTTTTTCAAACTCAACTAAAAGATTAGCCAAACAAGATTTGGGTTGTCAGATATGTGTTTGGCTCCTGGTCTTGTTTTTTTGACCAAGACACCACCCTGGCTCATCAGAATTTTCTTTAAGTAGTTAAAACATTACGTGTATTACATGAAACTCTGAATCCAGATTAATTAAAAAAAAATCAACATACCAATCACAAATAAGAGGATTTACGCAATAAACAGAATTATCAAGAAAGACAAAATTTCCCATCTTAAAAATATAAGCATACAAAATCTTTTTTAAGTAAATAAAGTTACCTCTTGATAATTACATCCATAATATCTCTGGCACTGAAGTCAAAGGGTCTGTAGCCCTCTCGTTTAAAGGCAAGAACTGCATTAGGCCCTAGCCAAATACTGCCATCCATCCTTGGTGTGAAATGAACCCCTAGGAAAGGAAACCGGCTATCTGGGACCTATAGATTTAACATGGTAAAGAGTTATTAGCCCCACTTCAAACTGCATTCTATTAAACATGCAAACATGCAACTGGTAATATAAAACACTTTCTTCCCATGCATTTAATTTGCATTACTTTTGATCTGCTACTCAGATATTTCTTTCTATGTATACACACTTCTGCCTAGAAATGCCACACAGGAAACACTGATACTATTGATACCAATATACACTGTCCCATGTGTTCCTCTTTCTAGGTTGAAATAAAAAGAGAGAGAGAGAGAAAGACAGAGAACCGTCCTAGTTCAGGTTACTCCCCACTTCCCAGCCCCTCACCCACCAACTAGCAATTATGTGTCTGGCAAGTAAAATCTCAGAGCTGTCAGAAAAAGAACACACATTTACAGTACAGGCTTTTGGAAAGTGGAAATGCAATAGGTTAAGGCAGATGAAATGTATGTTTTCGCACCATCAAAAACATTAAATAGCTGAATAGTGGCAATTTCACCTGGTTCAACCCAGTAGTTCCAGAGAGAAGAATGAATTCTTCATTTAAATGGTTCTGTCTATACCATGAAACTATAGTAACCACATCCCCTTTCCTGCACCTATCGATAATGAACTAAGAAAGACAGCTGGGTATCTGGGCATCTTGTAAGGGAAAGTTCCCTTATGAGTGCCCCTTTCATCAGAAAGGAGGAAGAATTAGGTTCCTTCTTGATAGCCCTTCCTGAGGTGCACTCATGCTTTCTAGAGACATGCACTTGTGGGCAGTTAATTATAATTTCATAACTCTGATTTTAGGATAAAGATTTAAAGATTTAATGACAAAAGAAACAGGTGAAAGACTTGCCCAAAAGGCCCTTCAAAATAGCTCTTACTTCTGACCCAAGTAAAAGTTTTTGTTTCATTTCCTTTTTGCCCATAGTCATCTTGAGAAGGGTAAGAAGGCAGAAACATCATTACCTACCGGATAAATATTTCCTTTTACAAGATAGCATTTTTCTGGCTTCAAAATCAGGTAATCTCCTCGGAATGGCACAATTTGAGGATCAGGATCACAGCCACTCAGCTCTGAAATACGGTCAGAGTAAAGTCCTGCACATGTCACCACATACTGACACTGAACTTCCTCTCCCTAGTGCAAAAGAAAATATGAGTAGAAAGCAATGAGGAGAAAAATAGGTCAAGGGAGGTAAAAGATGACAGAAAAGATAATAAGGGTACAGAAATGAACTTTTCTCTATTTCTTTTAAAAGAGGAAATCAAATACAGGTATCAGCAAAATAAGTTCTGCAGCATTTAGGTAGCAGCTAGAAACTTACGGTAGTGGCACGTAGGAGGATGTCACCTTAAATTTTATACTTTAGAGATACAATCAATGACCCTGCAGGGATACTTAAATTAGACAAACACACACTCCTATTTTACTAAGACCTAGCATCAAACTTAACTATTTGCTATATTAAGAAACAAACTTCATTTAGCTGGATGGTTCCCCCCAATTTGGCCTCTTCTGTATTTCAGACAGCTTCTCCCATCTTATCTAGGAGTTAACCCTGTTGCTCTCAGGTTGCTCACACTCAATAATCTAGCTCAATTCCAACTGTATCCTACCCATCAACCGATTTCTCCTTCCTGATCAATATCTGCTTTGCAAATTGAGGCTACGTTTGAAATGTTATCCTTTCAGTCCACATTTACTGAGAACACACACTATCGTCAAGGTTTGCTTTAGTGACTAGGAGACCACTAATCTTAGGCTGTTTGCATTTTCCCATACATTTTATTTTGTGATCATCTGCATATTTTTCTGCCTTATCCTGCCAGGGTTAGTCAATTTGCCACCCTATTTCCTAAATGGTTTCCTTTAACCCCAATTCCCCACTATACTTTAATTCCCATCTCTTTAATTTTTACAGAGTAAACAACTAGCACCTCCTTGCTCCAAGTAATTTGCTGTCCCTAGACTTCTTTCCCAGACAACCTGTTTCTGAAGCCTCAGAGTTCTTACCTGTCTCAACAACATTTCTTTCCAGCCCCTATTGATTCAGCCTTATTCTATCTTTACATCCTATTTTTGCCTAGCTGCAAAAGTAAGCCTCTTTTTTTTTTTTAAGTTTAGTTATTTATTTTGAGAGAGAGAAAGCAGGGGAGGGGCAGAAAGGGAAAGAGAATTCCAAGCAGGCTCTGCGCTGACAACACAGAGCCCTATGCAGAGCTCGAACCCACAACTGTGAGATCATGACCCGAGCAGAAATCAAGAGTCGGGAGGCTTAATTGACTGAGTCATCCACCCACCCCTAGCTTCTTTTCGAGTTACACAACTCACACTTCAGACAAAAGTCAGATGAAACTTTTTTGTAATGAAGTCAAATTAGCTAGACTAAACCATAATAGTTTAAAAACCCTTGAAGTCAAAAGAGCTATGTCAACAAAAACAAAAAATGCCTTCTTTTAAATAGGTTCATATCTTTCCTGTTCATCTAGAGTTATACCAGAAGTACAAGAAAGATTTTTATGTGATATAAATTTACTAGTTCCTACTTGAAAGGTCAGCAATTCTTTTGTTCTTGCAACATAAATTGTAAATACAACTCTGGATAAATGTAAAGATAAGAGAATTTGTAGAATGGTACCAGTATGCAACAACCTAGAAGTTCTCTTTAAAAAACTCAAGGAACAATTCCAAAGGAAGAAATGACTAAAACCTATCATAGGTCCCTGAAATCATTTTATGCTACACATGAAATAATAACTAAATTCAGTAATACATTAATTTCACATCCAAAATGGAGATTAGATAAACAGTGAATGATGTATTTGTTCAAACAAAAATCTCTTTTAAAAAAACAAACTATGCATCTCTATTGCTATTTCAGAAGTAAAACAAACTTTTTCCTAATATGTATAAATCTTTAGTTTGCAAAACCTCTCCCCCCAAATTTATTAATTTAATCTCTTTAACCTCTCATAAAAGCACAGAAGTTCAATTTGATAAGCTGACTCAAAATTTTTACATTATATCTAACTATACTAAAAGTAAATGTCCAAATAAAAGGCAACAGTTATAGCATCTGGGGTTGAAATACATACTCACTGGCATCCCAGAGGCCCCTGCATATCCTCCATCACATGATGCCATACTCTAGTGAAGATGGCCCTTCGATGAGGGCAAGGGTAGAAACAGACTTTTAATCCTTCTTTGAATGGAAATCTTAGATGCACTGTCACCTGGGCCACATGACCCAGTGGATCTGATGGTAATCAGGGTGTCTATGGCAAATAGTGATGTCTTATGGAGACTTTGCTAGGTCCCTATAGCCAAATCACAGCACAGAACTTTAGGATTTTGGAGGAGTTATACCATCCTCTGCAGATAACTGTCTTCCTTTTGAGAAAGTACTTCTGGCTTTGACTCAACACTTGACCACAGGTCACTAAGTTACCATGTGAACTACTCATTATTAACTGTATGTTGTCTGACTCACCAAGCCACGAAATTGGGTGTGTACAGCAGTACCCTGTCATCAAGGGGTAGCAGAATATACAAGATTAGGGTTGTGCAGGTCCTGCAGGCACACATAGATTGTGGAGGCAGGTGGCTCAAATTCCCATGGCCCCTAGTCCTGCTAAATTACTTCCTCCTTCTCAAGCTGCTCCTGTGGCCCTATGAGAAGTTCTCCATGATCAGTTGACCAAAGAAGAAAAACTACAGGCTTGATTTACAAATAGTTCTGCACACAACATTCTGGCACTGGAAAGTAAACAGCTACAAACCAGAGTCCCACTCAGGAGTGACCCTAAAAGACTGCAGAGAAAGGAAATCTTCCTGGTAGGCAGAACTCTGAACACCATACCTGTTATATATCTTACCTAGAAGAAGACATGACTAAAAGTATGGATCTATATTGCTTCATGTGCAATGACTAATGCTATGGCTGGTTAGTTAGGAAAAGGGGCTCTGGGAAAAAAAAAAAAAAAGTATACGAATGGACCTTTCCAAATAGGCTCAGAGAGTAAAAGATATATGAGCTCCATAGGAATGCTCACTGAAGAGGAACCATGGCAGATGAAGATTTTGATAATCAGTAGACAAGATGACCTGCTCTGTGGATGTTAGCCTCTTTCTCCAGGCATCCCTGTCCTTACCCAATAGCCTCATGAACTAAATGGTTATAGCAAAAAGGATGGAGGTGGTGATAGGTTCAGCAACATGGACTTACTCCCTAAGGCTGGTCTGTCCATAGCCATGGCTGAATGCTCAATCTGCCAATAGTAGAGATCAACAGAGCCAAAGATATGGTCCCTGAACCACTTCAATTTAAAAAAAAAGGGGGGGGGGGCAATACTTAGTCCTCACTGAAATAGATACTTGTTCTGAATATAAATCTGTCTTCCCTGCCCACAATGCTTCTGAAGAAACCACTATCTGTGAACCTACAGGATGCCTTATTCACCATTAGGATATTTTGCCTAGAAGCATTACTTCTGATCAGTGAGCTTATTTTACAACAAATGAAGTGTAACAATAAGCTCATGCTTGTGGAGATCACTGATTTGACCACGTTCCCCATCATCCTGAAGCTGCTAGGTGACAGAAAGAAAAACGGGTTTTTTGAAGATGCAAAACAAAACTAGATGACTGGCAACACCTTGCAGGTCTGGGGCAATGTCTTCCAGGATGTTCTATATGATTAATATATGGTGTTGTTTCTCCAGAGCCAGAAATCAAGAGGTAGAAATGGGAGTAGCTCCTTACTATTAGAATAATCCACTAATGAAATTTTTGCTTTCTATCTTCACAACTTTGGGCTCTGATGTCTAGAAGTCTTAGTTCCCAAGGGAGAAATGCTGCCATTAGAGAATAAAAAATTGATTCCATTAACCTATAAGTTGACACCGCCACACCTGGCCACTTTGAGTTCCTTGTATCAGTGAACAGGCAGAGGGGATTACTGTACTTAATGGGAAACTGAAAATAACTCTTAAGGAGAATGAGAGTTGCTACCACACAGAGAGCTTGTGGGTGATAAAGAGAAATACGTCCCAAATATAGATCTCCTAGGGCATGTCTTAGTACTCCTATGATTGATATAAAAGTTAATGGAAACTACCACAACCCAAAACAGGCAGGGCTGCTAATTGCACGGACACTTTGGGAATGAAAGTTTGAGTTATCTCACCACACTGGAACATGACCAGCTGAGATGCTTGCCAAGAGCAAAGGAACTATGGAATACGTAGTGAAAGAAGGAAATTATAAATATCAGCTATAACCACATGATCGTAGTGGTTATGAACTGTAGTAGTTATGAATATTTCTTCCTGACTTTGAAATAAATATATCTATATATTACTAATATCTATATCAGTAATCTACATACTATCTATATACTATATTAGTAATCTATATTACTATCTATATATTATTAATTCTTTCTTTATCCTCACTGTTATGGACTGAATTGTGTCTGCCCCCACAAGGGCATACACTGAAGCTTCTGCTCCCAATGTGGCCATTCGGAGACAAGAGCCTTTGGGAAGGTAATGAAGATTAACTGAGCTCACCTAATCTGTCCAACAGGACTGGTGTGCTTATAAGAGTAAGAAATATCAGAGACTGCTCTCTCTCTGCACATGTGCATGCAGAGAAGAGGCCATGTGAGGACACGGCAAGAAGGCAACCATCTACAAGACAAGAAGAGAGAGCTCATCAGAAACCAATCCTGATGGTACCTTGATCTTAGACTGCTTAGACTCCAACTATGAGAAAATAAATTTCTGTTTAAGCCACCTCATCTGTGGTATTCTGTTATGGTACCCAAAAAGATTAATACCATCTCTACCATTTCTCCATTATCTAACACAGCGTTTCTCAACTTCAGTACCACAGACATTTGGGGCCAGATACCTCTTTGTTATAGGGGCCTATTCCTCACATTGCAGGATGTTTAGCAGCATTCCTGGCCACTACCTGCTAAATGCCAGTAGTGCTGACCCCCTCCATCAGTTGTACCAACAAAAATGTTTCCAGACACTGCTGAATATCATCCCCTTGGGAGCAAAATCACCTCCAATTGAGAACTATTGATCTAATAAGTTTAAATAGTGGTTAACCTTGTATCTCAATATTTAAGTTAAAGGATCTCAAAGAGGGAATGTGACTCAGCTAAAAAGAAATGAACATCACCCAAAGATGGATTGAGTGGACTTCCTATCTTTTTCGAAGAGTTACCATGTCTTCAGTTGTATAAAAGATAATTTCATCTTGTAGGTGGAACAGTAATTTTACTACTGTCTGTACTTGGAAGTTACATGTGGTTAAAAGGGGTGTGAATGAATGCCAAGTTGAAAAGGAATGGACTGCAGGCATTTATCTTTGTCAATTTGGTTAAGGTGGGAACTGTAACTGACAGAATTCCCTTCCCTGTAATGGTTCCAACTTAAAATTGATCAAAATAGGAACTGCATATGATTTGGCAGGCAGAAGTAAAGCAGCAGCCACTACTCTCTGAAGGTCATTCTAGTCCAATATGGTGACAAAACTCACTGCTCAGGGAATGACAGTTCCATATCTAGCTCTGATTCCCAAATACTGATCCTACTGACTAACTGTTGCCCTAGCCCACTGCCTGGGTAAGAGGCAAGAGCTCCCCCAGAATGCCTCATGAGCTTCCCATCTGCAGTCCCACTTTAGCAGTTGGACACACTTGGCTTCTCAGACCGGCTGGAAATGCCTCTGATCTACCAACTCCCCTTCTGAGCCTTTGCTTCCTCAGAAGCCCTCACAATTGTGTAATGCCTAATTCCTATAATGAATCCTACAACCTCATTAATGATTCAACTTGCCTGACTGAACTCTGATCATTCAGAGAACACACAGCAAATGTAATGCTTCTCTGCCATCCAATAGCTCTTGTTTTAGATTACATGGAGGTGAAGGAAACCAGTTCATTTCCCTCTCAGCAATCTACCTGCCACCAAAGTCCTCTAATTGGTAGAAAGCTAATAAGTAAATGCAGATAAGTAGGCGGAGCAATAAAGTATTTATCAGTGTTGCCTTAAACACTCCAAGTGCTTATAATCCTATTCTTGGCTGGCACAATCATTTTGTGAATACATTTCCAAGTTGAAACCCTTCTTAGAAAGCAAGCTTTTGAATTGCCCTCAAAGAATTTCTCTCAGAACAACTTCTACATTATACAAAATTCATTCACACACATAGAAAACAGTGCTGTGATTAAACTTTTTGAGGGACGAGGGGGGTTAAATTAGATAAAGTAGTTTTGCTTAAGAATCTTTACCTTTGTATTCCTTATAACAATTGGATATTTCATCCCTGAAAAAAAAAGAATTAGTGAAAGATTTTTAGTAAAATAAGGCCTACATTATTAGAAATATTATACTAGTATCAAATTAAACAATTTTCTTCTGCTTCCCACTTTCATTCTAAAGCTTTTTCTGAAGCAACAAGATTAAACTAGTTCATATTTGATAATATATAAAACTCTTGGCATATTTTTAAACTTGTTTTAATTCACTGAATCTATGCTAATAGACCACTTCCCACTTCAGATCCAACACAAGCAGTTCTGGCTTTTCTCTGAACTACAATCCTAGAAACGATTTTGTAAAAGATCATTAATCAGTATGTATTTTCACAAAGGACTAATGAATGCTTTTTTGTCTAAGTGTAGGTAACCTGAGTCTTCGTAGATTCTGGGTTGTGTAGAGAAGCAACACAAAAAGTTCCAATCATAAACTATTTATAAAATTATTTTCCAATCAGACACATGGGGTCTCAAAGTCTTAAAAAGCATATGTACATCAAGTAAAGAAACAATCTATTTGTATCATAAATTTGATTTTATGCTACCTACCTATACCAATATTAATTATTTAACAGTTTTGTTCATCATATTACAATTCAGAAGGACATTGGGAAAATGATTCAGATGGCTCAGATCTCCTTAAAAACCTGTCAAGGAAGAACTGAGCACTACACTTTTTCTCCTTCAAATTTCCCAATAGCAAAAATGTCAAAAAATTCAAGGTTACAAATCTATTTATTGGGTTTTAAAAAAAATCGTCAGCAGGGCGCTTGGGTAGCTCAATCAGTTGAATGTTCAACTCTTGATCTCAGCTCAGATCTTGATCTCAGGATCCTGTGTTTGTGCCCCACCTTGGGCTCCATGCTGGGCATGAAGCCTACTTAAAAAAAAAAAAAAAAAAAAAAAGGAATAAAATGTCCCCACAACAAAGCAAAACAAAACAAGCTCTAAGTAGTCTACAATGGCGGGGGGGGGGGGGGGGGGGGGGGGGGGGGTGCAAGGGGACTTCAAAAGGGCTCAGTTGTGCCCTGTCTCCAGATAGTCTGATCCACTGAGTATGCTAAAAATTTTTAACTTTTATTATTATTTTTTTTTATTTTAGAAAGAAAAGGAGAGAGCATGAGGGAAAGGGGTAGAGGGGCAGAGAGAGAGATTCCTAGGCAGGCTCCACGCTCAGCACTGAACCCAACACAGGGCTTGATCCCATGACCTGGGATCATGACCAGAGCCAAAATCAAAAGTCAGACACTCAACCAACTGAGCCATTCAGGCACCCCTCTATTCTTATTCTTAAGAATTAGAAAAGGCCAACTGCACATTCAACATTTATTCCAAAATGTCAAATAAGTATGATTGTAGATCATTCATCTGTAGAGTTTGAGCATGTTTTGAGTATAAAAACAAAAACAAAAAACCCCACAAAACAACAAGAAAAAACTCAGGCTATTAATTTCTCATATTACCTGGAGAGAAAGTTTGAGCTGAAATCAAAAGCCGGATACTCAACCAACTGAGCCACCCAGGTGTCCCTGCATTTTTTTTTTTTTTAAAGATTTCATTTTTAAGTAATATCTATACCTAACATGGGACTCAAACCCACAACCCTGAGATCAAGAGTTGCATGCTCTTCCAACTGAGTCAGCCAAGTGCCCCCAAATCTGCATTTTTAATAAGCATCCCCAAGGAATTTTGACTGTAACCTACAAAATAAGCAAGTGTCTGGGGGCTGGTTTTCCATTAACAGCCTTGGCAGTTCAGGTTTTAGCGCCAATCAGGTGTCCAATCAGTGACAAATTCTATCAGCACAAGACTCACCAGAAGCCCCAGTTCTCCCACGTCCATCTCACACTCATCCCTTCTGCACATACATCCAGCTTTGCACCCTACTTTATCCTAGTTCCTGGAGGCCCTCCCACCAGCACCATGCCAGCCAAAACTAGTTCCAAGTTGGTTCAGAAGTCAATACTAGTATTCAGAAGAAAAGACAAGGATGGCTTACCATCTTTACTTCTTGAAGGACTTTCTTTAGCCAATTCAATATCTTTTACTTCAAAATTGGTCAAAACAAAGCCACCTGCTTCTTGGAAATCCTCGGCAAATGACAAAGCCACCTGCCGATAGTCCACAATGCCAGTGTATGGACAATCAATAGCCATTAGACCCTGAGATAGGTTTATGAAAAAGTCAAGATAATACAATTAAAAATCATTGAGGATAGTTGTTCAATAAATTTTATTTGCGGCTGAACTTTTTTACTGTTAACTTTGATGGATCACACGTATTATCATTTCTTGCCAAAAATTCAGTGCCTAAATTTGATGTTGAATAAAGTGTCTAGTAAATAAAGAAATAATACTAGCTAAGTAAGAAAATCTCTATACTTAGGAAATAATTCTCCTCTAGGGAAGTTAATTTTGCTGGGCTCTTCTGGCTGCTACAATGAGTTTTTCAGTTTTATTCATCCCTCACCATATCTGATAGTGAGTCAAATTCGGAGTCAAATTCTGTATCACCATATGATTGTTTTTTTTTAAATTTTTTTTTTCAACGTTTTTTATTTATTTTTGGGACAGAGAGAGACAGAGCATGAACGGGGGAGGGGCAGAGAGAGAGGGAGACACAGAATCGGAAACAGGCTCCAGGCTCTGAGCCATCAGCCCAGAGCCCGACGCGGGGCTCGAACTCACGGACCGTGAGATCGTGACCTGGCTGAAGTCGGACGCTTAACCGACTGCGCCACCCAGGCGCCCCACCATATGATTGTTTTAAACAAACTCCACTGAGATTTTCCCATGCACATTCAGTGAAGACTCAGAGTTGTTCTAGCTTTTTACAACATTTGCAGAGCATTGATTTAATTTGCTGCAGACTCTTACCTTCAAGACTACAAATGCTGAATGGAGATTTTAGGTAGTTAATGCAAACTTTCACTTCAGGTAATATAAGAAATTAATAGCCTGAGTTTTTTGTTGTTGTTTTGTGGGGTTTGTTTTTGTTTTGCCACTCAAAACATGCTTAAACCCTACAGATGAATGGTCTACAATCATACTTAACTTTTTCAACAAATGCTGAATGTGTATTGGCCTTTTCTAATTCTTAAGAATAAGAATAGAGGGGCACCTGAATGGCTCGGTTGGTTGAGTGTCTGACTTTTGATTTCGGCTCTGGTCATGATCCTGGGCTCATGGGATCGAGCCCTGCACTGGGCTCCATGCTGAGTGTGGAGCCTGCTTAGGATTCTCGCTCCCTCCCTCTGCTGCTCTCCCTGACTTGCACACCCTCTCTCTCTCTAAAATAAACTTAAAAAGAAAAAGAATAAGAACAGAATTTCACATACCAAGTATTGACTAGATTTTGGTGGATCCTTGGGAATAGCATCATTTTCTGTTGCCTTACTGTGTATGTGAGTGTATCAGTTCTGCTAATCAACTTTCCTAAGTTTCCTCACCTTTCCTAAGAGGGTGGTAGCCTGGTTCCTGGTACAACTAATGCCGAGAAGCTGAGTGTGACTGGTAAATGCTACCATTCTCTTGTCTGGCCAGCAGGGAACTGGTGTTGTTGCAGTTTTACAATAATATCTGATAGTATTACTTTAAATATCTTATTCTTATAGTCAGTCCCACCGCAACTCCAATACATTTACTTGCTTAGCCTTTAAAAGCTTTTAACTTTGCTACCCATCCCTGACCATTAATTCCAAATGTCCAGATCACACAAGGGGTAAAAGGCACATAAAACACACAACAGTCTCTTGTCACAAATTGAAAGCAACATTTGGCAAACTTTATTCTTGCTTCCAGAATATGAGATCATTTGCCAAACATAAAAATCATTCCTTCTGTCTCAATGTAGTAGATACAAGTTTAAGATTTTTATATTAGACCTTATATTGCCTGAACACTTCCAAATTCACAAGTCAATAGTTATAATCCAACTTCAAACTATAAACAATATTTAGGGTACAATACCCTTGGAAAAATTACCTTAGGATAATACCAAGAGTTTAGTCACAAAAACTCAATTTGCATAAACAACATGACAAATAAGATAACAGAGGGACAAAAACATGCTGTAAAAGTGCTTCATATCAATAGTTTTTTAGAAACCCAAATATCTTCCATATTCATCTTATGTTCCTATTACCCAATACAATGCCTGACACACAGAAGGCACTCAAACATTTACTGAATGAACTTCTGAGGACTGTCTTTAAACATACTAGATATTCTCCCTTCTCTACCTTCCCTTAAAGGTCTCCCTTCTTTTCTTTCTCTTTCTAGTCTTGGTTTTGCTCCTCATGAGACGTTGGTGTGCCCCACTCTACGTAAATTTTGGGGGAAAGTAAGGTGGAGTGAGTCACTGCTGCTAAGCAATCCAATACCCTGGCTCAGGATGGGACTGGTGGACAAGCTGGCTGTCAGCTAGGGGGCTGGGCATGCACCATACAGGTTAGCAGGTCAGAGCTTGAAATCTGAGGCCACTGCAGGTCAGGTGGCTGGAAAAGAACCAGGCAAGCAGGACACAGAAATCTGGGAGTTGGAAGTCAGTCAGGAGGAGAGAGAAACAGATGAATGTGTGGTTGACCAACAGTGTTTAAGAAAGGGCAGCAAGATCTGGAAAGCTAAGGTCAGAGTGAGCAATCAGGATTTGCCCAGACAGAGAATGGGCAAGAGCTGTCCTCTAAAGTCAAAGTTTACAAAGGCATTTAAAAATTTTCTAAGGTGGAGGCGCCTGGGTGGCTCAGTCAGTTAAGTATCCCACTTTGGCTCAGGTCATGATTTCGTGGTTTTTGAGTTTTGACCCCATATCAGGCTCTGTGCCGACAGCTCAGAGCCTCAAACCTGCTTAGGATTCTGTGACTTCCTCTCTCTCTGCCCTTCCCATCCCCCCTCTGTCTCTCAAAAATAAATAAGCATTAAAAAATTTTTTCGAGATGCTCCCCTTGGGGGTATTTGGTATTTAATCTTTTTTTTTTTTTTTTTTGGGAGAGCATGGGCCAGGGGCAGAGAGAATCCCACGCAGGCTCCACACTGCCAGTGCAGAGCTCGATGTGGGGCTCAAACCCACAAATTGAGAGATCACAACCTGAGCCAAAGTCAGACACTTAACCAATTAAGCCACCCAGGTGCCCCTACTTAATCTCCCTCTTAAAGAGACCTGGTCCAAAAAGAGACCTATTAGAGCTGCCCTGATAAATTTTTTCTTTGTGGAGAGGCTGGAAGAAACAGATATGACCCCATACCATAGAAATCTTGCCCACCAGTCCTGGTAGTAGCATAGGGTTGAAGGACAAGGGAGAAATTCACTCAAGAGACCTTTCTGAAATAACCAGACTGTATTTTCCACTATACGTTGCCACCATGAAATATATCTAGGCACAGATAATTACAATGTGCCATTACATAAAGTGTCAGATAATGCTAATGTGGCATTATATAAAGTAGATCAGTTCTGCAGAGGCCGCAGAGAAAAGCAAGATGTACCTCCTTTACAAGTTACACTCCTTACTTATCTTTCAAGTGAAGGTTCACCTAAAGAATGCTTTCTTAAACTCCTGGATGAAGCTAAAAGCTTTTCTGTACATCGATATAAACCGAGTATCAGTTCTATCAAAATACTTATCACTGTATTAAAATTACATCTTCTGCTACACTGTAACTTTCTTTAGGTTGACCACCATTTCTTCCTTATCTTCTTATCTGTAGTACATACCATAGTATTTGGCATTTAGTAAAGAAGAAAATGTTGGTGGAACTGAATAGAAGAAATGCCAATTCTGAATCAGATCTGGGGGCAGGGGACTCTTTAGAAGCTGTGTGACCTTGGCAAAGTAATTGAATCACTTTATTCATTTTTAAGACAAAAAATACATGTAGATATGTAATTTGATGATCTATGTACACATAGCTCATCTATCTCATTCTGAGACCCGTAAAGATCACATGATTGGGGCATAGCACAATATCCAGACTCATCTTTAACCTTATGATGTGTGAAAAGCTGGTTTCTTTCTTTTTTTTTTTTAGACAGAACTCTTTATTTAAATTTTTTTTAACATTTATTTATTTTTGAGAGACAGAGCGTGAACAGGGGAGAAGCAGAGAGAGAGAGGGAGACACAGAATCTGAAGCAGCCTCCAGGCTCTGAGCTGTCAGCACAGAGCCCAATGCGAGGCTCAAACTCAAGAACCATGAGATCATGACCTGAGTGGAACTCCAACACTTAACTGACTGAGCCATCCAGGAGCCCCAAGAGAACCATGTATTTAAACCCAACTTCAGGGGCGCCTGGGTGGCGCAGTCGGTTAAGCGTCCGACTTCAGCCAGGTCACGATCTCGCGGTCCGTGAGTTCGAGCCCCGCGTCAGGCTCTGGGCTGATGGCTCGGAGCCTGGAGCCTGCTTCCGATTCTGTGTCTCCCTCTCTCTCTGCCCCTCCCCCGTTCATGCTCTGTCTCTCTCTGTCCCAAAATAAATAAACAGTGAAAAAAAAAAAAAATAAACCCAACTTCAACTATACAACTAAAGATAACTTCAGGGGAAAAAAAATCTATTTCTACCTTGTCTTTTTTGCAGAAAAGATTTGAAGCAGCTTGTAAAAATAAACGAGGAACACAAAACAATATATACTAGAGGTGCCTGGGTGGTTCAGTTGGTTGAGCATCCACCCAGCTCTTGATTTCAACTCAGGTCATGATCCCACTGCATCGGGCACCTCAATGGAGCTTGCTTAAGATTCTCTCTCTCCCCCCTGCCCTTCTCCCCCACTCGTGCGTGCTCTCTCTAAAATAAAAACAAAAAAAAACAGGGGCGACTGGGTGGCTCAGTCAGTTAAGTGTCTGACTTTGACTCAGGTCATGATCTCAGGATTTGTGAGTTCAAGCCCCACATCAGGCTCTCTGCTGTCAGCACAGAGCCTGCTTCAGATCCTCTGTGCCCTTCTCTCTCTGCCCCTCCCCCACTTGTTCACTCTCTCTTTCTCAAAAATGGGTAAACATTTAAAAACAATTTTTTAAAAACAATTGACACTAGCATTACATATTGAGCCAGCTAAGTATATGAATTGGAAAGAAAGAATTATTTGCAGACAGCATTACTGTCAATAGAAAATCCAAAAAAGAATAAAATAAACTATAGACAAACTACAAGAATATGTGAATTTAACAACTAAGATGTATGCAAGGTCAAAAATCAATTATATTTTCATACATTTGCAACATACAAGTAGAACATGAACTTTAAGTAACAATACGATTTATGAGAGTATCAAAAACATCAAATACTTAGAAATGAAACTAAGAGATATGAAAGACCTCTGTACTGAAAATTATAACACATTTTTGCAATGAATTAAAGAAGATACAGATAAATAGGTGGATCTACTATGTTGATGGATTGGAAGATTAAATACTGTGAAGATATAAATTGTCTCCAATGGCCCTACAGATTCAATGCCATCTCAATTAAAATCACAAAAGGTTACCTTGTGGAGTTTAGCAAATTAATTCTAAAATGTATATAGAAATACAAAGATCCAAGAACAGCCATGACAATGTTGAAGAACAAAACTAAAGAAATTACTGTACCAGGTATTTCAGCCTACTAAAAAGCTATGGTAATTAAGATATTATGGTAGTGGTAAAACAAGAGACAATGTAACAGAACAGAGTCCAGACATAGAGCCCACACATACAGTCACCAGATATCACAAAGGTAAGACTGCAGTGCAATGCGGAAATAATGGTCTTTTTGATAAACTGTGCTGGGTCATTTGGGTATCCATATGGAAAAAAAAATGTATCTTGACCTCTACCTTCATACAATGGACTATTAATAGTACAGCAAGGAAACTTATAACTACAGTTATAAACTTATAACTAAGTTCAGTCAAAAATGAGCACATACTACATGATTCCACTTAAATACAATTCAAACCTGTGATGTAAAAAGCGAGGATAGTGTTTACTCTTAAGAGAAAGGTAGTGATAGAGGGGGCTTGAGGAGAATACCACGGGGCTGGTGATGTTCTGCTGTTTATGAAAGTTCACCAAGCTGTACATTTATGATTGTTATATGTTATGATTAAATGAAAAAAAGTCCAAAAAATCAAGGCAGAGAGGAAATGAGAGTAGAAAGATATAAGGAAATGAAGAAGGACGTTAAGACATAAAAATAAAAACGTATGCTTAAGGACCTAAATATCTGGCAGGAGTGGGGCACAAGTGTGTCTCTCAGCTTCCTGGCAGTCAAGACATACACAACAACACAATCAATGAAATGATTCAGTGTTTGTAAGATAAAAACAAGCCAACTGTGCTCAGAAAGAACACAATTATTCTTAGAAATGAAGTTCGAGGAAAATTTCTCTTGAGGGTTTTCAGAGAGAGAGATGTTGGGTAACAAAATGAACAACCTATGTCCTTGACCCCATCCTAACAGTAGAGGCCACGGTGTCACAATGACCTTCTCCTTAGGCTGATGCCATAAAACCAAAGAACAATTCAAGGAGAGTAATTTGGGATAGAGGAGTAGCATGGGGAGAGACAAACAGTGCAGTGAAGGTGTGCCACTGTGTATGGGAATAAGTGGTCTACCTATCCTTCAGGATACTGCTCATAAATTGTGTTTTTATTTCCCATACACCAAGCTTTTGATAAGCATTGCCCGGCAGTGAGTTCAAAGTCACATTCTCTAGGACCGGTACCTAGAGTCCTGCTATTGTACATGGTCAATAAAATGGAGGGGGCGGGCAGAACAGGAGATAACAGCCATTCGTTTGAACAGTTAGTGGAACTGGGGGTTGGACTGATAGCCTCTGAAAGACTATCAAAGAAAGTCAATATGCAGAGTAACTATTAAAATATTATTCATGTCTCTTTCCTAAAGAAAAGATCTGTTCTCTCCATAGCATGTTCTAAGCAAGATACTCTACAACCTACCCTTCACACTCATGGATAATGTAGCTACCCTCCTCAAAAATTTTCAGTGGCTCCCCATGCCTACTAATTTCAAAGCTATTAGCAGGAATATCAGGCCTTTTACACACACCTAATCCTGCCTTTCTAGTCACATCTATTATCTCTCCCTACATATCCTAGGATTCAACCATACCTCACTGTTCAATGCTTTCCCAATATGCCATATGGTCTCAGACCTCCTCTTGCCTTTGTTTATGTTCTTCAGATTTGGTATTTTCTCACAAAGAAAGAAGAAATCAGGTGTTCAGTTTATGGCAAGCCCTCTTGTGTCTGTCACCTCACTGTCACAGAAGCAGTAATTCATGCCTCCTATAAATTCACCCTCAGCCTCCATGTCACAGTACTGAGCCCTAAACAAAAATGTCCCCGTGAGCATGTACATAGAGTTAGTGAATCACTTACCCTACAATATGGCTCCTTCTTTTTTATATCCTCCTGTTGGATTAGCCTTAAGCCCTGGACACCATTCTGCTGGCCTCTCTCATATAAGGCCTGAAGTCTGGGAATTTCTTCTTGTTCAACAGCTACTATAAGCTTCAAAAAAAAAAACCAAAAAAAACAAAAAAAAACAAAAAAGATAAAGAATATGGATAGAGTTAAACATATAGCTTTTATTAGCTATAAAAGATAAAGTCAACAGAAAACCATACATTATTGCATGATTCAAATTCAGTTGATTTTTATCTACTTCTCTCTTTCTTCATGACCTCAATTTCCTCCTCCACTGAAAAACGTTATCTTAAGAAAACTGCATTAAAACAAATTTTCCCCAAAAGTTAGATGTAGCCTCAATCTCCCCTTCTGCTATCATGGTTGCTACATGAATCTTGGCCACAGCAACTGTCATCAATATCACTCCCTCAATCCCAAAGATGAGAAGCACAGGTGGCTTTGTCTTTACAATTAAAATACAAAAACAAAAACAAAAAACAGAACAAACAGAAAAACAGAATGACCTTCTTTTTTATAAGAGAATGTAAAATACCCATATATCAGAAAGACAGTAGTATTCAGTATAATGGATATCACTAACAGAAAAACAATTCACTTTATTTCCTAGAATAAAGTATATTATAAAATATTTACTAATGCATTCTACTGCAGAGGGGAAAAAAACAGCAAATTAATCAACTTTACTTAGGATTCTTTTTCATTTTATTTCTAGGCAAAGTATCTTTTTGAAGTAGTTTCTTCCTTAATTAACAGCTACTAGAAGAGAAAAGCAGAGATGCATATTCACAGGTACGTTAAGATTCACAAATTGCTATTTCACAGCAAGAAGTCACCAGAATTTCATGAGATTATACTTTTAATCAAGGCATAAAGGTTATTTAAATCAACAAATAATTAACCTCAAAAATAAAAGTGGAATCAAAGGACACTATCAAGAAAGAGAAAAGACAACCCATAGAATGACTGAAAATATTCACAAATTACATAGCTGTATGGCAACAAATTAGATAATCCAAATGAAATGGAAACGTTCATAGAAAAACACAAACTTCTAAAACTAACTCAGGAAGAAAAAGAATCTGAATACACCTGTAACAAGTAAAGAGATTGAATTAGTAACTTTAAAACTTCCCATAAAGAAAAGCTCAGGCCCAAGGGCTTTACACATGAATGATACCCTATGTTTAAAGAAAAATTAATACCAATTCTGCATAAACTCTTTCAAAAAACAGGAGAGGAGGGGCGCCTGGGTGGCTCAGTCAGTTAAGCTTCCGACTTCAGCTCAGGTCATGATCTCACAGCCCATGAGTTCAGCGTCGGCCTGGAGCTTACTTCAGATTCTGGGTCTCCTACTCTCTGCCCCTCCCCTGCTTACACTCTGTCTCCCCCCCCCCCCCAAAAAAAAAACCAACAAAACACAGAAGAGGAGGGAATACGTCCTAATTCTATGAGGCCAGTATTAGCCAGATACCCAAACCAAACACAGATATCAAAAGAAAATAAAACTGCAGACCAGTGACCCATATAATATTGATGCAAAAATCCTGAACACAACAATAGTAAACTGAGTGAGGTAACATAAAAAAACAAGGGGCGCCTGGGTGGCGCAGTCGGTTAAGCGTCCGACTTCAGCCAGGTCACGATCTCGCGGTCCGGGAGTTCGAGCCCCGCGTCAGGCTCTGGGCTGATGGCTCGGAGCCTGGAGCCTGTTTCCGATTCTGTGTCTCCCTCTCTCTCTGCCCCTCCCCTGTTCATGCTCTGTCTCTCTCTGTCCCAAAAATAAATAAACGTTGAAAAAAAAATTAAAAAAAAAAACAAAAAACTATACACTGTGACCAAGTGGGATTTATTACAGGAGGTAAGATCAATTTAACATCCAAAAGTCAATTAATGTAATATACCATATTAACAGAATATAAAAACAACATGATTGCCTCAACAAAAGTGGAAAAGATGAGACAGAAAATCCACACCATTCCATGATAAAAAAAACAAAACAACACTTAACAAACTTGGGGCACCTGGGTGGCTCAGTTGGTAAAGTATGCGACTCTTGTTCCCAGGGTTGTGGGTTTGAGCTCCATGTTGGGTGTAGAGACTACTTAATAAAAATCTTAGGGGCGCCTGGGTGGCTCAGTCGGTTAAGCGGCCGACTTTGGCTCAGGTCATGATCTCGCGGTCAGTAAGTTCAAGCCCTGCGTCGGGCTCTGTGCTGACAGCTCAGAGCCTGAAGCCTGTTTCAGATTCTGTGTCTCCCTCTCTCTGACCCTCCCCCGTTCATGCTCTGTCTCTCTCTGTCTCAAAAATAAACGTTAAAAAAAATTTTTTTTAAATAAAAATCTTAAACAACAAAACAAAACAAAACTATCAATAAAAAAGAACTCCCTCAATCTTATAAGGGGCATTTGCAGAAAACCTACAGCTAGCATCATACTTAATAGTGAAAGATTGAATGCTTTCTCTCTAATCAGCAACAATACAAGGATGTCCATTTTCACTACTTCTATTCAACACTGTATTTGTGATCCTACCTGGGGAAATTAGGCAAGAAAAAAAAAAAAAAAAAAAAATATATATATATATATATATATATATAAGGTATCCAAACTGAAAAAGAAGTAAAATTATCTTATTTGCAGATGGCATGATCCTGCATATAGAAAATCCTAAGGAATCCAGACACAAAGAAACTATAATGAGTTTAGCAAGGCTTCAAGAAAAAAGAACAATATATAAAAAATCATATTCTATACATTAGCAATGAATAATTCAAAATGAAATTAAGAAAACATTTCTCCTCACAAAAGCATCAAAAAGAATAAAATACTAAGGAATAAATTTTGCAAAAAAAATGCAAGACCTGTACACTGAAAAATACAAAACATTGTTGAAAGAAATTAAAGAAGATCTAAAAAAAAAACTGGGAAGACATTCCCATGCTCATGGTTTGCAAGATTTAATATTGTTAAGATGGCAATACTCCCCAAATTGATCTATAGATTCAACACAATCTCTATCAAAATTCTAGTTGCTTTTTTGGAGAAACTGACTAACCCTAAAACTCATATGGAAATGCAGAGGACCCAGAAGAGTCAAAATAATCCTGAAAAAAGGACAAAGTTAGAGGACTCACACTTCCTGATTTCAAAATATAATCAAGAGCCACAATAATGAAGATACTACGGTATTGGCATAAAGATCGATGTACATCAATGAAATAGAATTGAGAATCCTAAATATACCATCTTACATTTATGCTCAACTAACTTTTGATAAAGGTGTCAAAACAATCTTTTGATTGTTAGAATCAACAGAAAGAACGGTCTTTTCAATAAATGGTACTGAGACAACTGCGTAGCTACATGCAAAAGAATGAATTTGAGCCCCTTCCTCACACTATGTGCCAAAATCAATTTAAAGTGATCATATACTGTAAGTATAGGTACAGGGCTGGGGTAAGGGGCTCTGCTTCTGGTGGCAGAGTCTGGGGAAGGAGCAGGAGGCCAGCTGTGAAGGTGGTAAGCTCCTGAAATAGCCAAAGAAGCAGGCCAAGGAAATGAACTAGGAAGATAAGGCATTCAAGCAGAAACAAAAAGAGAAGAAACTCAGGGGGCTAAAAGTGAAGGCTGTGGGAAACAATCTTCTGGCCACAGTTGGAATTAAGAAATCTGGCAAAAAATAAGTTGTTCCTTGTGCCTGAGGCCTGAGGCAGTGGTGATCTTTAATTCCATTCTTGTTTAAACATTTGGATTACCTGCCATAGTATCTGTTGCCACCTACAGCTAGAATAAAGTGTCATCTTGGACCCTGATGTATGTTTAAGAATACATTTTTGTAAAAATAAAAAATCCTGGGGCGCCTGGGTGTCTCAGTCGGTTAAGCAGCCGATTTCGGCTCAGGTCATGATCTCGCGGTTTGTGAGTTCGAGCTCTGCGTCGGGCTCTGTGATGACAGCTCAGAGCCTGGAGCCTGCTTCGGATTCTGTGTCTGGCTCTCTCTCTCTGTCCCTCCCCTGTTCATGCTCTGTCTCCTCTGTCTCAAAAATGAATAAAACATTAAAAAAATATTAAAAAAAAATAAAAAATAAAAAATCTTACAGTGGCTCATCTTCTCTAAAGAGAACTAAAGTTCTTCTCACTCAGCCATTCCTACCTTAGCTCTGAAGTCAGAGTAAACCCAGCCCAGGATCTTGCCAAAGTTTGTTCTTCAATCTTTGATCTACCTCAAATTCTGTCCCACCTGGAGTTAAATCAACTCAGTTGGGGGGAAAAAGTGATCATAGATCTAAATGTCAAAGCTAAGGATATAATAAAACTCTTAGAAACGTAGGATAATTTTTCATGATCTAAGGGTAGGCAATGATTTCTTAGATATGACACAAAAAGCATAAGCAACAAAAGAAAAAAGGTAACTGGACTTCATCAAAATTAAAAGCTTCTGTGCTTCAAAGTATATCATCAAGAAAGTAAAAAAAAAACAAACTACAGAAAAGGAAAAAATACTTAGTAACAGTTAAAGTATTACCATTACTATTATTATTACCATTACTATTATTACTATTTTATTTTATACATAAAAACATTTCAGTATTTTAGTAAATATCATATAGCTGATAAGGGACTGTATCAAGAATATATAAAGAACACATATAGCTCAAGAATAAAGACAAATAACTCAATTTTTAAATGGGCAAAAGATCTGAATAGACATTTCTCCAAAGAAGATAACTGAATGGCCAATAAGCATGTTGAAAAGATGTTCAACACCATTAATTACTAGGGAAATGCAAATCAAAACCATATTGACATACCACTTCACACCTACTAGGATGGCTAAAAGACACAATAACAGGTGTTGGCAAGGATGTGGAGATACGGAAATCCTCATTACTGATGGCAATTTAAAATAGTGTGGAACTTTGGGGCATGTGAGTGGCTCAATCGGTTAAGTGTCTGACTTCAGCTCTGGTCATGATCTTGTGGTTCACGAGTTTGAGCCCCACATCAGGCTCTGTGCTGACAGCTCAGCACCTGGAGTCTGCCTCAGATTCTGTGTCTCCTTCTCTCTCTGCCTCTCCCCAGCTCGTACTCTGTCTCTCCCCGACTTATACTCTCTGTCTCTCAAAATAAATAAAAATAATTTTTAAAAATGTTTAAAAATAAAATAAAATAGTGCGGAACTTTAAAAAAAAGTTTGGCAGTTCCTCGACATGTTAAACTTGGAGTTACCATATGACCTGAGAATTTCACTCCTAGGTATGTATCTGAGAGAAATGAAAATACAGGTCTGTACAGCCAACAGGCACATGAAAAGATGCTCAACGTCACTCCTCATCAGGGAAATACAAATCAAAACCACACTGAAATACTACCTCACGTTGGTCAGAGTGGCTAAAATGAACAAACCAGGAGACTATAGATGCTGGCAAGGATGTGGAGAAACGGGAACCCTCTTGCACTGTTAGTGGGAATGCAAACTGGTACAGCTGCTCTGGAAGACAGTGTGGAGGTTCCTCAAAAAATTAAAAATAGACCTACCCTATGACCCAGCAATAGCACTGCTAGGAATTTACCCAAAGGATACAAGAGTGCTGATGCATAGGGGCACTTGTACCCCAATGTTTATAGCAGCACTTTCAACAATAGCCAAATTATGGAAAGAGCCTAAATGTCCATCAACTGATGAACGGATTAAGAAGTTGTGGTTTATATATACAATGGAATACTACTTGGCACTGAGAAAGAATGAAATCTGCCCTTTTGTAGCAACGTGGATGGAACTGGAGAGTGTTATGCTAAGTGAAATAAGTCAGGCAGAGAAAAGACAGATACCATATGTTTTCACTCATAGGTGGATCCTGAGAAACTTCACAGAAGACCAGGGGGGAGGTGAAGGGGGACAAAAAAAAAAGTCACAGAGAGGGAAGGAGGCAAACCATAAGAGCCTCTTAAATACTGAGAACAAACGGAGGGTTGATGGGGGGTTGGGGGAGAGGGGAAAGTGGGTGATGGGCATTCAGGAGTGCACCTGTTGAGATGAGCACTGGGTGTTGTACGGAAACCAATTTGACAATAAATTATATATTAAAAAAATACAGGTCCATACAAAAAAAGTTTACATAAATGTCCATAGCAGCATTATACATAATAGTCTAATAGCAGTGTTCATAATAGTCAAATATGGGAACAACCTAAATGTCTGTCAACTGATAAATAGGCAAATAAAATTTGATATAGCTGCGCAATGGATTATAAAAAGGAATAAAGTACTGATTCACGCCATAAGATAAATGAAGCTTGAGAACATTATGCTAAGTAAAAGAAGCCAGTCACAAAAGACAACATATTGTAGGATTCTATTTATAGGAAACTTCCAGAATAGGCAAATCCACAGAGACAGAAAGTATATTAGTGGTTGCCAGGAGCCGGGGAAAGGTAGGAATAGGAAGTGAGAGGTATAGGCAATGACTGTTAATGCATAAAGGTTTCTTTTTGAGGTAATGTACATGTTCTAAAATCAGACAGTGGTGACAGCTGCATGATTTTATGAATATACTAAAAACCAAATTGAACACTTCAATAAAAGGGTGAATTGTATGGCATACTGTATATAAATTATATGTCAATAAAACTGTTATTTTTTAAATTACGTGGAGTTAGTCATACCACTTTTTCTAAAGTTATTTTCTAACATTAGACTTTGAAAATTACATAAAGAGAGAAAAGCCATTTTTTTTTAATTCAACATTAAACATTGCTAAGAAAATGCTAGTTATAAGTAAGTCAAGGCTGTAGTAAAATGCCTTACCTTACCACATTGCTTGTAGGAAATTCCTTTTTGCTTACAATACTCATAGATGAGGGCTGCACCTTGTACACATAATTTAGCTTTTAGAGATTCAGGTTTATAATAAATTCCACTATGTATGACACCACTGTTATGTCCAGTCTGGTGAATAGCTAACAGACGAGAGAAACAGGATAAGAGAAACCATACAAAGTATTCAAAAGCTACAAAGTGGAGGAACAAACAAAGTTGAAGTTAGTAGAGACCACATTATTGAAAATTCTGCCTGAGTTTGTTCTTATAGGCAGGACACTGGTAACTTCTTCTAGTAGCCATCCCTGGTGTCCATGCCACATCCCCTCAGGCCATCTTTCACTTCAGTTACAACTTTGATGCACAAACCCACTCCTCACTACTAGCAAACTTTGGTACACAAACCCAACTCTCCCTGCTGGCAAACCCACTATAGCTCTGGGTATTCCGCCCCACGGCCTTTTCTAATGTGACAGGAGGGGAGAGGGAGAAGATTACAACTCAATGTCCCCAGGGGCAATCCTCAGCCAGTAGAAACACTAGCTGATGGAAAAATGAGCACAATCCTTGGAAATGTTTATGTTGCTCCTCAGAGGTCCCAGAGGAATCAAGCTCACAATTGCAACCTTGATTATGTACCCTCCTGTGGCTTTTCTTCCTTTCAGGCTTACTCTCCACACTCCTCACTTCTGCCTCCTAAACAACATCTCAAATAAATCACCTCTACTCAAGTTCTGGTCCCAGGCTCTGCTTTATGAAGAACCCAAACTAAGGTACTAATAATGACATTCAACATGAAAGATGCAGAACTGAAATAATGAGCAGGTATTCAGGTTAAGCCCAAAGAGCAACACTGGTAATATACATACCCAAATCTTTCTCCTTTTCCAGAACACCAATGGAAAGTGCTGGATGTCGCAGGATGAGTGCTCTGGCAGAGGCAAGGCCCACAATTCCGCCACCAATAACGACTACATCAAATGAGCTTTAAGAGAAAGTCACCTTTAAAATATTTTACTTTACATGTTTACAGTAGATCTCATCAAATTTCGTGTGCATAATTTTCATCAAACTATTAATCATTACAATCTAATTATCATTACAAACTATTATCATTACAATCAAATATTTATTGGGCTTCATGACATTGTCTTCTTAAAGGAAAAAGCCTTTAAGAATTACATACATTGCTGGGTCAGTAATATAAGCTGCCACACCCAGCAGGCAGGGTAACTAGTTCCCAAGCCTCTCTCAATCTCACCCTCCACAGCACTCTGCCTGGGCAGTGTTTACTCTGTGTTAAGCATCACACTCTTCTCTACCAACTATTCATTTAAAACTCAAGTGCAGTATTCTTGAGGATAAACCAACACATTAGGTCTTTAAGACTTAGGTCCTTCAAGACACTCAAGTCTTCAGTGTGCAAGAACTTTTTTCTACTGAGAAGGAAACAGCCAGTGAGAATTTCAAACCTTAGGGAAATAACTGATCCAGAAATAGGCTTACAGCCACAATTTTAGCCATGATAAATCCGGATTATACAACCATTTCAAAGATTAGGAAGGGCATGTATAGTTTATCTAATTCAGTAATGAGAAGCCGAAAAAGATTACCTTTAGCACCTACCTCATGCCCAACATATCTACTTTTGTAAGCATATGGCTAATCTTGCTTTTTCTATATCCCATCTATTTCACCTCCTCCTGCATTAAATTATTTTGATGCAAATCCTAAACAGCATGTGTAAATATTTCAATATGTTATTTCTAAAAGGCGTCTTTAAAACATGCACACAATACCAGTATTCTAATTTTTAAAAATTTACAATAAATGTATTATATCATCAAATATTCACCATAAAACTTTTAGAAGAAAACAAAGGAAAAAACCTTTGGGATCTAGGGCTAAGTGAAGAGAAGACACCAAAGCATGATCCATATAAGGAAAACTGATAAACTGGACTTCATCAAAATTAAAAATTTTGTTCTGCAAAACATTTTGTTAAGGGGGTAAGAAGACAACCAACAAGTTGGTTGCAAGCCACATATCTGACAAAAGACTCATATCTAGAATATATAAAGAACTCCCACATAAGCCATTTTGAAAATGCGCAAAAGAACAAATTTCATCAAAGAGGATAGATCTACAGATGGAAAATAAGCACATGAAAAGATGTTCACTACCATTAATGACTAGGGAAATGCAAATTAAAACTACAATAAGATGTCACTACACTCCTCTTAGAATGGCTAAAATTTAAAAAGTGGTAACACCAAATGCTGGTGAGAATGAGGAGGAACTGGATCACTCACACACTGCCGGTAGGAATGTGAAATAGTACAGCCACCCTGGAAAAAGAGTATAGCAGTTTCTTAAAAAACTAAACATTTATCTTTGCCATTGTATAACACACTCCACTCAAGTCAGATAATTGGTTTAGGCCTTGACGTTGGCACAACCTCCTTTGTTCTGTTCTCACTCGTACATAGGAAAAACAGATCTTTGGGCTTATATCTTACCCAATTTGGGCCACATCATTGATCTCCCACTCTTCCTCAGGCCATTCTTTGGAGTGTTGAAGATCTCCCACTTAAAGGATATAATGGTCTCTTTTTGAGTCCCAAACATGGACTCCACTCATCTCAAGTCTTTCTGTAAGGGAAATTCTAATATTCAGAACCTGGATCCCAGGTGCATGACTTCATGTTTTATGAACCTCTGGTGTACTCTTCTTTTATAAATCAATACTCAGTATTTCTCAATGGATATTCCTTTTATGGCCCTCTATTAAAAGCCATGCCTACAATGAAAATAAAAAACTAAGCATATGTTGGGGGACCTGGGTGGCTCAGTTGGTTGAGCACCGACTTCGGCTCAGGTCACTATCTCGCGGTCCGTGAGTTCGAGCCCCGCATCGGTCCCCTGTGCTGACAGCTCAGAGCCCGGAGCCTGTTTCAGATTCTGTGTCTCCCTCTCTGTGACCCTCCCCCGTTCATGCTCTGTCTCTCTCTGTCTCAAAAATAAATAAACGTTAAAAAAAAAAAAACTAAGCATGTGCTAACTAAATATGTCTTAGCAACTACACCCTTGGGCATTTATCTCAGAAAAATAAAAACTGATGTTCATACAAAAACCTGTATATAAATGTCACAGCAGCTGTACTCATAAGAGCCCCAAATTATAAACAGTTCAGATGTCCTTCAACTGGTGAATGGTTAAACAAACTGTAATACAACCATATGATGAAATATTACTCAACAACTAAAAGGAAACTGCTGTCAATATAGGCAACACCGTGGATGAATCTCCAAGACGTTATGCTGTGTGAAAAAAGCCAATCTCAAAAGGTTATATACTGTGTAATTCTACTTATAAAACATTCTCAAAATGACAAAATTTTACAGCTAGAGACTAGATTAGTGATTGCCAAGGGTTAGGAAGGGTGAAGAGATGGTATGTGAATATAAAGGGATTGGTAACATAAGAGATATCTTTGTGGTGTATTTTGTGATGACAGTTACACAAAGCAGCATGATTAAATTGCATAGAAACACACACACAAATGAGTGCATCTAAAAACTGATGAAATCTGAACACGGTCTGTGTCATACCAATGTCAATTTCCTAGTTTTGATATTGTACTATAGTTAGGGAAGACGCTATCATTGGGGTAAACTGGCTGAAGGTTACCTAAAATCTGCATTTTTGCAATTTCCTGTGGGTCTAGAATTATTTCAAAATAAAAAGCATACACAAAACCCTCACTAACTCTACCTTGTTTCCTTAAGAAAAGCATTCCCAAAATAACTGTCTACATACCCCCACTATGAATCACAAATCCTATACCACTCTAATCCTCCAAATTAACACACAGCAGCCAGTCAACTTTTGAAACCTCAACATTCAAGTACTCCCTCTTCTTAAAAGCCCTCTAAATCTCCCAATTCCTTTAGAATAAAGTTCAATGTGTAGTTAAAATCAAATCAAGTCTCTGCTGTTGATGTAGCCTGTCTCCAGTATCATGCCACACCATCTCTATTCCACTAAGCTCCAGCCACATTCAATTTGCCCACCTTCTACTTCTCAAAATATCCAAGAGCTTTCCAGCTTTAATGCCTTAGCATAAGCCATTTCCTTCACACAGAGCAGAGAAAGACCGTGGTTTCTAATGTGACCTCCAAACTTCAAATCACAGGACACTTACTTGTGCAGGTTTTGACTAGTAACTGAACTGCTTCTCACAGGGCAATTCTATGCAGTGTTTGCCAGGAACTGACTGATTTAAGAATGGTTTCAAATCATCCAAGCAACATCAGGGATGCCAGCTAATAAACAGTTTCTTTGATTGCTTAGTGTGATAGGTCCTTTAACCCTTAAAACGACCACCTACGGGAGAGACTAGGCTCCTACTCACAACTGAGCCTTTAAGAAGCTTAAGTAACCCACCCAAGAATTGAAAGGGAAGTGGAGGGTAGTACTGAAAACCAGAACTGCTCTAGAGCTCCACTCAACACCGCCTTATTCTTTTCATCCGTCACACAAACACAACCAGTGAATCCTACAGGTAACTCCTGGGATCCGAGGTTGCAGCCAGGGCTCCACAGGACCCCACCTTCACTCACGCCCGGGGCAGGGAAGTAGAGTAGGGGCAGAGGTCCAGCAAGAGGCACCTCCGAGAGAAGCGGTCGCACAGGCGGCGAGGGCAGGCCAGCGGCTACTCACCGGGTGCTAGCTGGGCGGCCACCTTGGCACAGCGGCCAGGACCTCCCCGGCGCCGGCCGGCCTGCGGAGGAGAACCCCCCGGGGAAACCTCCGAGGGCCGGGCCGCAGGCACCGCGGATATAGCGCAGTGCGGGGACCATCGCCTGCGCCCCTCCCCCGTCCTCCCTCAGCCCCCAGAGGTGGTCCCTCGAGCGGGACGCTGCTGGGCTCTCGGCGCTGTCTAATCCCGCCTCCCACTCAGGGGCCAATGGAGCACGTGTCTTCGCCCCACGTGGGAGCGACGCCAGTAGCCAATGGACGCGCACGGCGGAGGGCGAAGGGCAGGCCGGCGGCGCCGTAGACGCGGGGCACGCTCGCTCGCTCCCTCCCTTCCTCCAATGCCGTGAGTAGAGGAGCTAGGCCCCGCGCGAGGCGGGAGTAGGGTGGTGGTTACGCTCTGCCCTTTTCCTTCTCGCACTACGGGGCTCACTGAAAAGGTGGCCCGCCTGTCATCTCAGGCCCTGCGTCCTCGGGGCCTTGGGAGAGAGTGCGGGCGTGACTGGGGTGAAAGCTCTCATTTGGGCGGGCCCAGCGGCCTCCCTGCCTCTGGCTCGGCCCTTGTCTGCGGGAGGCCCATTGCTGGCCACCCGCAGGCGAATTGCCCACTGAGGGGCGCTGCCCGTCCGGCCCTAGCTCTCGCTCCGGACGGAGGCCTTGCGGCAACGCCTGGTAGCCTGCGGTCTTCTGGACTTCTTTTTGTAGGGCTCCTGACGGTGTCATTTCTTGGTGTTGTAAATATCGAGCGCCTAGAAGAACCAGATGGCTCTGTCTCTGCCATCATTAGGCAGTCTGTTTCCTTGTCTTAAATCCTGGGTGGAGATACAGATTTAAACCCACTGTGCGGACCTGGGTATACGGGGCTCTTCCGTACAGGTCTCTTCACCCCGTGTCCTTATCTGTAAAGTGAAGGAGGTGGGCTATGGAATCCCTAAGCGACCTTCCGACTGAAGTTTGGTGATTGGCCCTCACCGTGGCCGTTTAACGCCTGTGCTCAGTGCTTATCGGCAGTTTTTCATTTTTAGGGTCAGAACAGCTGAACAGAACAAAATTAGAATGTTAAAAACTTTATTGCTGGAAGGACTTTGATTTGGTTCCAACTGTTTCGTCTGGTGGCTTGGGGAAGTCACTTCGTCTCTGCCTCGGATCTCTTCTGTGAACTAGGAGTAATAGCTGTGTCTCTCACACAGGGCTGTTGTGTGGATTACATGAAATAAAGCCCAAGGGTGTTTAGCGGAGTGAAATACAGTTGACCCTTGAAGAGCACAGGTTTGAACAACTCCTGTCCACTTGGAGGCAGTTGCTTTTCAATAAATCCAATACAGTACTCTAAATGTATTTTCCTTATGATTTTCTTTCCTCTAGTTTATTATAAGAACATAGTGAAGGGGCGCCTGGGTGGCGCAGTCGGTTAAGCGTCCGACTTCAGCCAGGTCACGATCTCGCGGTCTGTGAGTTCGAGCCCCGCGTCGGGCTCTGGGCTGATGGCTCAGAGCCTGGAGCCTGTTTCCGATTCTGTGTCTCCCTCTCTCTCTGCCCCTCCCCCGTTCATGCTCTGTCTCTCTCTGTCCCAAAAATAAACAAACGTTGAAAAAAAAATTAAAAAAAAAAAAAAGAACATAGTGTATACTATATAACATGCAAAATGTGTGTTAATCACCTATGTTATTGGTAAGGCTTCTAATCAAACAGTAGGCTGTTAGCAGTTAAATTTGAGGGGAGTCAAAAATCCTATGCAGACTTTCAACTGCCCTTAACCCTTATGTTGTTGAAGGGTCAACTGCACTGGATAAATGACTTTTTATTACGTTCAAATGGTTTTACCTCCTGGACAGTTGAATGCCTTTGTTTGTGAAAACAACATAGAATGTTACCTGCTTTTTCCATCACAAATGAAAAAATAATAATAATGAGATGGTTATTCCTTAAATTCAGTTTTTTGTTTTGAGATAATTGTAGAGTCCCATACAGTTGTAAGGAACAATAGAGATCCTGTGTACCTTTCACCCCTTCTCCCCCCATGAAAACATCTTGCAAATCTGTAGGACAGTGTCATAACCAGGAAATTGACATTGACATAATCCGTTGATCTTCCTCAGGTTTCCCTAGCTTTACATTTGTGTGTCTATTTAGTTCTGTTTAGTTTTTATCACATGTGTAGATTGTTGTGTCACCACCACGGTCCAGCTACAACACAGTTCAGTCACCACAAGGGATCTACGGGTACCCTTTTATAACTTCACTCCTTTGGGGCACCCCTTCCCCAATCTGTAATTTTTTGGAATTAGCTATTTTTTACTTAGGGATCCCTTGGGATCGTTGTATGTATGAAAGGTTCATTCCTTCTTACTGGGGAGTAGTATTTCATGATATGGGTATACCACAATAGGTTTAACCGTTCACCCGTTGAAACACATCTGAGTTCTAATTAGCTATTTGGAATAAAGCTGCTATGAACATTAATGTGCTGCTTTTTGTGTGAACCTGTTTTTGTTTCTCTGGGATAAATGCCTAAGAGTCCAATTGCTGGGTCATATAAACAAATGTTTAGTGTTGTAAAAAAACAGGCAAACTGTTTCCAAAATGGCTGTACCAGGGCACCTGTGTGGCTCAGTCAGTTGATCGTCCGGCTCTTGGTTTCGGCTCAAGTCATGATCCCAGGTTTGTGGGATAGAACCCTGCATCAGCCACCACGCTGAGTATGGAGCCTGCTTAAGATTCTCTTTCTCTTCCCTCTGCCCCTCTCCCCCAGTCCCTCGGTCTCTCTCTAAAATAAAAAACAAAAAACAAAGTGGCTGTTCCTTTATACATTCCCACCAGCAATGTTTTGAGTGATCTGGTTCTTATCACCAGCAATTGGTGTTGTCACTGTTTTTAATTTTTGCCATTCTGATAGGTGTTTACTGGAGATGGTTATTTTTTAGTTTGCACTGGAGGTAGTGGATTTTTATTACTAGGTTGAATACAGAATTACACATGTTTATGGTCAACTTTCATGGGACGCTTGAGCCCAAAGTAGTGACTTGTTTACCGTGTCATTTTGAGTACATGCTTCTTTGTTTAGCAAGATGAAAGAACTCACAATACATCTGCTCTTTGTATAACTTTTTTTTCTGCTTACCTTCCCCTAGGTTTGACTGTACCTTAATTTGTTTCAGTTAAGTAATTTCAAGTCAAGAGCTTACCTTCCATTCATACACCCTGTAATGTCTTGGGTGTGACATTTTGTATTCATGACACCACCCTCAGCTGAGAGTTCAAGTTCATCTTCCATCTATGTCAGAATGAATAAGACATTACTTCACTGGATCCCATGTGATGTTGGCCGAGGAATGGCTTTAGGGAACTTTGCTTCCAATTCCTAATGAATTTTTCTCTTCCTTTTCACTAGACTCTATACACCTCAGGAATAAGAGTTGGCATCAATATTGGGTGATTTGCAGTGAGGTGGGGTTGTAATTTGGGGGAAAATCTCCCCAAATCTGCCCCTTCACATTTTTATCACCCTCAAGAAATAGTTCTTTAGTTCAGTCTTTTGGGCCACTTAGTTAGCCATTGCTTTGGATAGCCCAGCTAAGTAAAAACAAAACTTCCACTGTTATTTTTATTAAAATTTTTTTTTTTTAATTTTAGGTAGGCTCCATGCCCAATGTGGGACTTGATTGAACTCACAACCCTGAGATCGAGAGTTGCATGTTCTACAAACTGAACCAGCCAAGCACCCCAGAACTTCCACTTTAAAAAAAAACTTACTTTTCTTATGCAAACAGGGGAACCCTCAACCAAACTTACTCAGAAACATTTTGTGTGCTTCCTATTTTGAATCAAACAGAGATCTAGCCTTCTGTAAGTAACAAGCATAATTGCAATTTTTAGAAACATGTGCTTTCAGCCATGCTATGAGAGTAAGAAGGAGCTTTTTTAAATGATTTTTTAATTTCTGAATTATTTATTGAAGCAATAATTTAGTAGTGGCTATTTTTTTTTTTTTTAGCTTGCTGTTAACTGGTTTGTTTTTTTCCCCCAATCATTAGAGCTAAATTCACCAACTCACCACTAGAGGTCTCCTCTTTCCCTATAGAAAACATTTCCAGAAGTAACTGCTTGAATTCTAAAATCAGCAGGGGTGCAGTTGAGAATGTAAAACCCTACCAATTTATTATTTTTTTACCTTTATTGCCAAGTAAAATTTTTATATTCATGTTTAAAGTATTTTAAATATAATAATCTAGTATTTTTAGAGATCCTAGCTGGAGTAAATTTAGCCTTTCCTTTAAACTGAATTATAAGGTGAACCAAAACGAATCAAGTGAAGGTACTCAATTTTCACAGACTACTCTAATTTACTTAATAACAGTCTCTCTGGTTTGCCTTTCTCTATGGAAATATATCAACCATTGAAGACCACTAATTAGTAAATATCTATTAAACTCTTGAATTTGGTGGATGGGAATGTGCTAGGTGCTAAGAAAAATGGAAATGAATAAGATGTAATCCTTGCTCTCCTTTTTCCTCTGCACACTTTTCTTTTTGTCTGCCTAACTAGAAACTCTTAATTATCCTTTAAGACCCTCTCAAAAGACACCTCTAGTGTGAAGCCTTCCCTTCCCTCCCTCCTCTTGTGTTTCACAGAATTTGTTAATACCTGTTTAGACATATTGCATGCTATTTATTTGTTTTTATGTTGTCTGTCTTCATTAGAGTATATATTCTATGAGGACAAAGAACCTTGTCTTTCTCTGTCTCTCCTTTGTTGTTTTTTAATCCTACCATTGTATCTCTGGCACTAAGAATAGCAGATATTCAATAAATACTTACTGAGTGAATGAATGAATGGATGGGTAGAGATGGCATTTGAATCAGGTCTTGAGGCTGGGTAAGATTTCCACAGACAGGATGGGGATGGAGAGCAGGGAGGGACGGGAAATAGGACAGCCTAAGTTGAAGCTGGAAAGCCCAGATAAATGAGATTGGCAGCCAGTTGAGTTATCAGAGGTGGGCACAGGTGGAGAGAGCTTTAACAAAAAGTTGGAAAGGGCTGAGAATGAGATAGTGATAGCAGGTGGAAGGTTTGCAGTGATGAAGGCAGATGATGGTAGAAAAGAAATAAAGAACGGAGGTGATCCTGGGTTCTGTCCTCAGACCTCATCTCTCACTGTTCTATAGCCTCAACATCTGCAGTCACTTCTCAGCTCTAGGGTGGTTCCCACTCAGGCCTCTTTCTAGTCTTCTTATTCCCAAGTTCTAGTACCATCCATTGACTGAGGAAAAAGCTCTGGACTGGTAGGAGAGAGCACTAGGTTCAGGTCTCAGTGCTACCACCAATTAGCCATGAAACATTAAGTTCTTTTAAACATATGCAGTTATTAAATCTCCACCTTGTTCCAGAAAGGATTTAGGGTGTCAGCAAGTTGCTTAATATGAGGGCCTGTTTCCTCATCTCTAAATGGTCTAGGTGGTTTAAGTTCATTCTAGTTCTCCCATTTTGTGAATCACTCTAATAATTTGTTGGTTATCTCCACTTAGAAGTTCTGCTAACACTTCATAGTTAGGATATGAAAAACTGGGGATGGGGGTGGGAGAAACCTACAGCTGGTTCTGACACTGATTTCTATTCATGGCATCACCATCCAACCAGTGACCCAAGACCAAAACTTAATGTCATCTTCAACTATTCTGGCCCTTCCCAGAACATCTCACTGAGATGTGGAATCCACTCTGTAATGTCATTCCCATTCTTTCCCCATTTGGTCCTTTCCCATGGCTATATGTAGTTGAAGCCCTTGTTAGCTGTTTCTTTGTTTTTTTCTATTGACCCTCAGTCTTAATGCTGTTGTCCAAATAACATTCTGAAGCATAGCTCTAATATGCCAGTGTTCTTTGCTAAAACCTCAGTGACTCCCAACTGCCTGCGGAAGATAATCCAAATTCCCTGGCTGATCAGGCGAGACCCTTCCTGATGCGACTGTGTAAACTGTCTGCCTCCTCTTCTCATGATCCCCATGTGCTAACCAAACTGAGCTACAGCATGCCTTAAATATTTCTGCCTCAGCTAATCACCTGACATACCTTCTCCTGGCATTTTGCCTGTTGAAATCCCGGTCTATCCTTATTTTACCTCTTTAAGGAACTTTTCAGGTTCTATCATTTATTTTAACGACTTGATAACTTGTTTTAGCTCACTTCACCCCACAGTAAGTTTTCAGCAATCCAAAGGCAGAAACCACACTTCATTTATCTTTGTTTTCTCTGACTTAGCACACTCCTAGAGAAACTTGAACTGAATTAAATCAGATTGAGACTCAGTTCAGAAATCACTTTCTCAACTCATGCTCATAGATTTTTACAGGTGGAAATCACCTGAGCAAATCATCTGATTTTTACAAGTGAGAAAAAACAAGGGTCACAGAGGTGAAGTTACTTGCCCAGTCTGTCCTAGCTGCCCTTGCCTTTGTTTGCACTATTCTGGTGATACTACTTGCAACCTTGTCTTAGAGAGGTCTGTTTTCACGTCGCCTCTCCCTTCCTGAATATAAGCGTCTTAACCTCGACACATTGCTCCCTAGGTGATTTTAGTTTGTCATTTTGATACTGGAAATGTAGATTGGGAGTAGTTGGTTTCAGCAAATGTGTAGGTGGACTGCCTGAATGGCCATCAGGTGGCGACACTGCAGGCAGACTCCAACCCAAAGTTGAAGAATGAAACTTAATATCAAGGCTGGAAGGAACCTTCCAGACCATCCAATCCAGCCTCTCTTTTTTTTTTTGCAGCAAAGAAACCAGGAAACAGAGACAGGAGTGACTTGTTCAATAACTTTGAGTGGCAAATGACTCATCAACTTCATTGGCACAAGAGCATTGACTTTGAAGTTGTAAAGCAAGTTACTGTGTGTTTGGGACTCTGATTGCCAGCTGATAACCTAATACGAATACTGTTTTGTATGTCTAGATCAAATGATGCTGTTTGGAAAAATTTCCCAGCAGTTGTGTGGCTTAAAGAAACTCCCATGGTCATGTGACTGCAGATACTTCTGGGGCTGGTTGAATGCAGTGTTTAATAAGTAAGTTACTCTAAGGTGAAGAAACATGGTAATTATTATAACTGATGAGTTTCCAGTAGCTAATTTGGTTATTTCTTGTATGTCAAATATCTTTTTTTTGTACAGTTTGTGCAATATGATCCTAATTTTGTTTAATAACAAAACATACATACAAACATTGAATAAAGACCAGAAAATATTAACATTACTAATATAAAATATTAACTAATTGGGTTCCAGTCAAGATTTCAGTGATTTTTGTTATTTGTCCTTTCCATACCATTCAAGTTTTCTAAAATGAAAGGGATCTTAAGAGATGTAGTTAGCCTTTTAAATACCACCATGGGGACTCAAGTTTTTAAAAAGTGGGTGGCATGCTTTGAAATGTCATTTTGAGGGGTGCCTGAGTGGCTCAGTCAGCTAAGCGTCTGACTCTTGATATCAGCTCAGGTCATGATCTCATTGTTTGTGAGTTCAAGCCTGTGTCGGGCTCCACTGTCAGTGTGGAGCCTGCTTGGGATTCTGTCTCTCCCTTGCTCTCTGTCCCTACCCCACTTGCTCTCTCTTTCTCTCTCTCTCCCTGTATTAAAATAAACATTTAAAGATTTAAAAAAACGAAATATCATTTTGAAACTAATGAAACTCATCTGCTTGTTGCTTAATACAGCTTTAATACCACCAACTAGCGAGAAAGGCAAATGTAAAAATTAAATAATTAAAAATTAATGACATTAATTTGAACAGATTTGAAATTATTCCATTTTATCTTTTATCATTAAAAAAAAAAAAATAACCCAGTATAGTCGTTCATTCAACACGTAGTTACTGAGTACCTCCTGGTGTCAAGCACTGTGCTACATGTGAATCAATGAAGGTACATGTCTGCCTGATAAACTCATATACAAACAATAGGCCTAGACAGAGTTCACTTGGGAACAAAAGAAAAACAAAAAAGGGAGCCGGAAGAGCCCTCATGTTTTTTTACATGACTCTCACGAGTATACTTCCCTCCCTCTCAGTCATTTGAAAGGAAAAGTTGTTGCCGTACTGTATTTATGTTGACGGACTGCCATTAAGCAGCTAGCGATTATACTAAAAACGAACTATTTTTGTTCTTTGCCGACAGAGTGGATTATGAACGCATCAGGGATGTGGGACCCGATAGGGCAGCATCGGAGTGGCTGCTGCGCTGTGGGGCCATGGTGCGCTACCACGGCCAGGAGAGGTGGCAGAAGGACTACAACCACCTCCCCACAGGACCTCTGGACAAGTACAAGATTCAGGCAATTGATGCCACCGACTCTTGTATCATGAGCATTGGATTTGATTACATGGGTAACTACCCTGTCATTTGCTTATGGGAAACGGAGGTGCTTTGCAGTGACATTTTGTTGCAGTTGATTCACTGTTACAGTCAGAGGTGTGTCCTTTTTTGCCCTTGTCAGTACAATCCAGCTTGTTTCTTCCTGTGTATGATTTTTTTAATTAAATAGATATTACAAACACCTTCCTCTCCTTTCTCCTTCCACTAAGCTTATCTCTACATGCCTTTATTTTGTGCTTATTGGTTTAAAATTCAAGGCCTGGTTTATCAAACTGTCAAATTTCTGTCATTTGAGAAACCCTCAATAATGTGAGAATAATTGTACACATACAGCTTTTGCTGGTGTGGGCCCTTCTTTCCTCCAGTACATGGGCATCTGATTACAGAATGGACCTATATTATATAGTGAATAGTTTGTATGGTTAATAGGGTGACTAACCATCCAAGTTTTCCTGGGGACTGAGAGGTTTCTGAGGACATAGGATTTCCAATCCTAAAACCAGAATAGTCCTAGGCAAACTAGGATAGTTGGTTATCTTAATGGTAAAGCAGATTCTTAAAATGTATCTTTTATCTCCTAGAGGGCCTACAGCATGTTGAAAAAATAAGGCTATGCAAGTGTCATTATATCGAGGATGACTGTTTGGAGAAACTTGGTAAACTTGAAAATTTACAAAAGAGCGTATTGGAAATGGAAATAATTTCATGTGGGAATGTCACAGACAAAGGCATCATTGCTTTATATCACTTAAGGTAGGTGGTCAGTGCCAAAATGGAAACTTGATAATGTTAAAAGTGAATAATTAGAATTTAAATTTTAAAAAACTTTAAGTAAACTCTACCCACAACATGGGGCTCCAACTCACAACCCCAAGGTCAAGAGTTGCATGCTTTACCAACTGAGCCAGACAGGTTCCCTGAATAATTAGAATTTAAAACAATTAAGAGGTGGAGGCTTTTTTTAAATTCAGAAAAATATAAGAAAATGACTTAACTTTCTTCCAAAATAAAACAGTTAAAACTATCAACCTTAATACATTGTTTTATTGCATTTTTAAGGGGGCGTCTTCTTTAAAAAGTAAATGTACATCAAGCATCTAGCATGGTGACTGCTACAATAGGCCATCAATGGGCATTTGCCATTATCCTTCCTGTCCATCTTTTGAAGAATTTTTCCTGATGTTCTGACAATAACCTCAGTCAGTATCACAGAAAGTTTGAGAAATTTTAAGTTAATTTTTTTTAGTAATCTCTGTACCCACCCTGAGGTTCAAACCCACGACCCCAAGATCAAGAGTCTCAACGCTCTACTGACTGAGTCAGCCAGGTTCCCCCGCCCCCACTTTTAAGTTTATTTTTTTTTTAGTAGAGAAATTTTAAGCATCAGAACCAAAAGTAGTAGACTGTCTCTTATATTAGTTGAAGGTTTGAAGCTTCATCTTTTAATGAAGTTCTTTTAAGAACTTTCCCATTTTTTTTTCTTGTCTGGATTAAGATTCATATTTAGTGTTTCACATGCAAAGGAGTTCTATGGCATAATACATATACTGTATTTGGAAAGATTCAGCTAGAATTACTGATATAATTCAGAACAACTCAACTTTCCAAAGTCTGGCTTAGCTCCTAGAATGAATTTCATTTAAAATAGCACTCTTAACACTACTGTTCTAAAAGTCATTTTGAAAGTATAGTGTAATATAAACACATTCTATGTGCAATGTTTTTTAGGCCAGTGAATACAGTTTATTGTTCATGCTATAAGAGTAAAGGCAAAACCAAAGTAGCTTTTTTTTCCTTCTCTTTTTGCAGAAACCTGAAATATTTATTGTTAAGTGATCTTCCTGGAGTAAGAGAAAAAGAAAACCTTATCCGAGCCTTTAAGACAGCACTGCCTTCTCTGGAACTAAAATTAGACTTGAAGTAAAATAATCATATTTAAGAAGTATCGTATTTCAATATAAAGTATCATTTGAAATTGTTGATCCTAAACATCATAAATATTATATAATAATCAACAGACCCTAAGGATATTCAGTCATGACATTTCAGAAGCAGAGCCCATCATGTAGAAAATATTCAGACATGACTCACTGAAGTTACTAAGTTGGAAGTAAAAATATATGCACATTAAATCCTTTTAGGAAAAATGGAAACAAGGTAGCAGTTTAATTCTAATATGTTCCTCATTTTATATAGAAATCTGTACAGTATGTAGATACTGACAGAGTTCTTTAAAGTGATTTAAATGTGCAACACAGATATTCTTTATTGTATTTTATCAGTAATTTATGTTAATGTTACATTTTACTTTAAAGCTATTGAAGCATGTTACTATAAATGTATAGTTATGAAAAACTGAAAGCTAAGTTTCAGATTCATTGATGAATTATGAAAGGCAGTCATTGGTTGTTGAGGCATCCATATTGCTTCCCGGGATTTGCATTCATTTCTCATGACCCTACATTCCTTTGTTCTTTATAACCTACACCTTTCTCTGAATGAATAGTTTCTGGCTAATTTGTCTATTTTGTAAGCTTAGTCGGGTGTTTTATTAAAACTAGACATAAATATTTGGCTGAATTCAAATAGTTTTGCAACTGCAGTAGAACAAAGGAAATAATCATGAAGACCATACTTTTTGCTTAAATTAAAATCCTGCTTTAAACCAAAAATTTTGACATGCCAACTAGAAACTAATTTAAATTTCCCCATATATGTTGGGTACTGCTTCCTATGACTTCAAGGGACATCAAAAAGAAGTATAAACACAAAATTCAATTTATATCTAGAAAGCAGCGATAAAGAATATCACAAATAGGTAAAAACAGATCTTTAATTTTCCCTGCTTGAAATGGCCCTGGTTCTATTATTGTTAATGATAGGCCAACTTGTCTGTAGATTTCTGTATGTCTGGTTCTTGAACATAAACTATACGGTCTTGAATAGAACCTTAGCTGAAAATAATTTTAAAATAAACACTGTGTGATGCAGCATTGGGGTAGAAAAAGTGGATTTTAATTGTGTTTAGAAACCAGCTTATGTAAATAGCACATACCACAAATGATATACTATTTACGAATAATTGCCACTGTCATTTACAAAATCAGAAAATAACAAATTAAAAAGACTAGGTTGTAAAACAGTCTTATGTGAAACAATAGTGACTCCATGCTGAATGAATGATTACAGATATGGTTGAATTAAGCATTAGTGCACATTTAGAACTCATTAGAAAAAAATGAATGCTTCCATCTCAGATTTGTTTGCTTATTGTGTGGTGAGGCAACTGATTCACCACAATTTAGTCTGCAACTACTTTTGTATTCTAAATGGTTTTCTATAAAACTACTGGATAAATTAGGCAGTTATAATCATCTGCCTCGTCAAGTACATTGTTTTGGGTTAAAAAGAAAAACACAAAATGTAAACTCTTCACAGAAGTGGGCTGTCCTTCTTTGCCATTTGAATCAAAGCCACATAAGAAGAATCAGATAATGCCGAGACTAGTATTTAACCCACTGTCAGCTCCTTGCAAGAAGCCACATACATCAGGAAGCCTTAGAATATCATTAACCTGGCTGGAGTGGCCAAAATTATTGAACAGATGCCTAAATTTGGTGAGTTACTTAGCAGTAAAGAATAAAGTCATATGCTGTCATGAAGGAAGTTACTATAGCAGTAAACTAGTAAGAGTACAGAAGAAATGTTCTGAAGATACCGTAAAATACAACATCTAAAACTATGGCTGAGAATGACTAGGACACAGCAGCAGCCCATCAGCCAAAACTGGCAGTCAGCTATAAGAAACAGACGTGAGCTTCATTTTACCCTGTGTTCAGGGGACAGGAATGATGAAGCTTTTTGAAGAGCGGTAGCCCACGTCAAAGCTAATTATAGGTCATCATTTCAAGTCTCACAATACAAAGCTAGGAATCTTCAGTATCAATTTGGACTACTCTGTTATTATTTTTATCAGTTCTTAGCATAGTATATGTATACACACACTTATATGTGTACAGACACATATGCATGTGTATACACATATACATACAGATAGCATAAAAAAGTATTTCAGGAAAAATAGGAGTTTACAACCTCACGTCTTTCATGATCCAAGTAAAAACTCAAGCAATTTCTTCCAAATCCCAGATTACTGTAGATAGTCCTGCCCATAGATCTGTCTCCAAGTCTGAGGCTGAGCTGGAGAGAATGAAGAATAATTACTCTCAGGCTGATAGGCTCAGTTCCCAGGAAGCCTGCAGGGCTCGTTCTACCTCTTGATCGCCTTGGTCTGCCGCCAGCCTTCACACCACTGTTTGCATGGGGAATTGGGTAGCCTGTGGATGGGTTATATAAACCCATCTTGCCTGCAAAAATGACTAAGATGCATCCTTTACTAAAGGTAAAGACCAAAGCATATGCAAGAAATGTCTAGAAATATCATTAAATTTGTAATTTTGTTATGATAATCCATGATTTTTAAAAATATTAAGCAACTCTTCAATATTCCAAAAATGTTTTAAAATAGGAAAATCAAGAAATAGAGCAAGCAGGAAATGGGATTTTAAACATTTTGATTTCAGGAACTAAAAGGCAGGGGATAGGACTCCGTGTGAAAGAGATACAAGAAATACATATGGGTGTTTTGTAATCCATTTTTCTTGTTGCATATAGTACAGTTGAAGCATAAATCTTTATCACATCTCTAATCTTGCCAGATATATGGGCAGCAGCTACAATTTGTATTTCTGTCAATAAACTCAGCTACTTAGATACAACAAAAATGCAAGTGAAAATCCAAACAAGTTTTTTCCTTTCTGTTCTAGTCACCATCAGGAAGCATGGAAGAAGGCTGCCTCTGTAATGCCCCTTCCGATTCTGCCAGCTGGCCTCCCCCAGGTTATTACTTAGGTTTTCTCCTGATGTTCTTAAAGCATTATGATTATTTTCAATCAAGTTTGTAAGTTCGGTTCCTTTTTCATCATCAATCTTCAAGCTCCTTAAATGTTTGGAAAACGGGAGTTGAGTTTCTTCAAGTTACAGTAGTACTTCTTATTATCCAAAGCTGGAAGGAAGCTGCTGCTGGTCAGCTGGGGTAGGTACTGCAGCTGAAAATACAAAACACAGGATCAGGTTCAACACCACACACTCTTTTTGTTATTGATAACATATCACAAAAGAGGTAAAGAAGTCCATTTTTCAGCATGGAAATGATTTTTCTGCACAGAATCCCAGGTTCTGAGTGAAGACAAAATGTTTCAATTTGTTCTTTTTCCTTTTAAAGATTTCTTTAAAAAAATTTTTTTTAACATTTATTTATTATTGAGAGACAGAGACAGAGCATGAGCATGGGAGGGGCAGAGAGAGGGGGAGACACAGAATCCAAAACAGGCTCCAGACTCTGAGCTGTCAGCACAGAGCCCAACGCGGGGCTCAAACTCTTGGGCAGTGAGATCATGACCCGAGCTGAAGTCTAACACTTAACCGACTGAGCCACCCAGGCGCCCCTAAAGATTTCTTTTATATTAAAAAGCAAAACATTGCACATTTGAGAAAATTTAGAGAATATGAAAAAGAAGGAAAAATCTACATATTAACATTAGGAAAAAACCACATAGATTTACAGGAGTTAAGAGCTTGCTGGGACCTTTGGGGTCATTTAAGCCAATGCGTGATCTTAGAGCCAAGAAAACTGGTGTCTGGAGCACTTAAACAATTTGCCCCCTTACTCCTTAGTTAAAAAGGCAAAACTATTCCCTTCATGCTCCCAGAAAATGTTTGAATTTATTGTCAATGTCAAATGAAAGTAAGGAGAACATACAAAAAATAGATGTACTACATGGCCTTAGGTATCTAAACAGTGGTTACTTTTTTTTATGTCTGTTTATTTATTTTGAGAGTGAGATAGAGAGACCATGGGTGAGCGGGGGAGGGGCAGAGAGAGAGGGAGAGAGAGAATCCCAAGCAGGCTACCTCGCTGTCAGAACCTAACTCAGGGCTCAAACTCACGCACTGTGAGGTCATAACCGAGCTGAAATCGAGAGCAGGATGCTTAATGGACTGAGCCACCCAGGAGTCCCTGAACAGAGGTTACTTTTTAATACTTCAAACAGTTGAATCCTTCAGGGCCTATATGCAATACACTAATTAATTAGTGGGCTTCCCTATTCTTTCAAGTAAAAATATTTGCATCAAGACCCTCTACTCTTGAACACAGATTAACAGCAAGTTAAGTGGTAACTCGGGGTGGGTGGGGGTGGGGGGTCTAATTCTGGCATGTTTTGCTACCTGGGTCATATATGACAGAATAAAATAAAGCTTTCTTAATTTTGTAACTCTGGTCTATCTTTGGACCCCGCAGTTCATGCTCTACCTGTTTCTAATGGGTTGTCCATCCCCTTCTCTCCTCCAAACCTCACATATACAACCCGGATGCCATTCAGCATGCTGGGCAGTGGGGTCTGCAAAGGGAAAGACTAAGGCATAATAATTTATAGATCAAGGGCTACCTAGGCAGATCCAGAAATGACCAGGAGTAGCCAGCTCATCTTAGTTGTGGTTCTAACCACAGTCCATTCTAAGTTACTACAGCTTTTGGCCTGTAACAGGCTTACACTTAAGGCAAGGCTATTTTGCCACTTTATACAAGTCTTTTTCTTCACAGGCTCCCTGTGTGCAGCTTGGATGCTGTTCTCTGGTTAAATAAGCTGTTCTGATATCACTGAGAGCACTGGGCACTGTATCTACCGGAGCCAACTCTGATGATTAAAGGAACAGAGGGGAAAACAGGTCCATTTTTGGATAAACCTGGAATGTCAATCAATACTGAAAGTAAACATCATGACAGAGAGCTGCCTGGGATAAATCTGACTTCATTCTCCAAAGCACAAAAAGCATGCTCAGTGGGGCTCACGCTCGTGTACCTGAGACCCATGCTCGTGCACAACAAAACCCCTCTGTGGCAGCAGGGAACTGCAGGGCAAGGACGCCTTCAGGATTCAGGGAGAAGGGGGTCCTTGGAGGCAGATGTCTCAGTGCCCTGGTTGACAGATCATATGCCCGTCACCGTGCTCTGCAAGGAAGGTGCTGGAGCTGCAAGCCGCTGTTACCGCCCCGAGAATAGATACAGACTCCCTGCACCAGGTGGCAGGCATGAGGTCATTGGAAACTACAACCCCGGGACACTTGTGTAAAGCAGTGCCCCATTTTTACCCCAGGCAGGTGCTTTCGGCTCTGTCTCAGCGTCTTCCTTATTGGTCTGTCACGCTCTTTTGCTGAATCCCCTGTTTCTCTGATGCTGTCAAAATACGGGTGCTGCAACAGCTGTTCACATGTCATTCTCTCAGCAGGATTCATGTGGAGACAGCCCTAAAAGAACAGACAAGTCTCCATTCTTCTTTAAAATTGTATTAACTTACTGAAATCAATTTTTTTTTTCTTTGACAGATCAAACCCTTCATTTGGGAACAGGAAGGAGGAAAAGTAGGAGAAACACACCAAACATGCTTTTGGTTCCTTCCACAATTATTCCTAAATGGGTAACCACATAATAAGTAAATAGATAGGTTCTAGGAATAGTAACAAAAAAATCATTTTCTCCACCTTGCCCTGTTCTGGAGGCAGTTGGTGCTCTGCCCTGAGGGAGTAAGGTAGGATTTTTGAGTTTGCCTCAGTATCCAACGGGAATAATCCACATAACCAGTTTGGTCCTTTGTGTATACTTTGTAAAAATTTGGGTTTTTATTAAAAAAATTCATACCCACACATGGTAAAAATAAAATGTATACAGAACACAGCAAAGTCTCCTCACCACTCTAGTTCTTCCATTCCCCCTTCCAGATTCAGCTGTTCCTTTTTTTCTGGTATATTCTTCCAGAAATAGTCCATGCATTACAGTATATATATGCATGTATGGAAGGAGAAGCATAGTATACATGCCCTTAGACTGCATCATTCTGAACTATTTGCTTTGCCATTAAGTAGGCCATAGGGTTCATACTTGAGTAGATGAAATCTCACAATTATATACCCCAAGGAACTGTCGCCGTGTTTGTTTTTTTTTTTTTGGTTTTTTTTTTTTTTGGTTATATTACAAATGCATCAGTAAATGCATTAAGTACTTTGAAATGGGAAGGGCATGGACTATAACTTGAAAATGTTTTAGTTGGTACTCGATTTTAGATAAGAGCTATAGATCTCTGAAAATGTATATAGAAATCAAGTTTTAAAATCAAAACCTACTTCTGATATACTAGGGAGTTGACTATTTAAATGAATCCTATGGCCCAACATTTTTTGAAGAAAAGGATCCCTGCATAAAACAAGTACTATCCATCTGAAATTTCTGTAACTTAGATTTTAAATACAGTATGTTGGGTTTAGTTTAAAGTGACAAACACCTACAGATGTTTTCATTGTAACAATGTAAATAAAAATTCAACGTATTTATACTTCCCAAAGGAGAAGGAGAATTCTAAAAGGAACACTTTTCAATTCATGGATTGATATAAATCATTTAGACTCCCCAATGACACCAGCTACTGTGTGCTTCCGGTCTGTTAGAAGCTATGATTTTACCTTTAACAGCCCCAGGGCCGGAGAAGAGATGTTTGGAAATTTTAATTCAAGTGGTTCCTGTTTAAAAAAAAAAAAAAAAGAAAAAAAAGAAGAAAAGGGGGTTTTATTTACAGTATGTATTCAAAGCTAAGGTGACCTCAGGTTGAATGTCTTCTGAGTAACAGAAGCATCTTCCTGGCACCTTTCTTGCCTCCCCCACCCACCTCCCAGCTGAAACAAGGCCTGTTTCACAAGCTCCTTCTCTCTCCGCCTCCAAATTTCTTTTCCAAATTTTCCTCCTCACCACTCCCTTCACTTCCCAAAGAAATGGTGCAGGTAGCAAATTATGAGGGAGCATTCATGGAAGAAAGAAACGCACTTGTGAAGCAACTGTGATTTCTTTTTTTTTTTCTGCCTCAATTTCTATAACTTGCCTTTCCTTAGAGTAATTTTTGGCACTTACATTGGCATTTGAAAGAGGCCCTAATTTTTGCATCTATTGACATTTACATAAAGGAAGCTTCAAAATAGATTTTTCCTCCCTACCTAGGTGAACAGATGCTTCTTGGTTTTCTGGAATAAACACTGGTTTCTCCTCCCACAAGAGCCTGCTGTTTCCCTGATCATCCTGCTGTTTAAAGAGTCTCTGGGGCAGACATTCATCAATCTCCCTCTGGCCATATAAGGCTATTTTGCTCCAGTCACATGCTGGAGGCAATCAGGAATAACAAGCACTATAAAGCAAGAGGAATGCTGAATGTCAGGGGGCCAGACAGGCCAGTTAAAGAGATACACCACTAACAGAGGCTAATTAAGGAGGGCAGCTGGATGGAGTGCATCGCATGTACAAAGAGATGGCAGATGTGAGCTGGAGGGACTGGCCAGGCTCATCTAATGCAATACCACTCTTAAGTGCTGTGGTCAAGCTTAAGAGCACAGCACGGTGTTATTTTTGCACAGGGAATCAGCCCCCAACACTCAAGTTCCGAGTGTGCACTTACCAATCACCGTAAGGGTAAGAGATAAGAACCTCAGTTTTGGAGTTCCCTAAGATCACCAGGGAAAAAAAATCCTACAGGAGATTTGTATTAGAACCTTGAGAGTAGCCTCCCCCCACCCCCAACTATATCTTAAATATTTCTCTTGCCTTTTGTGTGTGTTAAATCTGGGCACTGCTAGGGATTGACATGACATTGCTGACACTGAGCTCTGCTGTCTCAGCAACAACGCCTGGCCTGGGACGAGGCCCGCTGGTTGGCTGTGATAGGAGAGCCCATTCTGCCTGCTTAGCTGGTTTCCCAGTGCCAGAGGCAAGCAGGCCTCCCTCCAGCAGGATGACTGACCGGCAGAGGGACTCGGGCACAGATGTTCAACCAGTGCAGCCCCCGCATTACTTCTTCCTGTGTTTCTGTCAACAGGAAATCCCCTGCAGGACAACCTCTGGGAGACCCTGGGAAGCCTTTTGCATTTATGAAACCCCGGGTTGTTCATGAGTCTTCACTGCAAGACAAACGAAGAGGAAATCGCTAAGGGATATTTAGTGTGGAACTGGGAATGTCCAGGTCACAAGGGAGCCAGCTGGGTCACCTCCCATATGCCAGGTGTCATTCCTGCCTCTCGGTCCCAGCATGCTCCCAGCATGACCCACTTTTCCTATTTGTAGTGGTGCCGGAGAAGGAGGCAGCAGGGGAAGGTGAAAGCCTTCACCGTGGGACAGGCCAGGAGGATGAGTGAACACAGAGCTCAAATGGAGCTTGACAGAACTTCCATCTGGAAACTGAGCAATTAGAGGCTTAGTTTCAGTTTGAAAGTACCTTCCTTAGACGGTAGAAACTCAGGATTTCACAAACATTAATTGTGCTCTGAGATGTTTTTGATTATAATACAGGCTCATTGGAAGACATCCAAAAGTATTTTTTTAAAAAACCATAAAGAAAGAAAGAAATCATGCCACCACAAAGAGATACCCACTGTTAATATTTTGGTATATAACCTTGCAGCCATTTATTTCACAAATGTAAAAAACTTTGCGTGATTTTGCAGAAGCGGTCACGTTTTATTTATATATGTAAATGTATGTGTACATACATACATAAATTGTGCATTTATTAAACATTTATTAAAATTATGTCAAATTATTAGTACTGTTTATAGCCTTTTTCATTTAACAATACATTGTGGACTTTTTATTCAGGTGAATAAATCTAATTATTTTTACTGGCTATGTGGCATTTCTATTGTAGAGATATATCATAACTTACATGATGAATCCCCTATGGATGGAACACTAAAGGAAATAATTTCTATTATTATTATTTTTTCAACGTTTATTTATTTTTGGGATAGAGAGACAGAGCATGAACAGGGGAGGGACAGAGAGAGAGGGAGACACAGAATCGGAAACAGGCTCCAGGCTCTGAGCCATCAGCCCAGAGCCTGACGCGGGGCTCGAACTCACGGACCGCGAGATCGTGACCTGGCTGAAGTCGGACGCTTAACCGACTGCGCCACCCAGGCGCCCCTAAAGGAAATAATTTCTAATGTCACATATTGATGCCTCTGTCTGATGGTTTCACTGCAATAAATTCTTGAAAGCGTGTTAAGAGTATGCACATTTAAAATTTTTCAATTTTAAAAAATGAGTATTTTCTCCACATTGGCTGTAGAGGAGAGATACCAGAATGAGGCTTGCCAAGCAAGTTCATTATGGTTTCCCACCATGGTCTGGGCAGTAAGAGTACAGTAGAGTAGGGGACTTGGGCAATGCTGGATTTTCCTCCTGGATAAGTCACTGTGTGAGGTACCTAGCTTCAGCTGCTGAAAACAAGGCAGGACAGGAGAAGGCAGGCAGTTCTGCATTTCTGTCCAACATGCTGCCTAACCTCTGCTATCAGCAACTTCTAAATTGGTATTGAAGGCCAGGGTCTTGCTATCCAATTTGCCCCAATTTTCTTTTTCACTCTTAAATGGTCTTTCCAGTGCAGTGTGGGCCACGGCACTAAGGCAGGCAAGTAACTACCAAAACCTCGTTAGTCTGCAACTCCCCATATAAAAAGAATGATTACCACTTAAACACCCTGGTAACCTTAGCCTCCATATTCAGAGCTCTTTCCAAAATGGGTCACTCACCATATCCTCAGGGTCTGGAATTTTCACCCCGCTGAAGTACTGATTCGTACTAAATACCTGCTGGTGTCTAGGAATGAGATCTCCTTTGGACAAGAAGAAAGAGATTGGTTAGCAAGGGCTGATCTATGGTTTGTCTCCATCAGTGCTGGGTCTCTGCCTACCACCAGTGAAGGCTGTAGTCTGCTCTTTCAATCAGAGGGAGATGTTGAGGCAACCCTCAACAACATGTACTAAGACCTCAGTGGATGAAGCACCATGTTAGGTGTAGAGAAGGCATGCACAGAAACTGAAGGCTATGAGGTTCTTGCCCCTCAAAGACTCACAATGTATTTGAGGAATCCAAACAACTCAGAAGCATACACACACACACACACACACACACACACACACACACACACACACACTAATGCCTTTTAAAAAAAATAGCCAACATGCAACAAATACAAAGCAAAATCATATCAACTGAATTCTGATGGGTGGATATAAAAGGGTACTGGCCTACCACTTAGAACAGTGCCTGACACATACAAGCAGTCAATAAATATCTGAGGATAAAAGCAAGGGAAAAAGGAAGAGAGGAAGGAAGAAAGAGGGATGAAAGGAAGGAAGGAAGGAGGAGGGGTAGGAGGAGGAAAAGAAGGTAAGAAGGCAAGAAGAAATCATGGAAGATCTTCTAGCTAGAAGGAATTCATTTCCAAATTGGAACCACCTTTTCTTGTTTCATCAAATAGTGATCACTTGGAAATCCCATTTTACCTACTGCTTAGAAAGCATTTACAATATGAATCAATGAAACAAAAGAAGCATTTCTATATTCTGGAGGATAAGGTGAGGCTCATCCTACCCACATTTCAGCCAAATCAGCTAAAATCACCCTTGTGTCAAATTCTAGGGATATTACATGTGAAGAGGAATTTTGTTCCGAGAATACCAGGAGATACTCAGCAGGGTGCCCCTGGGGTACACCCAGGCCCACTTCCCAAAGCAGAGTGAATGACAAAAACCTCCCAATCAGGGACCCAGAAATATTGCTAACCCAGAAACTGGACTGGAGTTTCCACCCCAGGGTATCAAGTTGTCTAATTTTACAGATTTGTTTTGAACTTTACCTCTCCTGCAAATCCAAAAACTGTTGTCTTGCCCCATTTTGTACAAGCAGCCAAAACAACTCTCTACTACCTTGCCCCGGATCTCAGTGAACTTCATCATGAGCACACTGCTTGTATCTTAACAACTTTCTTCCATCAGGGTGCTGGAAGTGGAGACACAAGAGGGTGCCCTGAAACAAAGGAAGGCTGAGTGCCCCTGGAATCGCTCCAAGGTGCCTTACATACTACTCAAAAAAACCCATCAGCAAATACCTACTGCCTACTATGTGCAGATATTGGTGGAGGAAATCTAGAAATGTAAGACATGATCTCACTCTCAGGTAGCTTACAGTATCTTTGGGGAGATAAAAGTACAAGACAAGACAGGGTGATGGTAGATGCTCCAAGAGTTTAGAGGAGGAAGTTTGCTTTCAATTGGGGAGTAGTAGCAATTCCCTGACTTTTGAAGAAGGCAGTCACTGCTTATAGATCTTTTCATCCATTCCTCTCCAAGTCTCTCTTCTCCTCCCCTTCCCTCCCCCATCCCACCCCAAGAGTAGAGAGAAAGACAACGAAAGTGACACCAGAAGATCCAGACTTTCTTCCTGACACTTAGAAGGTTTAGAATCTTCTAAAGCATCTCAGTGATCCCATCTAGCCTGGCAGACTAGAGTGAAGGATACCCAAAGAATAAATTACAATAATAAAGAATAAATCCTAATAAATGAAATCCTAATAAATGAAATAAAACACAGTAGCATTCTGTAAACTGTTAGGCCCATACAGAAACGTAGCTTTTACTGTTGCTATGATCATTATTCAGAGTTTAACTTGATCCAAACAATGCTGAAGAGAGAACCTTGTGTCCTTTTGAACAATCGGTATGTATTCACTCTAGTTAATTCTTTTTATTAAAAACAAACGTGGACAACTTTTTCCTTTTTTTTTTTTTTTTTTTAAATAATCTGTATGCCCAAGGTGGGCTCAAACTCACAACCCCGAGATCAAGAGTTGCATGCTCTACGGACTGAGTCAGCCAGGTACCCCCAAATGTGGACACCTTTTATGGAATTATTTAAGTGAGGCTTCTAGAGTACCCCTCCTTTGTGACTGTAAAGGGCATCGAATGAGACTGGGAGCTTGGCTCCATCCTGTATTGACACGGGTCAAACTATTCAGTTTCCCAAAAGGCATAACAAAAACACCACTTACCCAAGGTTTTCCTAATCAGATAGAGCTGATCCACATCTGATTTCCCCGGCCACAGAGGCACCCCTGACAGCAGCTCAGCAAAGACACAGCCAACAGCCCACACATCTACTGGGGGGCCATACTGGGTGTCCCCCACCAATAGTTCCGGGGAGCGGTACCACCTGGTAGCCACATAGTCTGTGTAGTAGTCACTTGGTCCAGCTGGCCAGTGATGGTACATGGAAAACAGAGAGAGAGCAGTGGAAGACTGGAATCAAAACAGGGAGGGGGAAGACCTAAGAAATCAAGCTTGTGCCCCATCTTGTGGCTTTTGTAAATCAATGGTTCTCCATACTGGTTGCATATTAAAATCATTAATGTAGTATTTGTTAAATTACTAACGCTTGGGCCCCATCTCAGTCCAGTGAGACCAGAACTCCTGGGGGAGAGCCTGGTGAGCTCTCAGTGTAGTTTTTATAGTTAGAGTTAATAGTTCCCCAGATGATTCTAATCTGCAGCCAAAGCTGAAAACCACCACTCTTCTAAAATAGTACTTCTGAGATCACTATTTAAGAAAAAAAAAAAAAAAAGGTAGAAACCAGGAGAATAACATTCTCTTTAACAATAACTACTGTGGTATAATTTATATAGCATACATTTCTAAGCCACTGTATGTATCTACATGTTTTCAGTAATTGCAGAATTGTAATTTAGGGCATGCTTATGCCCTAAACATATAAGAACTAGCTTTTTATAGCATCAAGAGCCTTTCTCATATAAAGAAATCTCTCTCTCTTTTACAATTATTTAAGAAAATATCAACACTCACTCAAAAGCCGAGCAAATCCAAAGTCACAAAGCTTAATCACTGAATGTTTTGTGATGAGGATATTTTCTGGCTTCACATCTCTATGTATGCACTAGTCACAAAACAAAAATAGATTATCAAGGAGAACTATAACGTATGGGATAAACAGAACTCATGAATATTTAGCAAATATCTGAAAAATCATTAAAACCTTGTACTGGCTGTTTGGATAATAGGCTACAAAATAGCAGCCTAAAATAAATCTAGTACCATACTTATTATAGCCTGAATCACTCCAAATTCCTAAAGGACCCAAGAGAACCAAAAAGGAAGAAAGCAAAAATGAACATAGGGTAGGCAGAATAAACAACAAATAAGTTTTCAGTGTAAGTACATCCCATGAAATATTTGGGACATACTTATACTAAAAAGTTAAGATTGTTTCTCTGAAATTCAAATTTAACTGGGTGCCCTATATTTATTCTCGTAAGCCTAGGTGGAAGGGAAAATGTTAAAAGCCTCTGGGTGAGGCCTGCATCGGGGCTGTAGAAGCTGCAAGTTGATACATAAGCAGAATTCACAGTTCAGTTGTTTAGCTGAGAACAGAACACAGTCCGCCTGGTAAACAGGACAAGCCCTGGGCCTGCTGAGATAAGCTGGGGAAGAGAAGGGCGGGAACCAGAGCTTGCCAAGAGACCTCCCTTCCAGCTCTTGGAATTCATCCTGACAAGATAAACAAGGGTAGACAGAGCTTAGCCTCTGGGGAGAGTCGCTAGATGTCAGCTCTGTCCCACACACAAGTTCTTAGAGCGACATCCACCCCCACGGGACATAGCCCCCACTCCATAACTTAGACTCAAATCACCTGTGGTTTCCAAACCACAGCTGACATTGTTTAACAGGCTAATGTTAGAAGAAAGTTGAAGAATCTTCACATGATTTTCTTATTAAATAACAATTCTCTTGGCAAAGAACAAACCAACAACCTAATTAAGGATTACATAAAAACAACATTTGGGTCAAAATCCCAATTTCCAATAATCTTCCCTTCTCCCAAGCATTTTCCTCTCTGGAGAAGAATGTTGGATCCTGCTGCAATCTGAGAGACCCTCTTTAGCTTACAGCTGAAACCCTGGGGTATTCTTGACTTTCTAGAATTTGGAGAGAGGACAGAGGTTCTTCTTGGGCCTGGCCTAGTTCTCCCTCCAAAGGACCTTCAGGGTGAGAGATCAGTGTGCATGTTTCCCCATGGGTATTTATTATTCTTGAAAATCTGGGGGTGGGGGGAGACAGTTTCTCAATTATTTTGTTACTATCTATCTGGTTCTCAGCAATTAATGTTCCTGAGATCGCCATTCTTTTCCCACTGGCTTCACATATTACTATAAATGGGTACACCCATGAATATCATGATGACAGATGGTCAGAAGGACTCACAAGCAAGAATGTGTTCCTATTCTGTTCTGGGAATTCTTTTACAAGGTTCTACACCCTCCCCACATCAGTACATGTGGCCGCCCAGAGCTTCAGGGACTCTCCAGGGAACAGTGGTATGTGTTGTATTCCTCTTTACTGTCTCTGATTTTCCCCACCAGGGCCTTTAGGAGGTGTCTCTTGCTCCCCCGTCTTAACACCTGCCTTCAGGAAAGTGCTCACCCCCACTTGCAATAAATAGCAGCATAAGGTGCCCACGCTCTCTGGGATACATGCATTTTGACAAGGATTGTAGCCTTCAGCTGAGTGGAGGCTCCACAGGGGGAAGTGCTGGCGACTTCTGTATTTTCTCCTTCCAGAAAGGCAGTTTCAGGAAAAATCATTTAGGACCTCCTAAGGTAGGGGATTCAGCCCACCGGCTAAATTGAGCCTGGCAGTAGATAGGATATGACATATTGCAGTCAAGGTGCCCTGACGGCCAAAATGAAGCTGAAATATTGGAATCTGGCTTCCGTGTGCAGGGAGGGGGCAGTGCCGTACTGGAGGGAGCAGTCACTTGCCCAGTGTTCGTGGCGTCTTACCACCTGGGCAGCGGCCCCCTGTGCCTCCCACGCAGCCTAGCTCTGGCCAGGACTCTCAGAGACGTCCGCTGGGCTGCTGTGCTCCAGCGTTGGCATTCTTATCTCACCAACACAGACACCAGCATTTGTGCATGGCGCGTGGGACTCCACCTCCCGCAACTAAACAGGCATGAGCCACCTGGGGCTCCTCTCTCCAGTTTCAGAGTTTTTTGAGGGTGCCAGATCAATGCAGACTCCAGATTCTACTTTAAGCGGTTTCTCACCAATATAAACCTATAACTACTTTCTTAACATTGTAACAATACATCTTTTATGTAACCTGAACAAGTAAGAATAGCCAGGTTGGCATTTTTAGCCTCTGTTAACCCCAACCAGGCTTCAGAAGATTTGGGTGAAAATCATATCCACAAAAGTAGGATGTAAATTTTGTACAAAGGCTCTACCTCAGCTTAAGGGCAGCCTTCTGATTTTTCAAGGGCGATCATGAGACTTACGTTGTGTTTATGGCAAAAATTTACAGCTTGCAATGTCTGCCAAGTTATGCTCTTCACAAGATGTTCTGGTACCCTAATAAAAATAAAGAAGCAACATAAACACATTCTTTAGTGTAGCCATGGAACTCAGCTGAAGGAAGGAAGGAAGGAAGGAAGGAAGGAAGGAAGGAAGGAAGGAAGGAAAGGAAAGGAAGGAAGGAAGGAAGGAAAGGAAGGAAGGAAAGAGTAAACTAAGACAGGCTTACGTAGTGACACATACCGCCATCTACCTCACAGAGCAAATCCAAAGTGTAAAGAGCGTGTGATCAACACACAGTGGGATTCTAGGGACAGCAAGGTAATAGCAGTACTAACATTGACTTCTACAGAAAGGGACCATGAAGACTGAGGGGTTTCCACAAATACTTAGGATCACCTACCTCAAACATCTGTGACACCACTGGAAACCTGCCTGGTAATTTGAGCTCCATTTCTACCAGGAGCTTTTTGTTGATGAAAAGTTAGCTAATACATAGCATAAAAGGTATTGTTGTTTGTTTGCTTTTTTCAAGCGGCTTCAAACAGATGCCTTGAGACAGAATTCATCTTTCATGCACGGGCACATGGTTTCTCCAGACTCCCCAGGCAGCATTTTTTTTTTTTTTTAAGTAATGAAGATTTTACTGCCAAGAGGGAAGAGGTTTACATTGCACAGCATGTAACAAAAGTGAATAAGTGGTTCTTTCCCACACTGCTTCTCTCTGGCAGCTAGCCGCATCCCACTCCACATCTCTCTGCCCTGTCCTCTATCACCGTCATCTACACTTGGTGCCACTGCCCCCAGCCTCCCACTTCTTCCCTGACTCTCAGCTTACATAACCAGGGCAACCAGTAGCCCTGTCAGATGCTTCGTGCGAATTAGGAAGAGACTCCTCTTCTGGGAGCCTTTAAAATATATATCGGGCAATGAGTGAAATGACTACAGAGAGAGTACATTTATTTTTAGAGCCTCCCACCCACCATCCGGACTTACTGTTTTTATGAATCAGACGTTAAACAATGGTGTTATGGTCCCCAGCCAGAACTAATAAGTAAACCAGGGAGGAAACTCTCTCTAGTAGTTGTGTTTAGGTGACCAAAACAAGTCACTTCTAGGCTCTGGGATGGGCCACGAGGCCACTGTTGTCACCAGACCAGATGTTCAGGAAATCCTTTCAAGTAGATCAGAGGATGCTTGAACAGAGGATGGGACAATGTGGAGGAAATGAAGAGGCCACCGCCAGGAAGAGCTGGGACATTTCTGGACCAGAACCATGTCCCTGGGATTGAAGTATCTTCTCTCTAAATTCTCTTCCTTGTCCTAGTGCTACACTGGTACAATGCCAGGAAAACTCACCTGTTTAGAAAGAAGGCCTAGAAAAATACAACTAAGAAGAGGGAACTTTAGAGAAAATGCTTCCCTCAGCCTCACCTTCTTGTCCAGAAAAAATATGGAGCATACTTTGATTATTTAATGAATTAAATATTAATATAAGGTTATCAGGGCCAGGCCACTTTAGTCTCTAAAAAGATTTCCCTAAAGAAATTATGCAAAAGGAGCACTTAAAAGTAAATCATAACAGCATATTTATTAATACTCCTCTAAAGCTGGGCCCATTATTACACAGTCCTCAAACGTCCAAACCATCTAGTGGTCATCTTGAGCTAGCTACTCCACTTTTATTACTCTGTTTCTTCTCTAAAATGCCAGGGCCTCAGAGTCCATCTCTAAGATCCTTCTTAGCTGATGATGATAGGAGGCAAGTTTTTCACTGCTGAAGAAGGGAGTTACAAAGATAAGAGGGAAATAATTAGAATCCGTTCTGTTGTGTTGGGTTGGAATTGGATATACACGTAGGTACACAGGGTTCTGTGCCGGAAGGGGCACTATCTTCTGTAGCGTGGTCCAGAGAGCTTCTCTGCTTAAGTTAACATTTGAAGTAGTGGTTACGGGAGTGAGAAGTGGCCAGATTTGGGCAATATTTTCAAAATAGAATCTTCAGGATTTTCTGAAAGATTGGATAGGAGAGACAGAAAGGAACCAAGGAATGATACCAAGGTTTCAGCTTGACTAGCTGGTCCATGGTGGGGCTCTTTACTGAGGAGAATGCTGAGGGAAGATCTGGTTTGGGGGAGGAAAGGTGAATATATTGAGATGCTTATTGGACAGCAAAAGAAAGCCTCTGGGTTGGCAGTTCTGAATTCACAAGGGAGGTCAGGCTGGAAATATAAATTTGGGAAGTATATACATATGGGTGATATTTGGAGCCCTAGGGCTAGATGGAAGCCACGGAAGTGAATACAGAAAAAGAAGAGAAGGTCAAAGTCCTGAGGCCCTACAACAGGTGGAGGTCAGAGAGCAGAGAGGGATTCAGCAAGAGACTGGGGTTGAGTATGGGGGAAAATAAGGTGACACTCAAAAAAGCCGTGTTGCCAAAGCCAAGTGAAGGGAGTGTTTCAAAGGACTCGTGGATTAAGACGGTAGGTTGAACAAGACCATCTAATTTCACTCCCTCTCCAAACCTGACTATAGCCACACGGAGAGGTTTTTTCCAAGACCAAAACCTACATGGTCAGAACAGGAGAAGAGATAATAGCAACACATTCTGGAATTTGGAAAGCAGGCGGATGAATGAAAACCGACAGCAGATCCAAGAAAGCCAAAACCTAAGCCAGAAGAGGAGAGAGTGGAAGACCAACCAGTTTGTCCCAAAGAATCCTCCAAAGGTGGGGGTGCACCTCCAAGGGTGCAAGACCTGGCAGCCAAGATCCCTCTGGAAGTGGGAGGGGCAGAGGAGTGTGGAAAATCTGTTTTGGAAACAATGAAATCTCTAGATCCCTCCCCCTATTGTATCCCAGTAGGGAGCACTCTTCCCCCAACCTAGTAGAAGGCTGGAGTTTTGTTTTCTGGAGAGTGTAAAATAGAGGATGTTTGGTACAGTTGAGATGGTAGATACTGTTCCCAAAACAGAGGATTAAATGATTATGTACATACTAACTGGCGAATGCTGAGACTCCCCAGGCTTCTTCCCTCACTGGCTCTAACAAAGCTGGAAATACTGGAAGACTTTTATGGAGGAAGCTCAGGAGGAAAGATCTGAAAATTCTGACATTAGGGTTTCCCAGCAAATGAACCAGCCAGATAACCCCACAGTGAAGCCCAGAGCTTCCAATAGCACCCTACTCTTAACCATGGGCATTATCTAATGTCCAAGGAAAGCCTGAAATGAGAAGGGTAGAGATCAAAACAAACAGAAAGAAAACAACTTAAAAGAAAAAGAAACCGTGGAGGGTGACGAGAACTTTAAAAAAAAAACAAAAAAAGGGGCACCTGGGTGGCTGAGTCAGTTAAGCATCTGACTTCTGCTCAGGTCATGATCTCATGGTTCATGAGTTTGAACCCAGCGTCAGGCTCTGTGCTGTCAGCTCAGAGCCTGGAGCCTGCTTCGGATTCTGTGTCTCCTTCTCTCTCTGCCCCTCCCCTGCTCATACACATGCCCTCTCTCTCTCTCAAAAATAAATAAAACATTAAAAATTTTTAAAGAAAAGAAAAAGAAAAAAAAGAAAAACATTAATAGAGAAAAGGAAAGCTGTTGCATCCACGAAACAAGAAAAAGACACTATAAAAAAAGCAAAAGGACCAATTAGAGTCCAGAATCCAAATAACAAAAGGCCCAGAACAGGAAAATACAGAAAACAAAGGATAGTAATTCAGTAATAAAACAATTCAAATTTTCTTTCTCAGACAAAAGGAGCCCACCAAGTGCCAGCATAAGGGGTAAAAAGCAAGGCCCATGATTTTCATAATGCAGAATTCTGTTAACAAAGAGAGGAAGCTTCTGGAAATAAAAAAAGAAACGGACTTCACAAAGGAGCAGAAAATAGAATGGCAACAGACTTCTTAACACTGGAAGATAGAGGGCACTTCAAAAATGCTTTCAAGGGGAGGCTGGGTGGCTCAGGCAGTTAAGTGTCCGACTCTTGATCTCAGTTCAGGTCATGACCTTGTGAGGCCAGCCCTGCATCGGGCTCTGCATTGAGCGTGGAAACTGCCTGGGATTCCCTCTCTCCCTCTCTCTCTCCCCCTCCCTGCTCATACTCTGTCTCAAAAATAAATAAATATTTAAAAAAAATTTTGAAGGACTATTATTTTCTAAAAAAACAAACATACAAATCTATATTCACACAAAATACCAATCAACTGTGTGAAAGAATTTTTAAAGTGCAAAGGCAAGACTTCAATCTCTCTCTTTTTTATTTTTATTATTTTTTTAATGTGTGTTTATTTTTGAGAGAAAGAGACAGAGTGTGAGCAGGAGAAGGGCAGAAAGAGAGAGGGAGACACAAAAAGGGAAGCAGGCTCCAGGGTCTGAGCTGTCAGCACACAGCCTGACACAGGGCTTGAACTCACAAGTGGTGAGACCATGACCTGAGCCGAAGTTGGACACCCAACTGACTGAGCCACCCAGGCGCCCCCCCAACTCTCTTTTTTAGACCTCTCATACACCGTTTCTCAGGGAGCCCCTGGAGGAAGCACCCCACCCAAAGAAGTAGACTATAAAAGATTACTTGAAACAGAGAAAACTGGATGCCTGACACACAAGAAGGAAGCAACAGGAATCTCCTGGAGGATAGTGAAGGGAGATGTTCTATGATAATGGCATTCCAGGCATGGAAAACAACTTGTCCAGATTGGAATAGCTGACTCAAGAGCCAGGCATGTTGAGGGTTGTCACCACCATGCCCTCTGTGTTATAGCATCCCAAATAAATATGAAAATATTTAACAAACAAATGCTTTGGAAGAGTTTGCATCCATGTTCAAATTTTGAGTACCAGGCTATACTTTTCTTGTGTGCAATTCCATAAACAAAGTCAAGTTATAATCAGAATGGTGTTTGGCAGGCAAAGGATTGGGATGAGGGAAAGTAGGCAGTATGACTACTAGCCTGGGCTAGCTTCTTTGCATCCATCTCCAAATTAGGGGATGCAATTATAAAACAATGCAATTATAAAACAATGCAAGTTATCAAACATATATAATCAGTCCATTTTATCTATTTTTTTTTTAATTTTTTTTTTCAACATTTTTAATTTATTTTTTGGACAGAGAGAGACAGAGCATGAACGGGGGAGGGGCAGAGAGAGAGGGAGACACAGAATCAGGCTCCAGGCTCCGAGCCATCAGCCCAGAGCCTGACGCGGGGCTCGAACTCCCGGACCGCGAGATCGTGACCTGGCTGAAGTCGGACGCTTAACCGACTGCGCCACCCAGGCGCCCCTATCTATTTTTTTAAAGTTTATTTACTTATTTTGAGAGACAGTGAGAGAGAGAGAGAGAGAGAGCGAGCGTGCGCATGCAAGGGATAGGCAGAGAGAGAATCCCAAGCAAGCTCCATGCTAACAGCATGAGGTCATCATGACCTGAGCAGAAATCAAGAGTGGGATGCTTAACCGACTGAGCCACCCAGGTGTCCCTAAAAGTAGGTATGTTTGAATCAGGAGATAGTGCCTGAATACTCTTTAAAAAACGCAGAACTGAACGATGTAGAATACAATCTATTTAAATATGGATATACATAGAAAAATAATTAGAAAACTATTTCTCAACCTGTTAATTTTATTTCTATGTTTCTGTGTTGCTTGAAACATTATTGCAACAATGTATCACTTTTAATCTAAAAATAGAGTTTTAGTGTTTTATAAAAGTTGTAGAATTCCATTGCCAGAAACTGAAAACTTGCAGTAATAACCTTCCCCCACCAGATGTTCTTTGAACAAACTCCATCAGAGTCAGAGGCAGAACCAGTGGTAATGGGAAAGAAGTATTATGTCTGGCTGCACTTACAGAGGGATAGAAAAATGAGGAGGGAATCCAGAAACTAGTCACTTACCAAACTTTGACCAAGGACAGACCAACAGTTTAAGAATAAGTATATTAAGTTCTTCAGAAGATAAGGAATGGTAATATGTTTGTTTAAGAGCAAATATAAACAACATAAGCACCACACTGGAAATTATAATGGATACATATTTATGTCACTGTAGCAGGATACATGTCTTGTGCACAAACTTGCTTGTTAGTAGCAACATGAATTTGAATCTTTTCCAAAAGCTTTCCAAAGGAGTACAAGAAGTTACAAACATGATAATGAGGCAATGAATTAGTGTCCATTTCAGATTCAAAGTAGAGACAGGTCTTTTGAGTTTTATTTGTCAGGAATTATTTTTAATGATTAAAATGTAACCACAGTGATACATGCAACATGGGGGAAGTAGTTTAAAAAACATAAATAGGGGCGCCTGGGTGGCTCAGTCAGTTGAGCATCTGATTTCAGCTCAGGTCATGATATCATGGTTTGTGGGTTCAAGCCCCATGTCAGCCTCTCTGCTATCAGCGCAGAGCCAGCTTGGGATCCTCTGTCCCCCTCTCTCTCTGCACCTCCCCCACTTGTACTCTCTCTCTCAAAAATAAACATTAAAAAATAAGTAAAATGAAAACTATAACAATCATAATTCAAGGTATCACTATTAAAATATTAAGTGTATTAATTATTTTTCTTTTTTTCTATCTATATATGAATTCTATGAAAAGAAATTATGTATTTTTATTATAGCATTTTTCTTCATTTTGCAATTACTCATGAACATTTTTCTATTTCAGTGTTTGGGTTTTTTTTTTTAACATTTATTTATTTTTGAGAGACAGAGACAGAGTGCAAGTGGGGGAGGGACAGAGACAGAGGGAGACACAGAATACAAAGCAGGTTCCAGGCTCTGAGCTGTCAGCACAGAGCCCAACATGAGGCTCAAACCCATGAATGGTGAGATCATGACCTGAGCTGAAGTCAGACACTCAAACGACTGAGCCACCCAGGCACCCCTATTTCAATGTATGTTTTATCTATAAGCATGATTCTTAGTGGCTCCACTGTATTTCATTGTAAAGACATACCATAATTTACTTAACCAGCCATCTATTATTGGACATTTCAGTTGTTTCCAATGTTTACACTATAAAAAAATCCTTTAACGGGACACTTGACTGGCTCAGGTGGTAAAGAGTGCAACTCTTGATCTCAGGGTTGTGAGTTCAAGCCCCACAGTAGGTGTAGAGCTTACTTAAAATTTTTTTTCGGGGCGCCTGGGTGGCGTAGTCGGTTAAGCGTCCGACTTCAGCCAGGTCACGATCTCACGGTCCGTGAGTTCGAGCCCCGCGTCGGGCTCTGGGCTGATGGCTCAGAGCCTGGAGCCTGTTTCCGATTCTGTGTCTCCCTCTCTCTCTGCCCCTCCCCCGTTCATGCTCTGTCTCTCTCTGTCCCAAAAATAAATAAACGTTGAAAAAAAAAAATTAAAAAAAATTTTTTTTTTCAATTAAAAAAAAACATAGAAAATCCTTTAATAATAAACACTTGTATAACTAAACCTTTGTGCATATACTCAATTATTTTCTTATGATAAATTATTAGAAGTAGAGTTGCTTGGTCTAAGATTTGTCTCTAAAGCTGTTAATACACAATGCGCAAACTGCCCTCTGGACAGGCTGCTCCAGCAGTGTACTGATCATTTCCTTTCACAATATTAGGTTTTAGAATTTTATTTATTTTTTTAGGTAGGCGCCATGCCCAAAGTGGGACTTGAACTCGCTACCCTGAGATCAAGAGTCACATGCTCTACCAACTAAGCGAGCTAGGCTCCCCAGATTTTAGAAGTTTTAGTCAAAGTAACTATCTTAAAGTGAAAAATAATCGAAACACTGTTATTATTACCCTTCTTCAAAATCATTTTGTAAGTATCAGTTTATTGGTCTGCTAACTTGGTCATCCCACAACAAGTATTAGGGATATACCAAGTGCCAAGAATTAAGGTACAAGATACTGGGGATACACAGGGGAGGAAGGCACAGCTCTTGCCCTTGAAGATTTTTACAATTTACTGTGCAAATGGAGTCTGTAATAGAAATAATCCCAGAAGATACTATGGATACCGGAGAAAGGAACTCTTGACTCTTCTCACCGTCAGCTAAAATAGTTACCACACAGGCAGTCATATTTGAGCCATATCTGAAGGACAGGCAGGGGTGTGTAGGCAGAGTAGAGAAGGTAGGGCAGTGCAGATGGAGAAAGCAACTGTCCTACTGAACGAGGCTCAGAATGGAAATGATTCCGTGGGGCAGTGTCACGTTTTATGTGGCAATCTGGGGAGAAATGGGGCTGTGAAACCTGGTGTCCCATGCTAGGACCACATCAGTAAGCTTTGGGGAGCTATTACAGGGTTTTATAAAGAGGACTGGTAAGATCCACTTTGTATTTCAGAAATTTGTACTTAGAAATACAAAATGGTGATCACGGGACATTCTGGAGTGAGCGTACAAACCGAAGGAGGACCCCACCTGACACCAGGAAAACACCGGCATTCGCATGCTATCCTTTGTTGATATTATCCAACAGATTAAACATGATGTTGAAGGAGACCTGCGGTCTTCTGACCTCTACGGTATTAGATCAACAATTCATAGCACTTTAGACCTGAGAGTCCCCTTAAACTTCACCTGGTCCTAAACTCTCATTTTCACAGGTGAGAACACCTGGAAGCAACTTGCCAAAGGTCACGCATGTGATGTTGACCCACTTTTACGGGGGATGTACTTATAAAGTGCTATTTTATAATATGAGAAATTTCTAAGTTGAAAAACAAAAGGTTTCCTATGAATTTCAAAATCTTTGGTTGATGCAGTTTAACGACATTTACTCCTTAATGATGACAAGCAAAAATTTGAAATAGCATTTAAAATAGATTGGAGAATTGTCAACTATTCAATATAATGAAAAGTAACTTCTATTTTTAAAAACAAAAAAAAAATCCCTAAACTTCAAAATAAGTGAATATAATTTGGTTTAGAATAAATCTTATTTTTCAAGTTTGCTCATTTATCAGCATTCCTTCGGTCAATCTTCTATTTAACAAACCACAGCACATCATCATTTGGAAATGTTGCTTGTACTTAACCTCACATGTATCTACTGGTCCTTCCCTTACCCACCTCCATATTAAAGCACTTTCTATTTCCTGGAACATACATAACATATTTTAGCCAGTGGAGTTAAAAAAAAAAAAATCTGCTTCCAAACTCTAATCGCTCCTTGTCCTGTCCTTTTTTCTTCTGCTCAAACTATATGCCAAAAAAAGAATTGACTCCCAACTGCTTTCAGCCCCCCACTGATCAGTGTTTCCAAGTGACTCAACCTTACATGATTCATCAAGCTCCCTGCAACATCTCCCTAGTAGCACATAACCAGGAGTAATTTATACTAATAGGTTTAACTGAAATGTCAGTTGCAAGCTATCAAAAGAGCAAATATCAACATACTAACAGTTTTCCTCCCTTGAACACATAATTTCTCTGTATCAATGACTTTCTGAAGAGAAGTGTCTGTTCTCTGGGCTCTCTCTGGCTGTGTAAATTAACACGAAAAGCCTATGCCATGGTCACTCACAAACCACAAGCTGCTTTAATCCTATTTGTCTGGATATCATGGCTGATCACATAACTACCACCACGTGGCAAAGAGCAAACACTTGGCCGGGGTTTGAAAGCATTGTTGAGAGAGCCACAGGCCCCAGTCACGGGGTGTGATTGTGAGCAGGGATGGGGCACCAGTCCACCATTCTGATACACGAGGCCACTCTGCATATTGTCCTCAGCCAAAGCTGGGCTCCCAGGAGCACAGCAAAAGGAGGGGATGGGCTATCCTTCCCTGCTCACATGTTTTAAGTCTCTCACTATTCAACTCAAAGGCCACCTCCTCCAGGAAGTCTCCTTGGATCCACGTTGAATCCTATCTTCCAGGCCTGCTAAACATTCTACCCTCTCCATCTGGCCACAGTGATTAGCCTCCAGGTTAGCTCCATCACTTGAACCAAAGCAGAGTCTTCCAATGACTTTATATGCAGATGCTACCTTCTTCTATAACTTTCTTTCCTCTAGAATAGCTACATAGGTTGATAAAAGCCCGTGGCAGTGTTTCCTATTTCGTATTTTCCCCTTCTATCGCATACCATTGACACATACTCTCCCAAAGCCACCTTATAAGACTCCTCTGCAAGGCAGAGTGAAGCCGGCACAGAGAAGAGTTGGGAGAGAGAGAAAATGCACCACTGACGGTGCTTTAAGCATCCAGTTGAGGAGTGGGTGGGTGCCCAAGTCCCCAAGTGCTTACTCTGGCAAGAGGCTACTGTCAACCAGAGGAAGGGACACACACACTTTTGTGTGTGTGTTTTTTGTCTTTTTTCAAACAAAAGCTCTGTCTGCTCACCAAGCCTTCCTGTAATGCACACAAAGCAGCTGCCCATGCCAGAAAGGGGTGTGTGATAAGGTCACCAGAGCCCCCAAGTCATGCCATCCTTCCCGGCCACGGCCACCCCAACATTCCTTTTTCACCTACACTTGCCTTAAGTGGGTTCTTGCCACCTGTAACCAAACAATTCCTGACCAAGACAGCAGACCAGACTCGCAGATCGCTTCAGCTGAAGTGTTACCTTTGTTTTCGCCTTAAGCCTCCTATTGGCCGTCGTCTTTGGACTCTTGCCTTCAATCTCTGAGTCCTTACACCTCTCTAGTCAGGTACAACTAACCAGTAATCTTCCTTTTCTTTCTTAGAGACCAAGAGGGCTTCTATGCACAGATAGTATAACAAAGAAATGAAGTTCAACCTAATAATGCTGCTGCTTTCTTCATGAAAACAATTAGTTATGACCCACTTCCCAGCCTTTTCAGTAACTCTTCTGCTGTCAGGCCCAGCAGCGGAGTAAACCTATTCTTGCCCGATCTGCAAAAGGGGCCATTGCTAATTTTCCCTCACGAATCCTGGCGTGTGGTGCCGTGTTTCATTTGTAAGGGATGGATCACTCACCCTCTTTGGTGTCTGTCCAACTCATGGAGAACGGTGTGGTCGCAGTACTCAAACACCAGGTGAAGCTTCCGCTTCCTTCTGAAGACTTCGATAAGGTTAACCAGGTTGGGATGCTTGAGTTGCTGAAAACACAAAAAGCAAGGTACTAAGCTGGGGCCGTGAAAGACTGCTTTCTCCAACTTGGATTCAATTAAAAGAGAGCTGTTTGTCCTTTGGGAACTTTCTTGTCTTGGACTGAAGGAGGCTGTAAACAGTATGATCTTACTTCTCTCGAGGAGCTGTTTGTCAGCGGCTTGTAAATAATTACAGCATAAGGGCACCTGGGTGGCTCAGTCGGTTAAGCCTCTGACTTTGGCTCAGGTCATGATCTCAGGGTTCGTGAGTTCAAGCCCCACGTCAGGCTCTGTGCTGTCCGTGAGGAGCCTGCTTCAGATCCTCTATCCCCAGCTCTCTCTCAGCTCCTCCCCCACTTGTGCACTCTCTCTCTCAAAAATAAACATTAAAAAACAAAGTTACAAAAAAAATGATTACAGCATAACCTAGGTGGTTGGTGAAGGCAAAGAGAGAGATGGGAAGGCCAGAAAAGAAAGGAGAATGAAAAAGAGGGGGTGATATTTAGTTAATGCAAGTTCATCTTTAGATGAGGATCAAATGTCCCTTCCTAAAGAGGTGTCTTTGGACCTCCCCAGGCTGGTTCAGTGTCCCTGTATGTCTCCTAGCCCCCCTGAACTATGTCTCCTTGGCAATCCTTTGGAATTACTAAGATCATTCATTTGATTGTTTAACATCGTCTGCTGTCAATAGATACAATATTCCATGAAAAGAAGAATCATGACCTCAGGATTCTCCTGTTGCCTCAAAACGATGTGGCTGTACTCCCAGCCCAGGGCTTTGCACATAATAGATGGGGGGTGCCTGGGTGGCTCAGTCGGTTAAGCATAATAGACATTTGATAATTATTTGTGAAAGAAGGAGTAAATCATGTTTCCTAGCTTGATGAAACATTTTAAGACAGAAAAATGATGTGCCTGAAGGTGCGCATGTAGAGAAAAAAAAAAAAAAAAGTGGGGAATCAATGTTGTGTTGCCAAAGATAAACCTTGCACTTAGTTTCCTGGACGCTTCTGTCAATAATCCTATCCGAAGCACTACAACTAGGCAAACTAGTAATTGTGAAGGGAGACACAGTGATTAACTTTCTTCAGGACATGAAGGCCTCCAGGCACTGGTCTAAGAAACAAAAGAAGGAGCCATAAGGCTTCCTAAGGCCTGTCCTAGAAGCCAGGGGACACTACTGCCGCTTCATTCTAGAAGTCCAAGAAAACAAAGCACAAGGCTCAGCCCTGAAGAAGCCCGGGATGAAGTACCTCAGGCAGAGAGGCCCAGGTGTCCTCGCTGAGCTCATTCCCTAGCCGCCGCCAACTTAAATTCAGCTGCCTGAGTGAACCGGGCAAGACCGACTGAAGGAACCCTTCCCAAGCCACAGAATTGTGAGAAATAAAACATCACTCTTGCTTGAAACTACTAAGTTTATGCCGCAGTGGAGAACCTGTACCAGCTCACAGGGGGACTTTTGAAACCACAGATGTGTAGGCCCCATGCCCAGAGACACTGAATTGGTCTTAGGGGCCAAGCATCTTGTTTTCTCTCAAAATTCTCCAGGTGATTCAAGAGGTAGCCAGAGGTATTAATCACGGATGAGCAGATACTTCATAAAAGGTAAAAAAGGTAGAAGGAGAAAAAGTGAAGATCTTGAACTGCATGCGATATTTGTACGCGCAGTGAGAAGAGAAGCAGCCAGCAAGGGAAATACTAAACGAGACAGGTATTTTCTCGCTTTCTTTGTAAAATCCCTCTGTAACCATCTTCAAGATAGGAAATTCTTCCCGTAGATATTACACTTGGTAAAACAAAGCCACGATACTCTAAGGGCCATTAGTCCCAGGTGGGCCTTAGAACAGAGGGCCCTACAAACTATAAAACCTCTTATTTATGTTAACATACCTGGAAACGTTTGGCCTGAACTAACATTTTCCAGACAGAGTAGGGCAGATCTGACTACTGTCTTGAACTAAAAAAAAAAAAAAAAACAAAAAAAACTGCACGGACTTAGATGTCTCAACCAGCAAACAATCAGCTCAAAGGGCCGAAACAGTAGCATTAAGACATAATTAGCAGAAAGCAGGGGTTTTCTTTCAGGCTCTGAAAAATCGCTGTCCACAGGTCCAGACTTCAAATCTTAGATTCTTTTAATTTTCCATGTTTGATATGCAGTCCTCATTTATATCTCCAGCCAGCCTTTGAAGCACAAGTACAGATAGATCAATTGTACCCAAATGAATACCCAGACCTTCTCTGGATACCAAGACTGGTGCCCCCACCTTGTCATGGGCACATCTGCAGGGATTGTGGCAGGGTGCTGCTACCTCAGGATAAACCCCAAAGGTCCTCTCAGTTTGGCTTCTGCTTATGTCTCCAGCCTCATCTCTCATAACTTCCCCCCAAAGGCCCTGAACATCACTCACTTCCTTGAAGGCTGGTGCTCCCTTTCCTCTCAGGACCTGCTCACCTGGCTCTCTCTCTGGAACACTCCCTTCATCCGGATGTCACTTTCTCTGTCTGGCTTCCTCCCCCCAAACCCTGATGCACCTAATGGGCACTAACCAGGCACTGTAGTGCTGGAGCCCGAGCGTGGGTACCCCGTGAGAGGTGAAGGGCACTGTTACAACAGTATCCACTGAACCAAGGGGGACCAAACGTATACTACACCCGTCTATTACTATACACCTTTGAAAAGCCAAAACCCTAGTAACTGTAAGATAGTCTCTTCAGATAACACGTAGATTCTTTCCAATTTGTGGCTGTTGTGAGTAAGGTTTTGGTGAACAAATTACTCACTGGTTGACCTTAACTTTGAATACATTCACTTCAGGCCTCAACCTCCATCAGTGAGAGCAGGAAGCTCAAGGGTTGCTGTGATAATGCCACACAAGGAGCACTCAACAGTGTCAGTTGAGTACAGTAGCCTCTTCATGAAGGGTAACTGCTGATATTATTATTTGGAGTTAAATCTATTTTTACGTAGGATGATTTTCTCTACTCAGAGTATTCAACATCTCCTTATTGATTTTAGTGTGCATGAGATAAAGTCTTAAGGACATAGAGACAAAGTGAGTCATGCCCCTACCCTCCAAGAGCCTAGAATCTAAGAGGGAAAGGAGATACTGAACAAGTAATTACAGCTATGATAAATGCCACCAAAAGCAAGGCAAGGGTGCCTAGTTTGCGGATGGTGGGTGGTCCAGGGAAGATCTTGAGGAAGTTAGGTAGACACTATCTAGAGCACCAAAAATACAGCTTTATGGCTCTAGAGATGGCCAAATTGCTTTCCAAAAGGATCACAGATATTTACACCTAGGTCAGGAGCATAAGAGTACTTTTTACCATATGCTGGCCAGCTATATATATAGATCTATAGTTATATATAGATAGCTACATATAAATTTATCTATAGATATAGATAGACAAACAGATAGGGACTTAGACATTTAAGATTTGTGATATATATCATCAAATTGCTTCTAGCAAGACAGGTCATATGGCTTTTAAACCACCTGTCTCTCCTAACTCCCCCCACGAGATAATCTGCATATAACTGAAAATGGGTAATAAATTGTTTCTCCACTTATTTTAAGAACAAGTTGAATTTAGAAAAATTGATCGCTAAGACTAAATTCTGACTGGGACTTTTAAATATTAAATACTTTAAATTATTAACGGTCTCTAAGTTGCCAGGATTCTGGGTGATCAGAAAACATTCCAGAGCAGCAGGTATTTTAAAATCATTCCCTGTCCTGGCTGTGTTCATTTATTCAACAAAGATCCACAGAGCACCTGCTTCGTCTCAGACACTGTTCTAGGCACTAGAGACACACCGGTCAAAGGGGACAGGAGACTCAGGCATTAAACAAAGAAGTGTCACGAAGAGCTCCACATATACAAGGGATTAGGCTACCTCAGAGAAACTGTCCCTGAGTAAGTGGCCTTGAGCTGAGTCCTGGAGGGAGAGAAAGGTCTGACTAGACCAAAGTCAGGAGGGGTGGTAGAGGCAGCTTTCCAGGCAGAGGACTGGCCCTGGCCAGAAGGGAATTAGGCCACTTACAGAACTGAAAGACAGTGTGGCTTGAGGGTCAAGTGCATGGAACCAAGGCCAGTTTGACAGACAGAAGCGGAGTCCTGTACGACCTTGAGGGCCATGCTAAGAAATTTATACTTTATCCTAAGTGTGATGGAAAGTTACTGGAAGGAGTTTTAGCAAGATGTAATATAATAATACCATGTGGGTTTTTTAAAGCTCACTATAGTGGTTAGATACAGAATGGCTTGGAGGAGGCAATATGGTGAAAGGAGACCAGTGACGAGCCTGTTGTCAGCTGAGAGATGATGACAGCTTGGACCCGGCAGAGGCAGGGAGATGGTGAGAAAGGCACTGTTTGGTATTAGAATATTCAGGATGAGGTGATGGGCTGGAGGTGAGGGACAAGGGAGAGGGAGCTGTTAAGAAGGACCAAAGTTTTGTATAACGGGGCAGATGGTGGTGCTGTCACAGAGAGGAGGAGCAGGTTTTAAGGGGAAGAAACTGCTGTTTTGGGCAGGTTGGTGGGGACTCTGAGATACCAAAGTAGAGTTGTCAGGTTGGCTGGAGTTGGAGCTGGAGATAAAAGCTAGGGAGTCAGCAGGAAGGTAAGGAAAGCCACGGGTAGATGCAATTTCTTAGAAGAGCAGGTGAGAAAGGCAGAGGCCCACAGAACCTCAGCACTAGATGTGTGGTGGCTGAGGAGGAAGCAAGGAGAAAGGGAAGAAGACCTCCCAAGATAAGAGAGAAGACAGCAGAGGGATGGGCATATCATGGAAGGAAGAAGTGGTCGGCGGTGATGGAGGCTGCTGTAAGGTGGAGTGGGGAGAGGCCTGAGAGGCTTCCTGCGGGCTTCCCCAGGCAGGCTGGGCTGTGTGACCTCCCCGGAAGCTGTGTCAGTGCTGGGCTGAGACCAGAAGCAAGGTTGTATGGATTTAGCTTCTCAAAGAACCTTACCCCTCTCTCTTTGCTGACTTCCCCTTACCCCAGGAGCAGAACTCAGGGGGACCTCTCTAATCCTGAAACCCATTTGCAGTTGGTAACCTGGAGGGTTCAATGACAGCCCCAATATTGTGAATGTTTGTGTTCACAAAGGTTCGAGTACTTCTGCTTCAATACTGAATGCGCTTCTTCAGAGACATGCAGAGGAATTAGATGAGAAGTAGGCAACATGACGGATGGACTGTTCATAGGCTTATTCGGCATGGTTATTTATACATACAAATAATCTTAATAAAACAGGTTCAACTGCCATATCTACTACCAAGATGTAGTTCAGGGCTCTTTTAGTTCTAATTGCTTCCTATTTATGAGTGTATGAAGTCAAAACCTCAGGGGTGGTCTTTTTTTTTTTTAAGTTTTATTTATTTATTTTGAGAGAGCATGCATGCACATGCATGCAAGCAGGGGAGGGGCAGAGAGAGAGAGGGAGACAGAGGGAGAATCCCAAGCAGGCTCCACACTGCCAGCGCAGAACTCAATATGGGGCTCGAACCCACGAACGAGAAGATCATGACCTGAGCTGAAGTTGGACACTGAACCAACTAAGCCACCCAGGTTCCCCAGCACTGTGAAGCATTTTGTGCTAGTTGCCAACATTTCAGATCAGGAGATGTTACTTTAAAACCCTGGTTACCAGGATCCTCTGGAAAATGATGATGATCTAGCACAACTGGGCCTGCAGTATCTGTGGCATCAGTGAGCTGGGGCCAGGAGGCAGCTGTTCACTGTAGATAAGGCCTGTGGGCTTCAGTTCCCCACAGTCCCCACCCATCCCTACCACTCCCCGACACTAAGGCCAAGTGAAAGTAGTCCTTTCTCATCACTCTTTTTTTTTAAATTTTTTTTTCAACGTTTATTTATTTTTGGGACAGAGAGAGACAGAGCATGAACGGGGGAGGGGCAGAGAGAGAGGGAGACACAGAATCGGAAACAGGCTCCAGGCTCTGAGCCATCAGCCCAGAGCCCGACGCGGGGCTCGAACTCACGGACCGCGAGATCGTGACCTGGCTGAAGTCGGACGCTTAACCGACTGCGCCACCCAGGCGCCCCAATCTCATCACTCTTACATCATTGATTTTCTCACGTGAGTTAAAAGGGAGATATTTAATGTACCCATGTTTCTATCAAAAGTGGGAAAACGGACAAGCAACAGAAATGGCTGCATATTTCAAGGCAAATAAGAAAAAGTGTATTTATTTGCAGAAGTCAAGCGTTGCTCTCACATCTGTCTGGCCCCGGCAGGTAGTCAGTGTGTGACCTCCACCCTAGGGAGTCCTCAATAATGGCTGCATGTTTCTGGAATGACCAGTGCATGTTACATCTGTGGGTTCTCCTTTCCTTCAAATGTCAAGGATTCTCATTCTTTGTGGGGAGAGGGGGAATATTTATCCTGTCTTTGCTTTAGACAAAAAGGATTTTGTCATTTTCTCAAGGATCATATCCTGTTTTCCTTTCTAAAGCATTCTTCTCCCACAACTGTGGTAAATAATAAGAGAGATTAAATTGGAGAAAGTGGGAGCTATCTTAGTAATATGTTTTTATAGGCCTTTACAATTCTTGAACTTGACTCTAAGTCTTTGCAGGGATCTTCAATCAGTTAACGTTCACACAGAATGGAGAAAAGTGATGCCTCCCTCTCCTTTATAATAATTAGCCTTGAGTACTTCCCAAGGGTTCCCAGATCAGCATATTATAACACTGTCAACCACTTGAGATCCAGCAAGGTTTAGAGCTTGTCCAACTAAGAAGCTGAGAAAAATCAAGTTCTTCATATTTCCTCCTGTTCTTTCTGAGATGAATGCTCTCAAATAAATCACAAGGCAAGAGTTAATAGCAGCAGTACTGAATTTGCTTTTGATTCAAAAAGAAAGCTTTAAACTTCACCTTAACCCCATTTAAGAACTTTGGAAGCACAGGTATGGTCCTAATAAAATGATACCATTCAAGAATGGATATCATAAAAAGGTGTTCTAAAACTAATATGTAGATATAAGGCAGTTCGAATCAGAATTTAAAAAAAAATGTTTTTGAACTAGATAAAATGCCTTTTACCTTCATACAGAACTGTAACTGTTTTAAAACCACCAAGGAGGGGAACCAGGATGGCTCAGTTGGTTAAGCATCTGACTTTGGCTCAGGTCATGATCTCATGATTCATGGGTTCAAGCCCCATGTCAGGCTCTCTGCTGACAGCTCAGAGCCTGGAGCCTGCCTCAGATTCTGTGTCTCCCTCTCTCTCTGCCCCTCCCCAACTCATGCTCTGTCTCTCTCTCTTTCTCTCAAAAATAAACATTAACAAAAAAAATTTTTTTAACCACCAAGGAAAAATGGGGCAACTTGCTCTATCAGATGGCAAAATTTTCAATGTAGTGCCTATAGGGGCACTTGGGTATCTCAGTCTAGTTGAGTGTCCGAATCTTGATTTTGGCTCAGGTCATGATCTCGTGTTTTGTGAGTTGGAGCCTCACACAAGGCTCTGCGCCGACAGTGGGGAGTGTGCTTGGGATTCCCTCTCTGTCCCTCCCACATGTGCTCACTCACACTCCCATTTTCTCTCTCAAAATAAATAAAACTTTTTTAAAAAATAAAAACTTTTAAAAAGTGCCTATAATCATTACCACCAGCAGCAGCAGCAGCATTAACAGGCCAGTAGGCTATTGACTAAGAAATGAACAAACAGAAGAAGTACAGGGTCTAGAATTAGATCCAAGAATTGAAGGGAAATTAACATATGACCAAGGCAGTACTTCACTACAGTTGAAAAAAATGTGCTTTATTTAAAATTGATTCTGGGAAAACTGGCTACTCCTTAGGAAAATTAAAATCATACCTTACCACCCTATATATAACTTCCGGATATGTTAAAAATTTTGGTATGAGATACTAGAAATACTAGAAAAAATTTTAGGAGAAACTTCCTATGACTTTAGAATGGAAGAAAGCATCCTGAAAAAACAATCTAGAAGAAAAAATGAAAGATAGGTAAGTTTGGCTACAGGAGAATAAAATAATGTTAGGAAGATGGCAAAAGTTCTGGAGATGACGGTGGTGATGGCTGCATGCCGCTGTGAATGCCCTAACATCACTGGACTAGACACTTAAAAATGGTTAAAATGGTAAAATTTATGTTCTGTGTAACTTACCACAATAAACAAAAACAAAAGCAAAAAACAAAAACACTTGAGACGATGTCAAAAGACACATAATTGGCAGGGAAATGTGTGTTATGACAAATAAAGGGTGATAGCCTTTCTATTACAAAGATACTTCATGTATTATGAAGAAAAAGACACCTATGCGGGGAAATGGGCAAAAGATATAAGTAGGTAATACACAGAAGAGGAAATACAAATGATCCAAGAGACATGGAAAGATACTCAATCTCACTAGTAGTCAGAGAAAGGCAAATCAGAGCAACAAGGTAAGGCGACTCAGGTTCCTAACAGGTAAACATTTCACAAACTCCTAACATCCAGTGCTTCCAAGGATATAGAGAAACAGATCTTCTCATACTTGGTTGATTAGACTTTTTGGAAAAGTTACTAGCAGTATTTATTAAAACAATATATCCAAAACACATGGGCAAAAGATCTGAGCAGATACCTCACCAAAGAAGAGATACAGATGGGAAATAAGCATATGAAAAGATGATCAACATATTTTTTCACTGGGGAATTGCAAATCACAAAAATAATGAGACACCGGAGTGCCTGGGTGGCTCAGTGGGTTAAGCATCCAACTTCAGCTCAGGTCATGATCTCAAGGTCCATGAGTTTGAGCCCTGTGTTGGGTTCTGTGCTGACAGCTTGGAGCCTGGAGGCTGCTTCAGATTCTGTTTCCCTCTCTCTTCTCCGCCCCTCCCCCGACTCTCTCTCTCTCTCTCTCTCTCTCTCTCTCTCTCTCTCTCTCTCTCAAAAATAAATAAACAGGGGCACCTGGGTGGCGCAGTCGGTTAAGCGTCCGACTTCAGCCAGGTCACAATCTCGCGGTCCATGAGTTTGAGCCCCGCGTCAGGCTCTGGGCTGATGGCTTGGAGCCTGGAGCCTGCTTCCGATTCTGTGTCTCCCTCTCTCTCTGCCCCTCCCCCGTTCATGCTCTGTCTCTCTCTGTCCCAAAAAGAAATTAAAAAAAAGTTGAAAAAATAAATAAATAAATAAACATTGGGGTGCCTGGGTGGCTCAGTCCATTGAACGTCTGACTTTGGCTCAGGTCATGATCTCACGGTTTGTGGGTTTGAGCCCCACGTCAGCCTCTGTACTGACTGCTCAGAACCTGCAGACTGCTTCGGATTCTGTCTCTCTCTCTCTCTCTCTCTCTCTCTCTCTCTCTCTCTCTCTCTCTCTCTCACTGCCCCTCCCCCACTCATGATCTGTCTCTCTCAAAAATAAATGAATGTAAAACATTTTTTTAAATATTTTTAAAAATTAAAAAAAAAAATAATGAGCTACCATTACACACCTATTAGAATGGTTAAAATCCAAAAACAGCTGAGGACACCAAATACTGATGACAATACTGACCAACAGAACTCTCATTCACTGCTGGTGGGAATGCAAGATGGGGCAGCCACTTTGGAAGCCAGTTTGGTAGTTTCTCACAAAGCTAAACATAGTTGTACTATATGATTCAGCAGTCACACCCCTAGGTATTTACCCAAATCATTTGAAAATTTATGTCACATAAAAAGCTGCACACAGGGGCGCCTGGGTGGCGCAGTCGGTTGAGCGTCCGACTTCAGCCAGGTCACGATCTCGCGGTCCGGGAGTTCGAGCCCCGCGTCGGGCTCTGGGCTGATGGCTCAGAGCCTGGAGCCTGTTTCCGATTCTGTGTCTCCCTCTCTCTGCCCCTCCCCCATTCATGCTCTGTCTCTCTCTGTCCCAAAAATAAATAAACATTGGGAAAAAAAAAAAAAGCTGCACACAGGGGGACCCGGGTGCCTCAGTCGGTTGAGCATCCAACTCTTCATTTCAGCTCAGGTCATGATCCCAGGGTCGTGGGATTGAGCTCCATGTGGGGCTCCATGCAGAGTGGAAGCCTGCTTAGGATTCTCCCTTTCTCTCCCTCTGTCCCTACCCACCTCAGTTCATGCATGTGTGTGCACTCTCTCTTTTTCTCTAAAATAAAATTTTTTAAAAAAACACACAAATGTTTATAATGGCTTTATTTATAATCACCATAAATTGGAAGCAAATGGTCTTCCTATAGGCAAAAGGATAAAAGATTGTGCTCTATCCACAGTGGAGCGGGATATTCATCAGAGATAAAAAGAAATGAGCTATCAAGTCATGACAAGACATGTATAAAATTTAAATGCATATTAAGTGAAAGAAGCCAGTCTGGAAAGACTACATATTGTATGATTCCAATTATATGACATTCCAGCAAAAGCAAAACTATGGAGACAGTAAAAAGATCAGTGATTGCCAGGAGTTCAGGGGACACGGGAGGAAATACAAGGTGAAACAGGATTTTTAGGTCAGTAAAATTATTCTGCATGATACTGTATTGGAAGATATGTGACATTATGCATTTGTCCAAACTCACAGAATGTTACGGCACCAAGAGTGAACCTTAATGTATGCAAATTTTAAAAAATCATTTAGGAGGTTGGGGAATCCTATGTTAGAATGCAGAATCTAATAACAAAAAAATCTACCCGTATTACTAATGTATGAAACAACTTCAGTGGCAGCGGGGGTGGGGGCGAGGGGAGTAACTTTGGAAGTGGTTAGAGTCTATAAGACTAAAGGCAAAAGGAACTACACATAAAAGTATCAATAAGGTACTCTTAGTGATAAAGTTGTTTCTCAGGGGAATAGGAATTGACAATTCTGTTTTTTTTTTTTATGTTTATTTATACTGAGAGAGAGAGTGCATATGTGCGAGCCAGTAGGGGAGGGGCAGAGGGAGTGAGAAAGAGAGAGAGAGAGAGAGAGAGAGAGAGAGAGAGAGAGAGAATCCCAAGCAGGCTCCACACTGTCAGGGCAAAGCCAAAAGGCCAACCACAGAGCTCCATGTCATGAACTGTGAGATCATGACCTGAGCCGAAATCAAGAGTCAGGCGCTTAACCCACTAAGCCACCCAGGCACCCCGGAATTGACAATTCTAATAACATTATACACTGAATTAAACAAGTAAATGAATGCTGGATAATGAAAACCTGTTTCCCCTGTTAGCACAGGGTTAATGATAAGCAAGGAGAAGAGGCTAGTGTAATCCATGATCTGCTCCATCCATGGGTTAGAGTTGGAGACATCAGCAGGAACTCATGTTTAGGTTAGTATAGATACAGGTGGTTACATACAGGAATAACTATAGGTATCTATACGCACAGGTTAGTATACACACACATATTTCCTTGCTCTGTCAGCTGAGAGAGCCTAGAAGCAACCACACCCTAGCAGCAAGAAGTACACATGGAGCCCAGGTCTTGGTTTCTAATACCATTCATTCTCCAGCAGAAGGAACCAGAGTTCCTCAGAGAAAATGGATGATTCTAGGTAAGGCAGGAGAAATACAAGATGAGGCTGGGGCATCTTATAGTGCCATCAAGGAAAGTGCTAGGACAAAACAAACACTAACACTTCATTGATGGGGATATGTCATAGTGACACAAATATCCATGAGTCTCTACTAACATAAATAAATGACTGATTGAATGAGTGAATGAATGAATGATTAGGGGAGAATAAGTAAGTCTATGTACAGGAATTCCAAGTAATTTATGTAGATACTCTCTGCATGATCATCTCAATTTTTCTGGAAATCTAAAACTGTTCTAAAAAATAAAGTTTATGGAAACACACGCACATCACCTATCTTACCCAGCACACCACTTCCAGAAATATACCTTACATAAATAAAAGCCCATTGTATAAAAATGTATGTACAGGGGTATTTATTGCAGCATTATTTGTAAAAGCAAAAAATTAAAACAACACCAACCTCTTTTATTAAAGAGGATGGTAAAATAAATTGTGGTACATTCAAAGCATGAAATACTGAATACTTTGTAATGGTTAAAAAGAACAAAATTAACATGGGTCTATCTACTGGCCCAATGACAATGATGTAATGTTGAATAAAGAAGGCAAGTCACTGAGTGATTTTATAAAAACATATGAAAATAGAAACTACTGAATAATTTTATTAAAAATATATAAAAATAGGGGCACCTACATGCACCTGGGTGGTTCAGTCAGTTGAACGTCTGACTCATGGTTTCTGCTCAGGTTTGTGGGTTCAAACCCTGTGTCAGGCTCTACGATCCCAGTGCAGAGCCTGCTTTGGATTCTCTTTCTCCGTCTCTCTCTCTCTCTCTACCCCTTTCCTGCACTCTCTCTCTCAAAAATAAATAAACTGAAAAAAAAAATTGGGGCAGCTAGGTGGCTCAGGTCATGATCTCACAGTTTGTGCATTCAAGTCCCACACTGGGCTTTGTGCTGTCCATGTGGAGCTTGGGATTCTCTTTTCCTCTTTCACTGCCCCTCCCCCACTCATAATTTAAATATATATATTTATGTATAATATTGTATATTATATATTAATGTATATTATTTACATATATATATGTATGTATACAAATAGGGTGGGGGAGATGTGAGAAATAGGTGAAGGGGATTAGGAGGTACAAACTTCCAGTTATAAAATACATAAGTCACAGGATGAAAATTACAGCAGAAGGAAGACAGTCAATAAGACTGTAAAAACATTATATGGTGACAGATGGTGACTATACTTATCATGGTGAGCACTGAGTCATGTATGGAATTGTTGAATCACTACATTGTGCACCTGAAACTAATATAACATGGTATTTCAACTATACTTCAGTAATAAAAATTTTAAAAATATGTATGAAAATAGGAAGTAATCCAAAAATATGAAAAAGTTCTATTTTCATATATTCATTTTTATATATTATTACTCAAAAACCTATGTTGAGCCCTACTTTGTGCTGGACATTACTGTAAGCTCTGAGATTACCATACTTAACATGGCTAAGAAAAATCTCTGCTCTCAGGGAGCTTATAGTTGAGTACCCTGGATGGTGATAAATTTTACGGAAAGAAAGAAAGAAGGTATGGGGCACAGTAGTAGCATGGTGGGGGGTACAATTTAAAACAGGGTGATCAGGGAAGACTTCAGGGCAAAGGTGACAAATTAAAACAGATCTGAAGAAGGTACAAGCCATGGAGATGGCCAGAAAAATGTTCCAGGCAGAAGGATCTACCATTCCAAAGGGTCTCACTCCTGCCTGGAGTATTTCGAACAGCAAGGTCAGTGTCAGCCCATCTTTTAATTTAACTGTTGCCGCAGCAACCAGCTTCATGTGGATGTATCCAACAGGCCCTCATCTCAGCTACATGCTGTATCTTTTGCCTTCTGCCCCAGGGCTTCTGGGGTGCTGAGGTACAGGATGCTGGTGGGTGACTCAAACTTGCAGCAGTTAACACTCCATGGGGGAACCCTTGACCAAGGGGGACAGGAAGTGGTAGGTATATGCTTACCTCTTCAGTCCTCCATGGGGGAACCCTTGACCAAGGGGGACAGGAAGTGGTAGGTATATGCTTACCTTTTCAGTCCTCCATGGGGGAACCCTTGACCAAGGGGGACAGGAAGTGGTAGGTATATGCTTACCTCTTCGGTCCTCCGGCTCCTTACAGAGACCTGGCAGGTTGAGTCCCTGTTGTCTCTTTCATTGCTTTTCCCTCCTTCCCCATTTCCCTCTCCCCTGTCCCTTACTCCTGCTCCCTGGTATTACTTCCCCCAGATAAACTACGAACGTGCAATCCCTTATCTCAGACTTGACTTTATAGGAGGTGCACAGGCTGAGATGGTTGGTACTAGAAGTGGCCGTAGCTAGCGGATCTTCAGAATGGGATTCTGGAACTGGATCCATCACCAGGCAGATGGCAACAAGGACCCCACTGCTGGTGGTAAGTGAGGTGAGAGGAAGCCCTGGGGAACTGCCTCAACATAATTAGTAAGGCTGTTGTCAGGAGTGGTTTTGAAGGCAGTGCGGTTGGCTCATACAATAGCAGCGGCTCGTGAGTGGTATGGGCTAACGGTAATTACAGGGTTATTGAGAGAGCTGGCTTTTGTTAACACCTTCAGGTCGTTGAAGGAAAAAAAAGAGAAAATGACAGGTTTGGGTTAGCCACCAGCAAACTGTGAGAATCAGAAGGCCTCTATGTAGTATTTAAAGAGACATTTATCTCCTGCGGACACAGGACAGATGGTGCTAAAATCAGGCTTAGGACTTAAGAACAGCAGAGATACAAAGGAGACAATGTACAGCTTCAATGGGTCTCTTATGCCAAAGGCAAGGCTCTGGTGAGAAAAGAGAGGGGCCCTGAGATCTGGAATAGAGACACTTAGGGTAATGAGCCTGAGAATCTTAAATTCTCAAATTGCCCTGAACCCTCTGGGCTGGGAGAAACAGCTTCTGGTCTTTTGCCAAAGGTGAAACACTTCCTCTCATACAGAGACTGTGGGAATACCAGAAATATCACTGAGGCAGGTGTCTTCTTGGGAGGATGATGCATGTCCTCCTTAGACTCTATCCCCACTCTTCCCAGGGCCACAGACCTGTGTAACTAGGATGCAGTTGGAGCAGAGCTCAAGCAGGGCAAGGTGGCTCTTGGTCCAGGAGGAAATAACTGAAAGCATTACAAGACCTGACTGGTAAGTACGGCAGAACTCTTGGGGCCTTCGACCATGGCAGTGGTGACATATAAAGCTGGAGAGGGAAATTCACTGATATGGGAGCACTGTCCTGTGACTTGGGACTTATTTCCTGACAAGGACACCTGGAGACAGTCTTTCCTTCCTCCACTAACGCAGTATAGAAGGCACAGGGAAGGAGGTCACTGGTATCTTTGAGAAGCTCAGTGGCAGCCGTCCTCTCACAGCTGGAGATGCTCCCATGGAACTAGGCCCTCTGGTACCATTATGGGAAGCGAGGCCCGATGCCGTATTTCCCAGAAATCTGTGCTGATGCCCAGATAAAAACTCACCATGGTGTTCTTATACGTGAAATAGAAGAGCGGCTGGCAGGTGTGTTACTTGACTTGTGTTACCAGAAACAATTGAGAAATGACAAACAGAAGGTTGCCCGTCAGAATGGAAAACTACAGTTTCTCACCCAGTTTCTAGATCTAAGTCGGTGTGTACCAAAGTGCTGTTGATTGAGTCCCGTGCCGAGGGATCCTGCAATGCCACCACAAGTACTTCTCAATCCTTTCCCAAAGGGATCTGTGGCTGTTTACCAGAGTAACAGGGGAAAGGGAAATACTCAGACCTTTCAAGGGCTGTGGCTAGCTGCAAAGTCTGAGCTGGCACTGACATCTGGGGATCCAAAATGCTGTCATGGCCCCAGCTTCGAGTAATGGCTCACAGTGGGGCCTATTGGGTCCACAGTTCTGCCCTTGAGGTTATTTCCTCCACTTCCAAGTGCATAATAAGGATGAATACACTAGTAGTTCACAAACCTTCACACTGGTTTCACAACCAGTTGGGAGTAAGAGGCAATACAGCAGAAAGGGCCAAAGAGAAGGCCTTGAAATTGCACACACTCCCCAACCCAATCCTGGCCAAAAGAGGAAATCGGAACAAACCACATCCCAAAAGGAAATGATGGATTAGCACCATCAAAGACGTAAAGGATGCAGGGGTGGCAGTCCACATCATAATCCCACTCAATTCACCTGGTAGACTATTATAAACTCAACCAAGTCATACCTCCAAATGCAGGTGCTGGGCCAGACGTGGTATCCCTCCTGGAAGAGATCTACACAGTCTCTGGCACCTGACATGCAATTCATCAGATCATGCATTCATCATTGATCTGATAAGTGTATTCTTCCCAATCCCTATCAGTAAGCAGGATCAAAAGCATTTATTGTGGAACAGACAGCAGTCCACATTCACTATTTTGCCCAAGGCCTAGGTTAACTCTTCTGCTCTGTGTTACAATAGAGTCTAAAGGGACTTCGATCACCTTGACATTCCACAGAATATCATGCTGGTCTACCGTATTCATGACTTCAAGTTAAATGGACCTTCTGGTGAGCAGGAAATGACAAGTATTCTGAATGCCCAATTAATGCCAGAGGGTGGCAGAAACGTTCATGGGTATGTCATGGGTTAACGTTCTAGGGGTCCAAAGGCCTGGGGCATGCTGAGACATCCACTCTAAAGGACAAATTGTTGCACCTTGTATTGCCCACCACTAAAACAAGGCATTGCACTAGGTGGGTCTCTTTAGATTTGGGAGGCAGCATATCTTAAACATGTGCACCACGGACTAGCTCTTGGGAATACTGCTCTCATTTACCAGGTAATCAGGAAGGCTGCCAATACTGAGTAGGACCCAAGATAGAACTTTACAGCACATCAAAGCTACCGTACCACTCAGATCATATGAGTCAGTACATCCAGACAAGATCGGGTGTGTTCAGGGCACTGTGGCCATAGACGTGAGTCAGTATATCCAATCACGCTAGTGCTGTCTAGCCTCTGGTGTGTCACGAGCCCTAATGGAGACTGAGCACCTGACCACGAGACATCGAGTGATTATGTGCCCAAGAGCTGCCAGAGCTGCCCGCTCTGGCAGAGACCCATGTCATAAGATTGCACGGAGGCAGCAGCAGTACTCTATGCTGTGACAACGATACATGTGTGATCAGGCTCAAGCAGGTCTGGAGGAAACGGGCAAGACAAAAAGAGGTGGTCAACTCTCCCATGCCATCTATTTTATTGTACTGTCACCTCTCCTTCAACGTACACATATGGTTTAATGGGAGTTTCCAGGCAATGGAGGAGAAAAACCTCAAGTCCAACTCACAGATGGCTCAGCTCATTATGCCGGCCCTAGATGAAAATGAACTGCCACCAGGAGGGGCCTTGAAGGACAATGGTGAAAGGGTATCCTTCCACCGAACATAGCTTCAAGTGGTGCACTCGATGGCTCACTTTGTATGAAGGTAGAAAGGACCTGAGATATATATGGACCCATGGGTAGAGGCAAATAGCTTTCTAGTTGACTAAGAGTCTGGAAGGGACAAGGCTGAAAGGTCATTTGGAGAAGAGGCATAAATTGCACTTGTGGGAGTGAGCACAGAGCTTGAGGATCTTTGGGCTTCACACTAATGCCCACCAGAGAGCATCTACTGCAGAAAACTCACTGAGAAACCTGGCAGATGTCTTTCTGGTGGGGGTGAGCCTGCTCCGTTCTTGGCCACCCCAGTGCCTGTGTAACTGACCCATGAACACAGTGGTCATGGCTGCAGAAATGGTGGTTATGCATGGCCCCAAAGCACGGCCCCCTCTCTGCAAGGCTGATCTGGCTACTGCTGCTACTGAGTTACCCAACCTGACAGCAGCAACGACTGATACTGAGGCGCAGAGGTGCACTGTCCTTTAAGGACAGCGGCTGCTATGTGGAGGAGATAGTGATTTGTTCTCACTGGAATTGATACTAGCTTTAATGTTTTATTTATTTTTGTTTATTTTATTTTTGAGAGACAGAGAGAGACAGAGCGTGAGTGGGGGAGGGCCAGAGACAGAAGGGGAGACAGAATCTGAAGCAGGCTCCAGACTCCTTGCTGACAGTGGGGCTCAAACTCACAAACCATGAGATCATGACCTGAGCTGAAGTCCGACGCTTAACTGACTTAGCCACCCAGGTGCCCTGATACTAACTTAAAAAAAAATGTTTTTAATGTTTTATTTTATTTTTTGAGAGACAAAGAGAGACAGAGTGCAACTGAGGTAGGATCAGAGAGAGAGGGAGACACAGAATCCAAAGCAGGCTCCAGGCTCTGAGCTGTGAGCACAGAGCCTGATGCAGGGTTTGAACCCACAAATGTAAGATCATGTCCTGAGCCGAAGTTGGACATTCAACTGACTGAGCCAACCAGGCGCCCCCCCCCCTCCCCAATACTAACTTTAGAGACGAGTTTTGCCTTTCCTTCCTACACCACAATCCAAGGGCTTAGAGAATGCCTGCCTTACTGGCATGGAAATTCACATAACATCAGACCAAGAGGCCCATTTTTATAGCAAAGGAGACATGACAGCACATGGCCATGGGATCCACTAGTTCTACTATATACCTCATCAACTACAACTAACCAGCCTAATGGAAGATGGAATTAGTACCTCAGCCCTTCAGGGGTATCTGCACTGACCCACATGGTGCTGTGTCTTCAGTGGCTGATCCACTCTGGCTAATTCCCAGTGGGTCTGGGAACCAGGAGCAGAAATAGGACTGGACTCTCTATCATCACTCCTAATGATCTGCTTGTGGAAATCATGCTTCCTATTCCCAATATTCTCTCAAATTTGCAGAGCTCTATGTTTACATTATTGACTGAATGTCTATTAAGAGGTGATTAGTTAAATAAACTATAGGACTTTATATTGCATTCAAATGATAAAACAATATGCAGTTGTTAAAAAGAATAAAGCATATCTGTATGTGTTGACTTGGAAAGATGTCCAAGATACAGTGTTAAGTGTAAAACAGAAATTACATAATGTATATACTATATGATAGTATTTGTATGTATTTTTTAAAAAGAAATATATGTCTTTGTGCAAGCACAGAAATCATCTGGGGTAATGCCAGAGAGAGAGGGTAAAGTCAATTTCCTTTTCACTTTACATTCTTCTATACCTTCAGTTTTTTCTTACATGAGCATATATTACTTCATCATACAAATGGTTTTAAAAAGATTTAGGGGTGCCTGGGTGTCTCAGTTGGTTAAGCATCTGGCTCTTGATTTTGGTTCAGGTCATGATCTCATGGTTTGTGAGTTCGAGCCCCACATCAAGCTCTGCGCTGACTGTGCACAGCCTGCCTAGGATTGTCTCTCTCCCTCTCTCTGTGCTACCCATGTTCCCTCTCTTTCTCTTTCTCTCAAAATAAGTAAAATAAACTTTAAAAAGTAAAATTAAATTAAATTTTAAAAAATAAAAAGATTTATGTGTCTTCACTGTATTATAAAACCAAAATAAATAATTTGAAGTTAGTTTCAGAGAGTCAATACATCACCTTTGGGGGGGAAAAAGCTATTTTCATTCTTTAAAAGGCTATTTAGGGGCGCCTGGGTGGCTCAGTCGGTTAAGCGGCCGACTTCAGCTCAGGTCACGATCTCACAGTCCATGAGTTCGAGCCCCGTGTCGGGCTCTGGGCTGATGGCTCAGAGCCTGGAGCCTGCTTCCGATTCTGTGTCTCCCTCTCTCTCTGCCCTCCCCCATTCATGCTCTGTCTCTCTCTGTCTCAAAAATAAATTTAAAAAAATGTTTTTAAATAAAATAAAATAAAATAAAATAAAATAAAATAAAATAAAAGGCTATTTAATTACTACCACCATCTCCAGCCAAGAGGAAAATATTCTTTACCCCTCACGGTGTGGCTGGGGAATCATTCTTTAACGCTTTTGCTAAAGGAAAGTTGTCTTCATCTCGTATTTCTTCCAAATGCCACGGTAGATACCCTAGCTAATGTTTTGTTTTGGGGACGAGTAGAGAAGGAAAGGGTGTGACATATGAAGCAGGAAAGTATTGAAAAAGCTGGAATCACAAGTGGAGAGGTGGGGAGGGGCTTGATGTGTATTTATTTTAAGTTTCCTGTAGACACCGTGGACAGAACAGTGTATGCCAGGCTGGTCATGAAATCTCTTCTGGATTCTTCCCAGCACAGTCTAAGTATGTGCACAGTGGATGTTCGATTTGGTTTGTTGACTAATAAAGTATATGAAAAGTTCCAGAAAAGAAGCAATAGTACAAATGGGGTCAAAATGAAAGTTAACAATGGCATAGCCAAAAATTAAAGCAGCAATGTACTGATAGTTAAAAACAAATTATTTGTTTGGTTTATACACAGGTTGATAGCTTCCACCAGTTTAGAAAGTCACCTTTCTAAACAAAAAGAGGAATCGAGTTCAAAGTTTTCAACCAGGCAATTCTATCCAATAGCGTTTTTACTACAGTGCTTTTAAAGTTACTAAGTAATCAAGAAGGCTAATAATTAGCAAGAACATATGCCTGTGAAAGCAAATTTGTGGCTAAGACATCAATCCTGCCAAATAAAAAGGTGAAGTAAAACAGTAAAAAAATTTAAACGGAAATGAAAGACAAGCCTAGCCCATTAAAAAAATTTTCCATTCTGTATAAAAAGTACTACCTCCTAGTATGGTTTCACTGTTCTATAATGACTGTATGTAACACAGACTGTCTACTTATAAATTTTTTATTTGCTGAAAATAAAAGCAATTTGAGTAGCTAAGAAAGTAATAGCTTAATTACATTTTTTTTAGCAATGTGCACTCTAAAATCGCTTATTTTCTCCTATTGCTCTGTGATATTTTTTAATTTTCTACAGTGTAAGGTGTAGGCAGGATGTGTGTAGGAGCGTTTAGGGGACTGATACACAGTGGCATGTGCTTAATCTCCATATAAACTAAGTGTCTCTATGACGGTAATGAGCCAGCCTGTTGATTTCTGCTACTTTTGTTCTTGAAGTATTTGTACAGCAGCTTTATTACTTAGGAGTTCACTACACAGCAGAAATACAATCTTTCTGTATAAACAAATTGTGAGCTAAGCCAAAACATCTTATAATAAACAAACAAAACAGCCTGTTACTATTTGCAGGTAGTATGTTATCTTGTAAAACTCAAATTAAACAGGTCTCCACTTGTTGAACAAATAGGGAAAGATGATGATAAGGGGAATTTGTTTGGTTTCTATCACTGTGGGCAAGGGAATGCCCTGCTTTGTCCTCCGCACTATTGACAACCAGTTTCCATGAACTCCCAATACCTATCTATGTATTAGCAATGAACATCGAAGGGCCAGATCTGCCAGTCTCTACTGAGAACATCTGCATATAATGAAAGCTGTACATTCCAAAGGCCCAAAACTGAATCTGTGGGTCAAACGTTACCTGCAGATGTGTTCTGTTTGGCCTGAACGGTGTTCGACATTTTAAAAAATTGCTTGTCAACATTTTTAAAGTCAGATTTCATACTGAAATGAACCACGGCTCCTTGGAAAAATGGCTGGTTCCACACCTGGGGCAGGATGAGCCTGGTACATTTTGTTATGACACACAATAAAAAAATATTCAAGGAGGGGAGGCTGGGAGGCTCAGTCGGTTAAGCGTCCGATTCTTGGTTTTGGCTCAGGTCATGATCTCATGGTATTGTGAGTTCGAGCCCCACGTCGGGCTCTGCGCTGACAGCATGGGGCCTTCTTGGGGTTCTTCTCTCTCTGCCCCTCCCCCTACTTGTGCTGGCACCTCTCTCAAAAAATAAATAAATAAACTTTAAAAAAGTATTCAAGGAATGGTAGCATCTCTCAGGACAGAGGAGTGGGATCTAAAGAGTCCCACAGGGCCAAACGTGTGACAATTTGAGAATCAAAAAGAAGAATGACAGTGATGGTTTGGAACAAACTGAAGAAAAAAAAAATCCACAAATTCACAGTGATACTGAAGAGTGTATGAGGTGGTGGGAGGGGTAGCATGTGAAGGAAAGGTTGTTTTGTTGTTGTTGTTGTTGTTGTTGTTGAACAGAAAAACTGTTAAATAATGAATGTAGAAAGAACTGTTAAAAATCATCATTTTATGGGGCACCTGGATGGCTCGGTTTGTTAAGCGTCCAACTCTTGATTTAGGCTCAGGTCATAATCTCACAGTTCATGAAATTGAGCCCCACATCAGGCTCTGCTCTGTCAGCACAGAGCTTGCTTGGGATTCTCTCTCTTGCTCTCTCTCTGCCTGTGCCCTGCTCATTCTCATTCATTCTCTCTCTCTCTCTCTCTCTCTCTCTCTCTCTCTCTCTCAAAATAAAGAAATATTAAAAAAGAGAAAATCACCTGTTACAATAACTCTTATTATAATCTATTCAAGCAAAGATTACTGGGTGAAAGTTGTTGGTGCACAAGGTGGTCAAAGAGTCTCAGCGTATCTCCCCACAGATTACACATTAACTGTAAAGGAGAAGATGTTTCTTTACAGTTAGGAAATATGGAAGACCCATCAGGACCAAGAGAGCAAAGCTGAGAGCACCAGTTATGGGACACACTGATACTCTGTAGAGAACTAGTGTTCTCCTGCTGAGAACTGGTGTGACAGACCCATCCTCACTCCTATAGTGGAAATAGCCAGGCAATCTATGTTGAAGCACATTCAAACTGGTCTGCACTCTTCAAAAATGCCAATATTAAGAGAGACTAAAGAGACATGATAACTAAATGCAATGTGTGGTCATTGATTAGATCCTGGATTTAAATATATAGGTATAGTTATAGTTACAGTTATATAGTTATAGCTACATAACTATTATTGGAACAATATGAGAAATTTGAGCACAGCCTGTATGTCAGATAATGGTATTGAGTCAATGATAAATCATATTGTGGAAATCATATTGTGGTTACACAGAAGAATTCTAGCAGATTCATGCTGCATACTTAAGGAAATGATTCAGCCAAAAAAGTGTGGGGTGTATGTGTGTGTGTGTGTGTGTGTGTGTGTGTGTGTGACAGAGACAGAAAGGAAATGAAGCAGAATTTTCACAACTGATTAATGAATCCAGTTAAGGGAATGCAGGAATTCATTATACTATTCTTTCTACTTATATATATGTATTTTGTAATTTTTTTTCAAAACAAAGAATTGTGGGGGGGAAAAACCCCAGAGATTTTACATAAAATTATTTGGGGGTTTTTAGAAAAAGACTCTGAAAATCTAGCATCCTGGGCTTGCATTCTGTGGGTGGAGGGGTAGCCACCCACCCACACACCCTACAAGCCATGAAGTCTCTGGTCTGCCCAAGTCCACTTTCTATCTTGTCGTACATTCAGCCTGCTTCAATCCTTTGTCTCCAGTGTGATCCCCACAAACATTTGAGTTTGCAATCTCACATAAACCATAACGGAGAATTTTGAACATGGCTAAAGCAATTTCTAGAAATGTGTTACAAATCCATTTCAACAAGCCAATTAAACAATCTGAAGAGAAGGAACCTAGAAATGGCATCTACACTAGCAACGGCAGCACTAAATGTCACAGAACTTCCCATTGAGACTTCTATTGAGTTGTGGAATATTATTCAACTAATACTGGGAAAATATTCCTTCAACTAATACTAGGGGAACAGAAGCCTTTAAAAATTATGAAATATCTAGGGCATCTGGGTGGCTCAGTCGGCTGAGTGTCCGACTTTGGCTCAGGTCATGAGCTCACAGTTCCTGGGTTTGAGCCCCATGTTGGGCTCTGTACTGCCAGCATAGAGCCTGCCTCAGACCCTCTGTCTCCCCATCTCTTTGTCCCCCCTGGCTCATGCATGTGCTCTCTCTCTCTCTCTCTCTCAAAAATAAATAAACATAAAGAAAATTTAAAATTATGAAGTCTCTAATTAGATCCTAACACTAGGGAGCATTTACACGGTACTCCGTTAGCATTCGGTGGAACGGGGGCCCTGGCACAAGAGCACATGGAATTAAGCACTTCATAAGTTCTTTGCATAACAGGGAACCATGTCAGATGTATTTGCCACAGTGCCTTCTCATCCCTGGGATGGTAATTTGCCCAGTTTACTGCAGTGAACCTCTCAGGATAGACCGTGTGAAGTCCTTCACCTACAGTGCCTATCTTTGGTATTAAGTCCCACCTCTCTGCCTTTCCACGTATGCGTCTTTCCCTATGCAACTGTTTTGTTTGTTTGACCCTCTATTTTTCTGCCCTTGCATCCTTAAGGCTGTTTGACCACTGTTCAATGTTTGGCCCAAGAGCACTCTTGCTCCCCTCAGCAAAAAGTCAGCATAACAGTGCCAAATACAGACATAAATCAAGGTGAATTGGTGGGCCAGGTTCCAAGCTGCACCAGAGTTTGCCCAAGGTCACCCCACAGCTCTGAGCTATTTCAGAAACTGCAAGTCTCAACTGTGGCTCCTGTCCCCATGCAGTCACACAGCCTGACAGCCTCATTGGAAGGTTACTGAAAGCGAGGACACAACAGGAAAAAAAAAAAAGGGAATGTTCTGAACATTCTGGAGGTTCTTACTATTCATGTTTAATTAAAATCAAATGAGAGCATGTTTCTGGCACATAGAACACACTCAATATTCTCACCAACCCCAAAGGAGCTTTTCCCCCATATTTATCCCCAAATGAGTCTTTTTTCCCCTTATCATTTCCCAATGAAATTTTAACCCCACACATCTACTGTATATGTGCTGTATGGAATCTGTGCTTTATACAGTAAAAGTTACACTACCCCTACCCATTCCCTGAGACCAATTTTCATCCTCTTGGGGGTGATGTTGTTCTCATTAAGAAAGCAGGTACTGTAATGTTTATAGTAAAGCTGTAAATGGACATTTCCCCCCGTGCTTATTCTTGTCTTTATTGGTCACAAACCATAAATTTTGCCCTTTAAAATAATCTACAGGGTCATGGAATGAGAGTTGGAAAGAACTGCCATTCCAGCAAGAATCTGCACCCAGGCTCCATGGAAGCCATAAGTCCCACAGCTAATGCCCTGCCAGATAGGACAAATCCTGAGGACGGTCACTGAGAGACTTCAGAGTGTGGTGTTTGGTGCAACGTGATGGTTCTGATGTGTGGGAGCAGCAAGGCATGGACTTGGGGACAGACAGAACTGTGTCTGCATTCCAGCTTACTAACCAGGAGGCCATGGCATATCATTAACCAGCCTGAATCCATATGTAAAATGAGATAACAATACCCACCTCCTAAGGTCATTATAAATATGATTTGTGCCTCCTAGGTAATGATACTTGGCACTTTGCCTAAGTCTACTGGGTCACCAAATGGCAATACGTCATTCCTTCTGCTTGCTTCTATCTTGTTTTGTCTTCTGGAGGCAGGTTACCACAGACAATGTCCTAGCTGCTGCTTTCAGCCCTTGACTGATGTCGGTCTGATCTACTCTCAGGCCCCCATACCATGTTCCACACTGCTAAAGGTCTGCCCAGGCACCGCATAGCGGTTCTGTCCTGTCCTTTACCTCAACTCCTCTGGGAGCATCTACTCTTCCTACCACTCCTGTTGGAAATCTCTGCTTCCTCTTCCAATTGTTCTACCATTTTCATGCCACAGAAAGAAGGTTTAACATCATAAAGGCTGGGGGGCTTCAGTAATACAATTCTTCTGGGTTCGCTGGCTCACATTGTTTTGAACCACAAGGCCCTTTCCTTCCTGGACACATAGATAGTCCCCAGGAGTTGGGTTGGGTTCAGTTAAGCCACCTGTTTTATGCAGAGCCAGTACTTACTTCCCAACACAAGGCCTGTGATGACTCTAGCCTATCGTGCCAGACTTCTTTTTTTTTTTTTTTTTCAACGTTTATTTATTTTTGGGACAGAGAGAGACAGAGCATGAATGGGGGAGGGGCAGAGAGAGAGGGAGACACAGAATCGGAAACAGGCTCCAAGCTCTGAGCCATCAGCCCAGAGCCTGACGCGGGGCTCGAACTCACAGACCGCGAGATCGTGACCTGGCTGAAGTCGGACGCTTAACCGACTGCGCCACCCAGGCACCCCAATCGTGCCAGACTTCTTGATGTAAGGTGATTTTCTTGCAGGATCCTTGTGTCTCTGCGTAATCTAGCTTCTGTCATGACTGCTCCACTTCCCATCTAAAATATCTTTACATGCTTGAAACCCTAGTCACAGAAGGGGGTTGAATTTTTCCTATAGGGTTCATGGGTCACATGCAAATCAGGACATGTCACATACCTAGGTGGAAGAAGTTCTACACACATAGCTTGGAGATAACTGTAGGTCCTGTAAAGATTAAGGATATGTTAAGAACCTAGCAACATTCCAAGTAGCCTAATCTAGCTGGTCCATGAATCGGTCTTTTATTACACTATTACAGCTATTTTTGGCCTTAGTGCAGGTTAGTAACTCAAGGTCATGGCTCCAGGAATTCTCTCCCTCCAAAAAAACATCAAGTTTCTTTGTCCGCTGGACTGATACCATTAGCATACAAATATACTTATTCTCCCATATTAAAAACAACTACTAAAACTCTCTTGATCTTATTTCTCAGTTTTTTTAAATAATCAAACTCGCCAAGAGTTGCCTATATCACCGTCTCCACTTTGCCCTCCCCATCCTCAGTCGTATCCTCTCTGATGAAGCCTTCATTCCTGCCACTCCACCTAACAGCTCCTGTCAAGATCTCAAATGACCCTCATATCTTCAAAGCCACTGACTAATTCTAAGTCTATACCAATCATGACCTTTGACACTTTGGACCATTCCCTTGTTCTTCTTTTTTTTTTTTTTTTAATTTTTTTTTCAACGTTTTTATTTATTTTTGGGACAGAGAGAGACAGAGCATGAACGGGGGAGGGGCAGAGAGAGAGGGAGACACAGAATCGGAAACAGGCTCCAGGCTCCGAGCCATCAGCCCAGAGCCTGACTCGGGGCTTGAACTCATGGACCGTGAGATCGTGACCTGGCTGAAGTCGGACGCTTAACCGACAGCGCCACCCAGACACCCCCCCTTGTTCTTCTTTATAAGAGCTTTTATTTGAATTCCAGTTAGTTAACACAGTATAATATTAGTTTCAGGTGTACAACATAGTGATTTAACACTTCCATATAACACCTGGTGCTCATCACAAGTGCACTCCTTAATCCCCATCACCTATTTCACTCATTCCCCCCCACCTACCTCCCCTTTGGTAACCATCAATTTGTTCTCTATAGTTAAGACTCTGTTTCTTGGCTTGCCTCTTTCTTTTTTCCCCCATGATCATTTTCGTTTGTTTGTTTCTTAAATTCCATGTCTGAGTGATATCATATGGTATTTATGGTATTTGTCTTTCTCTGACTTATTTCACTTAGCATGATCTCCTCTAGCTCCATCCACGTCACTGCAAAGGGCAAGATTTCATTCTGACCATCCCCTCATTCTTGAAACTTTTCTTCACTAAGCATTTAAGTGTGGGGAAATAGGTGCAAGAATTCCTTATATTTACATAAATGGGTTAAACAAGCTTAGGGCGGAAAGCTGCCACCACAGGGTGGAAGTGCCCAAGGTTAGTTAGTGAGATATTATAATAGGATCAAGAGTAACACAAGTTACACAAGTTATATCACCTGCAGGAAACTACTTTCCATCTGGCACCAATATATTTTGATCACACACTGCACTTGCTCTCCAGACCCTTTGCTTCTTACACACACAACTGTCTGATCGTTTTCTTCACATTCACCACGTATGTAAGATCTTGAGAGCTCAATAAATATGGAAACAAACCCCTTGTTTGGGGCTCTTATCTGTCCCAGACATTAGCCTCAATTCTGTGCCTGCTCTCTTACTGGACAAGAGAGAACTCCAGACTCATAGTCTGTGACATTTAAGAACATTGCTCTTGAGATTTTCCTACGTTAATGATCACCCCCTTTTATTCCTCCTTTGCTGGTTCCTCCTCATCTTCCTGACCTCCAAATGCTGGAACTCCAGGGTTCAGTCTTTGGTGTTTGTCTCTCCATTCCCCATGGCAACCCAGGCTCAGGCCCTTAAATGCTTTTGTTATGCTGATGTCTCCCAATTTTATATCTCCAACCTGGATTTCCCCCAAATGCCGGACTTGTATATTTAAATGCCTACCTAATAGTCTCCTTAGATTTGCATCTCAAATTTACCATATCCAAAATAGAATTCTTGATTTCCTTTCCCCTAGATTTGCACCTGGGTCTCCCTATCACAATGAATGACCCGATCTTTTCATTCTTGTAGTTACTCAAGTCAGGAACTTTGGATTCGTTCTTTTAAAAAATTTTTAATGTTTATTTGTTTTTGAGAGAAAGAGCTTGAGTGGGGAGGGGCAGAGAGAGGGAAGGAGACACAGAATCTGATGCAGGCTCCAGTCTCTGAGCTGTCAGTACAGAGCCTGAGGCGGGATTTGAACCCAGGAACCTCGAGATCATGACCTGAGCCAAAGTTGGACGCCTAACCGGCTGAACCACCCAGGTGCCCCATTGGATCCGTTCTTGATTCCTCATCCAACAACCAGATTCCTATGTACCCTTCTCTCAGAATTAATCTTGAATCTAACCACCTCCACCACTACCACTGTGACCCAAACCCCATCACCTCACACCTGGATTGCTCTAACAGTCTTCAGATTGTCTTGCTTAAAGAGCTGGAGCAATCAGTAGCTGGAGGAATTCTTCTGGAATGTATGTCATGCCAAGGCACCTCTCTGCTCAAAATCCTTTCATGGCTCCCATCTCATTCAAAGTAAAATCCACAGTTCCTACCAAGACCCACAAGCCCTTAACCCTCTAACTTCTGACCCCTTACCACTCTAACTTCATCTTCTATGACCTTTGCCCTTTGTTTACTGTGCCTCAGACCTACTGATCTCTTTACTCCTCCTAGAACACACCAGAACACACCACACCTAATACACATCACTTGATCCTGCCTGTGGCCTTTGTACTTACTATTCCCTCTGCCTGGAAAGCCTGCATCATTCACTCCTTCCCATTTCCTTCTGTTATCTCTTCAAATGTCATTCGTCAGAAAGGCTCTTCCTAACCCCTCTCTATAAAAAAAGCAAGCCAGCCCCTTCATCACCTTTTACCCCTTTACCACGCTTTGTATTTTACCACTTGACATATAATTATTTCTTTACTGTCAGTCTCTCCTTACTTGGAGGGCAAGGGCTAAGAACAATGCCTGCTACATACAGAAGTTCTGTAAAAAGCTCCCAGATTAACATGTGGCAACTCTCTTATGCACAAGTGTCTCATCAAAAACAATGAAAATGTTGAATTCCTTTTTTTTTTTTTTTTCCACATTGGAAAGTCAGTTTAAGAAAGGGTAGGAGAGCTGCTTTGAGCTCAGGTACTGCAGTATAATTTTATTACTGTCACTAAATAGTACTTAATTTAGAGTATGTCTTTAGAGTATGAGCGGGCTGATTATAACTGTTCCAAGTGTTTATATTTTTAAAAGCCTAACTATGTAACTGGGAAAAAGTAAGATTCAGAATTAAACATTAAAGGATTGACTGCAATAGGACCTCTTGGTGAACAGTGAATTATATTTAGTTTAAAAAGCAGTTTGTTAGGGGCGCCTGGGTGGCTCAGTTGGTTAAGCATCCAACGTTGGCTCAGGTCATGATCTCATGGTTCATGAGTTTGGGCCCTATGTCAGGCAGGCTCTGTGCTGATAGCTCAGAGCCTAGAGCCTGCTTTGGAATCTGTGTCTCTGCGTGTGTGTGTCTCTCTCTCTCTGCCCCTCCTCTGCTTGTACTCTGTCTCTTCCTCTCAAAAATAAACAGGGGTGCCTGGGTGGCTCAGTCGGTTAAGCGTCCGACTTCAGCTGAGGTCATGATCTCGCAGTCTGTGAGTTCGAGCCCCGCATCGGGCTCTGTGCTGACCACTCAGAGCCTGGAGCCTTTTTTGGATTCTGTGTCTCCCTCTCTCTCTGACCCTCCCCCGTTCATGCTCTGTCTCTCTCTGTCTCAAAAATAAATAAATGTTAAAAAATAAAAAATAAAAAAATAAACACTTAAAAAAATTTTGAAAGCAGTTTGCTAGTACAAACACTACATTTATCTCATAAAAATGTGTCACTTTTTTTTTCAAATGGCGCAAAAGAATGTTATTTAAAAAGTGTTTCAAGTTTTCAGGAAAAAATGTTTTCTAAAAATACTAGCAAACCAGTTTTTTGATAATTATTATCCTCAAGAGCATTTACCAATGGATGGTTACGTCCTTATATAAGCTTCCACACCAAGAACGGAAAGCATTGCAGGTGTGCTGCCTTGAAATTATGCAGCTTAACGCTGGACAACACACTCCCATGATCTCATCTGCTTCCAAGAAAACAACCATAATTTTCAGAACAGTCCAACAGCAACTATCGGGAGTTACTCTAAACTGTAAAGTTTTAAAAACACACACACAAGGAATTCTCTGAGGATGGAGGGAGGCCAAATTTTATTACAAAATCCAAGGACCATGCAGCTCTTCTGTCGTGTGCTAGTATTTCATTGTATCAGCTATGGATCCTCTAAGCAGGGCATCACCTGATCTGGGGAAGCTTCTCCTTCTCAGACATAGCGCTAACTTTCCTGACATTGAGCCGCACAAAACAAATGACGTCACCATTTTCATCAGTGGATAGTGAAGTGAGAAAATAAGGGCAATGGTACACACACACACACACACACACACACACACACACACATAATTACACAATCCATTATTCACATACGGCAGGAAGGTATCTGTATAGATGTTATTTGTAGTTGCCAACTACTCTCTCAGGAAGACTGTGCTTTTTTCGAAAATTGTGTTTTTCCTAGGTTTTTTTTGTTTTTAATTTTTATTTTAGAGAGAGTGAGTGAGCAGGGGAGAGGGGCAGAGGGAGGAGAGAAAGAATCCCAAGCAGGCTCCACACTCAGCACAGAGCCCATTGTGGGGCTCAATCTCACAACTGTGAGATCGTGACCTGAGCTGAAATCAGGAGTTGGACACTTAACTGACTGAGCCACCCAAGGGCCCCTATGTTTTTTTTTTAAATACTAAAATGTCCTGTCTTTTATGAAATGATGGTGAAAGTAGTTGGTAGTTGGTTTTTTAAAATGCGGACAACACTATCCCAATCTGTAAAAAAAAAAAAATTTTTTTTAATTTTACAGGTACATGAAATCCAAAAATCCACACATGAAATGTGTGCATGTGTGCGTGTGTGTGTGTGTGTGTGTGTGTGTGTGTCTGTGTGTGTGATGGAATATAGTTCAGCCATAAAAAGAAGAAAATCCTGCCACTTACAACAACATGGATAGACTTTGAGGCAATTATGCTAAGTGAAATAAGTCAGACAGAGAAAGACAAATACTGAATGTTTTCATTTATGCATGGAATCTAAAAAAGCTGAATTCATAAAAATAGAAGGTAGAATGGTGGTTGGCAGGAGCTGGAGGGTGGGGAGATGGGTACAAACTTCCAGTTATAAGATGAGTAAGTTCCAAGTGATTAAATATACATGTGGTAACTACAGTTAACAATACACATTATATAAATGAAAGCTGCTAAGAGAGTAAATCTTAAATGTTCTAACTACCAAAACAATGGTAATTATGCAAGGTGATGGAGGAGTTAACTACCTTATTGTGGGCAATCATTTCATAATACATATGTGTAACAAATATCACATTGTATGCCTTAAATTTACACAACGTTACATGTCAATTATATCTTAATAAATGGGGAGGAGAGAAAAAAATCCAAAAGTCTACAAATGACAACCTTCTAATTAAAGGCATCTTGGTTAGCTTCTTTCTTTTCAGAAGAAAGCCAAACTCCTTAGCCAGGCATTCAAAGTCTTCTACACGTGGTCTTAATCTATTTGTCTTGATTTCCTTATAATAGGAGCAGTCAGGGGGTCAGCCCCTGCCAGTCCTCACCTACTCTGGCTAAGGCTTCTGAGGTAACCGTCAGCCTCAACCTCCCTGGTTCCTAGTTCCTGACCTTAGTAAGGGTCATTAAAAGCCCCAGCTCTGCAAGAGGTGTGCAAGGAAAACACCAGGAACTCAAACTCACTGAGCTGCAACTTTCCCCTGGGCCCACAGAGCTGTGCTTTGCTCACAGTTTAGTATTCTTCTTCCCACGGCCCACTGGAGCTCTCCCTTGAATTCCAGCTCAGATGGGGGCCCTAAACTGTTTGCCTACATGTCACCAGTTTCCTGTTCTCTGGGACTACAACATGTCCTCTGGAGTCAGGCGCCAAACCCCAAAGGCCACCTGGGACCAAGGTGCCGCTTTGGGCTAAGCATCACTTAACCCAGGCCAGACCTATCTTCCAGGAAATTCCTCACACCCCCTTCTACTGAACCCTGGCTTCTTTTGCTTTCCTTCTCTCCCTGGCCTGTTGTCATCCAGCCGGCAATCCTGGCTAAGACTTTAGGGTTATAACCTGTGTTCCCTCAATATACTGCTTTCCACACAAACACCTTTTCCTGGGACAGACTGTCTGCCCTAATGCCTTATTTCTCATTCCATGCATCCTTAAATACCTCAAAATGTAGCTTAAATATACCTCTAATCACTTTATTTAGAGGGTTCTTGTCAGGCAAACATGGGGATGCAAGGTAAATGACGCAAACCCTGCCCCAATAGGAACCCAGTTTATCAGGAGTGAGAGCCAAGGGGAAATTTATCTTCCTCCCCTTCTGTGAATTAAGCATCTGAAACACAGGATGTACAACTTCTTATAAACATTGTTTTAGGCACAATGAGGCTCTATACATACTTACTGAATAAATATATGGAGAAAATGTGACTTCATTTAAACTCTCAATTCACTTTTTCAGCAAATATTTAAGGACCTATTATGTGTTAGGAATATCACAGAAAGCTAAAAAGTTAGGGCGTTAGAAAGCAGACTCTATCAATAATCTAGTCTTGTCTCATATAGATTAGGGGAGTCTACATTTGTGCACTTGATTTTGAAGAATGGGGAGCTCTGTGCTTTGAAAACGGGCTCCTGTGCCCACAACTCTTTCCTTTAAGGCGTATCAATACTCAGTTATTCAGGAGAATGCATTCTGACTTCCTAATATATTGTGAACAACCACCCTACCTAAGAGCTTATTTTGTTAACATTATTTTTCAGTCCAACAGTAACATTTATTTATTGGGGGCCCAGCCCGCTGCACACTTGCTTAGAAGTCCACACAGAAAAACAGAGGTTTCCATCCTGGAGGAACTCAATTAACTCAGGGAGCTACAAACCCAGTATTGCTAAAGGGTGCTGAGAGGGTTCCGAGGCATTCACAGGTGACCTTCAGCATCAGAAAAAGAGTACCTCTCCACTAGAACCAGATTGTCTTTTCTTTAGAGTAAATGAATCCTTTAAATACGATTATCGCCTTCTGCCCTAGGGGAAACCTGAGAAAGTGAAAAACCCCCATCAGCCCAAAAGAAAGGGTGAGAACCTGTCCCTGTGTGTAGACAGTGGGGAAGGGCAGAGTAGTCCAGGCCCTGAGATGGGCCCTGCTGGTCTCACCCCTTCCTAGGGGAGGGCCTAACAGGGTGGGGGTGGGGAAACCCTGGAAGTGTCCTCTCACAATAGATAGCATCCTGCTGGTAAAGACCATCCTAAACCTAAAGAGAGAGTTTTCCTATTTTCCACCCATTTAAATTTACCCAAAGCCTCCTACTTCACATTCAGATAACCCCATACACTCCAGCCATGGGGAAGAGAAGACTATTAGAGAGGCCTGGAGAAAACAGAGAGGCAGCGATAAGAGAAAATCCCCTGAATGTTCCACTCATCTCCCACTAGGTTGCTCTTTCCTGATCGTTTATTTGGTTATACATGCTCGAACACAGAGGCCCTGTTTGAAACCAAGTTAACCCCACTGTGTTCATTACATGGCACGTCCTGTGTTGGGATTTGGGTTTCATCTTCACAGAAATTCAGAAAAGTGGCCTCTTTCTATTACGGAAAAAAAAAAATACTTTCAGCTTGTAAGTAACAACTGTTTCCACTGCTCTGATTTTATGGTCTCCTATAGTTAACTAATAAACATTTTTAAAGTGATCATTTCACTTTTTTAAGAAGAACCCTTTTTCTAGAGAAAGGACATTAGGGTGTTCAGCAGCAGATAAAAGGTGAGGTGCAAAGAAAACCTGTCAGCTTCCAACAGTTAGAAAACAGGTGAATGATTAATTATCTTAATGGACTGAGAATATCAACAGAAGATGGCCTGAAAGTTTAAAGCTCATGAATGCCAGAAAATTGGAGTTGTTCCTGTACTATCAAAGTTGAGGGCTCTTGAAGACTCAGATCTAGAGCTGACATCAAGAAGCGATGGGGAAGAAAAATAAAATACCCCACAGCATCTCTGAAAAGGAATAGCATCTTTCTCTGCACTGATGTCTCTGCTTTCTGGTTCATTATGCATTTGGTGACCTGTACATCTTAACACATTTACTAAACATAACACGACTCACTTAAGTTTTTTAGTCCCTGATAATTCACTTTAAATAATCCATTACCTTGAGCATGCGGATTTCTCGAAGGGCGATTTTCTTTATGACAGGGTCATCTTCTGATTCCAGAAATCTCTTGATGGCTACAATCTGGCCCGTGTCCCTGTTTCTGCATTTGAAAACAACTCCATAGGATCCTTCGCCAATTTTCCCAATTTTTTCATACTTCTCCATCATAGAGGAGGAATAAATCTTAAAATGGATCTTCACATAGTTTGAAAATGTCGCTTATGAAATACTGGCACGAACAGACTGACTGTACTAGAGCCCCACTCAACGATGGGTCTTTGTCAAGCACCTAGAACAGAAGGGCACTTGTTAAAGAATTAGGAATCGACCCCTGTCCTTAAAGCCTCGCTCCTCAGCAACCGCAACGAGATCCGGGATGACAGCCTAGAGCTCGTCTCCGGTAATCCAATTCTAATCGTCTGGTACACACCCTGCAAGTTAAAATGCAACCCGTTATCCTAAATCGGACGGAGTTGTAAGATAATCTATCTTGTTTAATGTTATAGTTCATCCGATCTAAGACACATGAGCCTGCTAGAGGACGGAGAAGGAAGACTCAGGGATTCCCCGGTTCTAATTTCGGGTCTCATTTCCTTTGGGCAAGGAGACACCGCCCGGGTCCCCGCGGGGGCGAGGCAGGGGCCGGAAGGGGGAGCCCGGCGACCCCAGGCGCGGGCAGGCCTCGGCGGGGAGCGGAGCCGCGCCTTCCCGCCGCCCCCGCGGGGCCCGGCCGCCAGCGCCACCCGGTTGCCCACCCGCGCCCGGTCCGCGCAGCGCAGCCTCGAGCGGCACCACGTGGCGGCCAGGCCCGCCGTCCGGGCCCGCGCGCCTTCCCCGCCCGGGACTCACGGCGCCGCGCGGCCCGGCCTGGCCCTGCTCCCGCCTCGCCGCCTCTCTGCCGGCTCCGCTCGCCGCCGCCCCGGCCGCAATCCCTATGGGAACCGGCCCCCGCCCGGGACTGGCCTGGGCGGGGCCGCCGCGCCCCGGCTGCCCGTCTGGAGCGGGCCGCCAGCCAGGCTGCGGGGAAGGGCCCTGGGGGGTGGGGGGGCCCTAGGGCCCGCTTGCCCGCGCGACCCTCTGCCGGGAGAGGAGGCCTGCGGGACTGCAAACTCCAGCAGGTCGTGTAGAACGCAGCTATAGCAGAGTTGGCTGGGAAGACGCCTGCGCCGGGAGCACCCCTCCCCAACCCTCGTGCAATCTGTACTTCACCGGCAGGGCAGATCCTACCGGTACTACGCGGGATTACTCCCCCGTGCCCTCCGCTAGGATGTAAACGGCTTGAGGGCAGCTTCTGTGTCTGTGCTCATCAGTGCTGTAGCATCCAGTCCAGCGAATGATGAATGAACGAAAGCAGAGTGAGGAAAAGAGGGAGAGGAAGGTATGATGACTGAAACTGGTTGCAGTCAGCACTTCCTTCCACTAGTTTGGGATCCATCACCATTAACTTCCTCTATAGCTGGGCTTTCTGACATGGGAGACTTACAGAGCCCGCCTTGGTTTAGGAGGGTTTTTTCTTTCTTTCTTTCTTTTTCTTTCTCTCTTTTTCTTTCTTTTCTTTTCTTTCTTTCTTTCTTTCTTTCTTTCTTTCTTTCTTTCTTTCTTTCTTTCTTCTTTCTTTCTTTCTTTCTTTCTTTCTTTCTTTCTTTCTTTCTTTCTTTCTTTCTTTCTTTCTCTTTCTTTTTTCTTTCCTCCCCTCCCTTTCTGACTTTTCTTAAGTGATCTCTACACCCAGTGTGGGGCTCAAACTCAGGACCCTGAAATGAGGAGTCTTATGCTGTACCGACTGAGCCAGCCAGATGCCCCTGTCTTAGGTTACTTATTCCCATCCTTGTCCCAACTGGGTCCTACTCACCCAGGTCTAAGCACAATAGTGGGAAGTTAATGGACCTGGGGAATTCATGAAATAATTTGCTACTAGGCAGACTGCCCCAGTACTTTATCATCTATCCCATTCCATATGCCCAGCACTGAGATGGCTGTTTGCTGGGGAAGTGATATCTGAGGAGAGGAAAGTGCCATACTGTCTATGAAACAGGGACCAATTCCACACCAAGCAGCATACCATTAAAAGTAAATCTGGATATGGTTCAGGAAGGAGCTGAAGCTGGGAGGAGAGGAATTAGGGCTGCCTTGGCTGAAGTCACATATAGATAGGGTCCAGGGATGAGCTAGAGGTGGTCTGTGAACCTCCTAGAAACTGTTTGCAGATGGCAACCACTGATGCATTTCCTGTCTCTATAGTTTTGTGTTTTCCAGATTGTCATATAAATGGATTTTTACATTATGTAAGCTTTTGAGGCTAACTAAGCTTCCTTTATTTAACATAATGCATTTGAGATTGATCTATGTTGTTGCATTTATCACTAGTTCATTTTTATTTTCATTATTGAGTAGTATTCCATTGTATAGATAAACCACACTTTATCCCAGTTGAAGAACATTTTAGTTGTTTCTAGTTTTTAGGCCACTGTAAACATTCATGCATGGTCTTTTGTGTGAACATACGTTTTTATTTCTCTTGGGAAAATACTAGGACTACTGTTAGGTCATCGGGTAAGTATATGTTATTGTAAGTAATTGCCAAAATGTTTTCCAAAGTGACCATTCCATTTCACATTCCTGCCAACAATGTTCAATTACTCTGCATCTTTGCCAGCACTTGGTAGTCAGTTCTTTTGATTTTTATCCATTCTAATAGGTAGGTAATTGTCTCTTGTGGTTTTAATTTGCTTTTCCCTAATGACTAATGTTGAATGGTTTTTCCATGCACTTTTTACTCTCTGGATGTTTTCTCACTTATAAGTTCTAGCTTTTTGTAAATTCCTCGGGGTTTTCTAAGTAGACAGTCCTGTCATCTGCAAATAGGGACAGGTTTAGTGCTTCCTAACTGGTATACATTTTATTTCTTTTTCTTGACTTATTGCACTTGGTAGGTGCATTAAATAGGAACAATGAGAGCAGCCATTTTTATTACTGATCTTAGGAGGAAAGCGTTCAGTCTTGTACCATTAGGTAGGATGTTAGTTAGATCACTTTGTAGATGCTGTGGCAGGCAGCCTCCAAGATGGCCCTTAATGAGCCCTGCCTCCTGGTATTCATGCCCTTATGTGTTCCCCTTCCCTTCAGTGTAGGCCTGACCTAATAACCTTCTTCTAAGGAATAAAATATGGCATAAGTAATGGAATATCACTTCCAAGATTAGTTTACAAAGAGACAGATTTCCGCCTTGGGAACTCTCTTGCTCACTTTCCCTGATGGAATCAAGATGCCGTGTTGTGAGATGCCCTATAGCAAGGTTCTGAAGAGGCAAACAGCCAAGAAATTAGGCACTCAGTTTCATATTCTGTGAGGCACTGTATCTTGCCAACAACCATGTGAGTGAGCTCCCGCTCCAGGGAGCCCTCATATGAGACTGTAGCTCCAAGTGACAACGAAATTTCAATCTTATGAGCGACCTTGAATCAGAGGCATTTAGCTAGTCATATCTGGATTCCTAATCTCCAGGAACCATGAGATAACAAAGGTTTAATATTTATGTTTTGGGGTTGTTATGCTGCAATATAAATTTAACACAGAAGCCCTTTATTAGATCGAGAATGTTTTCTGTAATCTCCTTTTACTGAGAATTTTTAAAAATATATTGAATGGATGTTGAATTTGCCAAATATTTTTCTACATCTATTGAGATGAGCACATGATTTTTCTTATTTAGTTTGTCGATATAATGAATTACATTCATAGATTTAAAAATGTTAAACCAACCTTCCATTCCTGGAATAAACCCAACTTGCATGATGTTCCATCATTTTGATACATGCTGGAGTGAATTAGTCATATTTTATTGAGGGTTTTGCATTAATATATCTGAGAGATATTGATTGTAGTTTTCCTATAATGTCTTTGTCTAGCTTTGGAGCCAGCGTAATACTAATCTCATAAACTGAGTGGGAAGTGTTTCCTTCTCCTCTGTTTTCTGGAGAAGCTTACATTAAATTGTATTACTTACTTCTTAAATGTTTGTTGTGATTTTTCAGTAGAGCCACCTGAGTATGGAGTTTTCCTTGTTGCAATGTTTCAAATCATAAATTCTATTTCTTCAATAAGGTATAGGGCTATTCAGTATATCTGTTTCTTCTTGAGTGAATTTTGGTAGTTTGTGTCTTCAAGGAATTTGTCTATTTTGTCTAGATATTTGAATTTATGGGCATAAGGTTGTTCATATATACTAATATTACACTATTATCTTTTTAGTGTTGTTCATACATAATACTATTACATTATTACCCTTTTAATATCTATAGTACACATAGTGGTGTTCCCTATGTCATTCTTGATATTAGTAATTGTTTTTTTTCTCCTTTTTCTTGATCAGTGTGACTAAGTCTTATTGATTTTATTCATCTTTTAAAATAAACAGCTTTTGATTTAATTTATTTTCTTAAATTTTTTTTTAATGTTTATTTATTTTTGAGACAGAGACAGACAGAGCATGAACAGGGGACGGTCAGAGAGAGAAGGAGGCACAGAATCTGAAACAGGCTCCAGGCTCTGAGCTGTCAGCACAGAGCCTGACGCAGGGCTCGAACTCATGGACTGTGAGATCATGACCTTAGCCGAAGTCGGCCGCTTAACCGACTGAGCCACCCAGGCGCCCCTGATTTAATTTATTTTCTATTTTTTTCTCTTTTTCATTTCAATGATTTCACCTCTTTTTTCTGCTTGCTTTGCTTTTAGCTGCCTTTTCTAGTTTTTTAAGATGGACACCTAGAGGTCACTAATTTTGTTTTTATTTTTTATGTTTATTTATTTATTTTGAGAGAGAGAGAGAGATCATGCACTAGCAGGGAAAAGGCAGAGAGAGAGGGAGACAGAAATCCCAAGCAGCCTCCACACTCATCACAGAGCCCAGTACGGGCTCTATGTCATAAGCCATGAGATCATGACCTGAGCTGAAAATCAAGAGTCAGACGCTTAACTGACTGAGCCATGCAGGTGCCCCTAGATCATTATGTATTTCTTCTTTATAATATAAGCCTTTGCTGCCATACATTTTTCTCAAAGCACTACTTTAAATACACCCCAGAAATATTTATATGTTGTGTTTTCATTTTCATTTCGCTCAAAGTATTTTCCAGTTTCTTTTGTGATTTCCTATCTGATCCATGGGTTATTTGAGGTGTGTTGTTTAATTTCAAACTAGTTGCGGATTTTCTAGATAATCTTTTTATTACTGTTTTCTAGCTCAACTCCACCATTTTCAGAGAACTCTCTTTGTATGATTTAAATTCTCCGAAATGTGTTAAGATTTGTTTTATGGCCCAGCATATGGTCTATGTTGGTGAATGTTTCTTTTTTGACAGTTAAAAAAAATTATTTTTAAGTGATATGAGAAAGTCAGTGTGAGTTGCTCCAGAGCTGCCTTGTCTGAAGTTCATACCAGGCTACAGTTAGTCTGGAAAATTAACTTTATGGACTCTACAAGGTTCAGTACCCAAGGGGCCTGGAATTGTACCAAGCCCGGTGGTAGTTAACGTAGGGAGCAAGTGCACTATTTATTTATGCCTAAGTAGGCAGTGGACCAGAAAGTCAGCGTGACTGGCAGCTGGACCAGTTGTTTTGTTTGGAGGAAGTTGGAGCAAAATAGTAGAGGACAGCTTTGAAAAGGAGACAGACAGTTGATGTCACCATTTAGCACCAAACAGAGAGGATACTGTGGCCTCTCTACTGTCAAATCACAGGCAGTGCTTTCAGTTGGCAGGACTGAAACTGGTTTTGATGTAAAAGAATTACAGCTCCTGGGAAATATAGTTCTTGGGAAGCTGAGAAATGGTCTGATATGTGGGCTCTTTTTCTCAAGCGAGAGCAAAGAACAGCGAAAGAACATTATCATTTTCTACTTACAGTGATCTTTTATTTGTAACTCTGCATAATTAGAATACGTCAATGTCCCTGTATTACATAAACAGTGCTGTGGTATTTTAATCACTTAAGGAAGCAATAAGCATTCAGTAAGGAAACACACGGTAAGACAAAGAGCCTGGGATTTGGAGTCGGAAGACTAGGATTTCTACCTTCTTACTAGTGTTTGATCTTGTGCAAGATAGTTACTGTTGCCTAAACAATAACAACAGCCAGTTAACTAGTGTGAACCTCGTGACAGGCATTGTGCTTGGAGTATTTTCTGTGTGAGCCCCACAACAACCCTGGGAGATGGGCATCCACATTATCACTAGATAATTTCAGATGAGGTTTCAGATGAGGAAGGTGAGCTTTAGAATGGGTAAGTGAGGGGCACCCGGGTGGCTCAGTGTGTTGAGCGTCCGACTTTGGCTCAGGTCATGATCTCACGGTTCCTGAGTTCAAGCTCGGCGTCAGGCTCTGCGCTCGGAGCTTGGAGCCTGGAGCCTACTTAGGATTCTATCTCTGTCTCTTTGCCCCTCCTCTGCTCACGCTCTGTCTCTCTCTTTCTCTCTCAAATATAAAATGAATCATAAAAAACAAAAAAAGAATGGGTGATTTGTCTGAGGGCACAAAGCTAGTGAGTTGTGAAGCAGGCATGGGATTGTAGGCAGTGAGTCCAGAACCTTTACTCCTGTTTTTGCTAATATCACCGAATGTTTGGGGGTCGCTGTCAGGATTTTGGAATGAGGGTATAGGACCCTGGGAGTTGATCCACTGTACTTCCCACACACAGTGTAGCGCTCTCCTTTTTTTTTTTTTTTTTTTTTTTTTTTTTCAGCTGCCTGGAAGATGAGTCTTGTCATTACGCTTCCTTCTCACAGTAGCCCAGAAACTTCATCTGTGTGCGGCTCTGACACTTTGGAGAATTAACCTCCCCAAGGTCAGGGCAGAGGGCTGACACCTCATCCGAGTGCTGAACACAGGGCGATGCTGGAAGTTTCTCTGCTTGTTAGTTTTCCAATTATATTTCCTTAAGGAAAGGGAGTTGAGTCACAGTGATCTTACAATGACACAATACAGCTGCTCGAGGAAATCCTTGACTTGACTTTCCCTGCTTTAGGTGGATTTGGAAAGGAAATCATTTCATGGCACATTCAGAAAATGGTTAATGACTACCATTCAGGGACACTTATGTTTCAGGTTCAATAACCACACGATCTCTAATCTTTATAACATTCCTACATGGTTGGATATATTAACTGGTTGGAATTATTTACTGCCCCATTTTATAAAAGAAGAAGCTGGGGATCTGGGAGGTTGGTCAAAGTAGACAAGGCCATCCAGGTATCCAGGGCTAAAGAAAGGCAGTTTTCAAACTCAGCCCCACCTATTTCCAAAGCCCATGCTCTGGAGGTGCTAACACGTAACTGTGGCAACTAAGAACACCCTGTGAACAACCTAAAGAGAAGCCAGGTGTCACCCAAGTTCATCCTGACAAATCACTACTAAATGTTACAAAGCCAGGCGTGTAAGTAACTTTTCCCTTTATCTGGAGACTGGTGAATCAATTCCAAAATACTGGAAAATAAATGTAAATAAAATAAGGGCCTATCGTCCTTGACTTTCTCTGTGGGCCTAGCCAACAGTAAAGTTGAGTATTTTCATCCCTATTAACATAACCTTAGTCATTATGGGTGGGTGTTTTCCCTTTAAGTACTTCTTGCATTTCCCATTTGGCAAACCATCCTTTTAAAGCACTTCCTCTTCTAAGGGCTTTCTTTGTTTCTGAATCTCCCTTTAACAAACTCAACACCTTTTTGCCTTTCCAGATTTTAAAACCACCACCCAGTACCTTCGCCCTTGAACCTACATGCCACAAGAGCTCAGCAACATTAACACTAAAACCTTGGGAGGTTTATGTGGCTGACCCTGGGCTACTAGTGGGTGAGTCACTGTATCCGATGATCCATGATCCGTCTTCAGGAAAGTGTCAAAACCTCAGGGTGTACATCTCTTTGCCACCTTGGACAATGGATTGCTAACCATACTTATCTTAAATAAGGCAATCTATGTACGTTTCTGTTTTATGATTTTGAATCGTATGTTCTAGGGGAAAAAGGTACATTCCCAAAGGTAAATTTATGAGACTGAAGAAATAGGAAAGAACATTAGTGACTTTCTGAACTTCAGCTTAAAGCTGTTACACACAAACAGCTGTTTGGAAAGCAGGCTTTCCCTGAGTGCTGGCATGTGCCCGCCACCACGCTGGGCACCAGAGGCTCAGAAAGGGGGTGAGACTTGCTCAAAGATGACCAGAGACTCAAGGCGCCAGCTGAAACCAGCACCCGGCTCTGCTCACTCTCAGGTTCAGCTTCTCCTGTTTCCTTCCCTGCTGTTGATGCACCGTGTCAGCGTGTGTAGCCAGCGCTCCTGTCTCTCCACCCTCAGCTTCTCCTTTTATAAAATGGGGCCATTAATTCCAACTAGTTAATATGTCCAACCACGTAGGATTATTATAAAGATTGGAGATCATGTGGTTACTGAGCCTGAAACATAAGTGTCCCTAAGTGGTGGTTATGAACTATTTTCTGTACGTGCCCATGAAATGATTTCCTTTCCAAGTCCACTTACAGCAAGAAGGAAACTAGAGAGGAGAACATGGAGGGCTTTTCAGTAGAACCTTGGTTTGTGAGCATAATTCATTCCAGAAACATGCTTGTGATCCAAAGCACATGTATATCAAAGGGAATTTCAAGAACCATTGGCTCAGTTGTGATCATGTGATGTTTGGCGTCAGGTACTACTCGTATTGCAAGACGTCGCTCATTTTTATCAAGTTAAAATTTATTAGAAATGTCTGTTCGTCTTGCGAAACACTCACAGAACAAGTTACTCACAATCCAAGGTGTTACTACTTCCCAAGGGTATTTGAAGAAATTTGAAGACACAGAGAAAAGGTAAAGGACTCATTCAAAGTAAAAAAAAAAAAAAAATTGTTAGGCAGCAAACAGGCCAAAATTCTGGTTTGTATTCTGATTTGTATTCTTTCCACCTGCCATGCCACAACGCTGCTTCAAATTAGGTAACTCTATTATCTAAAAAAATATTTTTTAATGTTTATTTATTTTTGAGAGAAAGAGAGAGAGAGAGTGAGAGAGCATGAGTAGGGGAGGGGCAGAGAGAGGGAGACACAGAATCTGAAGCAGGCTCTAGACTCTGAGCTGTCAGCACAGAGCCCGATGTGGGGCTCGAACTCACGAACTGTGAGATCATGACCTAAGCCTAAGTCGAACGCTTAACCGACTGAGCCACCCAGGCTCCCCTAGGTGACTCTAATTATGTGGCTAAAGAAACAGAAATCTGCTTTGAAAAAACCCAGTATCGAAATAGAAATATTCATGTGTGTGATAAGGTGGGGGAGGAGGAAAGAGAGGACAGGGAGTGTGAATTATTTGTACTTTAAAAATACTTTTTCCTTACCGTGAGATTTCTTTTCATATAGATTGTTATAAAAATGCACTCCTTTCTTGAATGGAGTTAATAGTTTAAGTCCTCTCAACTTTCCCTCCTTACAGAGACTCTGTGATGCTTATTCACTGGTTTCTAAATAACTTTTTGTACAAACAAACAGAAACTACTGGCACCCTAGATACATTTCCCATGTCAACCATTGAATTCTCAGGCGTCTGTTGATCCAAAAGATCTAAACAGTTTCATAAGATCCTCTTGAAGCTGCATACATGCCAAGGATTGAGTGAAGATCATAGTTACGACCACAGGAGGAAATCCTATCATTGTGAGCAGCTTTCACAGGAACGGCTCATCAAGTATTAGCAGTGAGGTCCTGGAGGCATCGAAAACAAATCCACATGCAGGTCCTTATAAAAAATACACATTTAAATATTTCCCCCTGCATAATAGGAATCCTGCATCTCACACAGCAACATCTTTATTTTCCTACAGTATCATCTGACCTGACTTTCCTACAAAGAGCATGAACTCTGGAGCCAGACAGCCTGGGATCCATTCTAGTTCTGCTGTGAGCCGTCTGTCAGGAGTCAGGCAAGTTCCTTGACCTCATTATGCTTCATATGTGTCATCTGCAACACAGGAATTAGCTACCTTCCAAGTTGTTATGGGGGTTACAGGCATGCTATATCCATATTAGCTTTTATTGTTATTATTGCCATGCTAATAATAATCTACACACTATTTTCTGTTCAGGTGGGAATTTCATTTACTACTAAAATGTATTCCAGGAGCACCTGGGTGGCTCAGTCGGTTAAGCGTCCAACTTTGGCTCAGGTCATGATCTCACAGTTCGTGAGTTCCAGCCCTGCATCAGGCACTGCTGTCAGCCCAGAGACCGTTTGGGATCCTCTGTCCCTTTCTCTCTCTGCCACTACCGCACTTGTGCTCTCTCCCTCTCTCTCTCAAAAATAAACATTAAAAAAAAAACACAAAGAGTAAATCTTAAATAAAACGCATTCCATACCTCACCGAGAGCACATGTAAATTTATAGATTCATTCAACACCTACCAGTCAAGGAAGAATATCCTTTTAGTCACTCAGAGGCCTAAGCAACACTTGCAGGGTTCTTCTCGGGAAGCCAGTGCTTCTCACTGGGAGAGCAGCCCTGTTTCCACCACAAGGCGCTGCCGCTGGATGGAAGGTCTCCAAGGAAGGAGGTAGGGTATGATGGAGGGCCAATCAGACCCGGGTTCAAACCTGGGGTCTACCCTTTTTTTTTTGGCTGTGTGAAACCAGGAAAATTACTTCTTGTATTAGTCTGGGACTTTTTTTTCTTCTTTCAGTTTCTTTTTTTTAATTAAATTTTTTGAGGTAATTGCTGATTCCCATGCAGCTGTAGATATTCTGTAAACTGTCTCCCCAGTTTCCCCCAGTGGTAACATCTTGCCAAACTATGGTTCAGCATCACAGCGGGATATGCACGTTGATGAAGTCAACCTACAGAACAGTTCTTTTTTTTTTTTTTTTAATTTTTTTTAATGTTTTATTTTATTTTTGAGACAGAGAGAGACAGAGTATGAACAGGGGAGGGGCAGAGAGAGGGAGACACAGAATCTGAAATGGGCTCCAGGCTCTGAGCTGTCAGCACAGAGCCCGACGCGGGGCTCGAACTCACGGACCGTGAGATCATGACCTGAGCCGAAGTTGGACGCTTAACCGACCGAGCCACCCAGGTGCCCCAACCTACAGAACAGTTCTATCACCACAGCATCCCTCATATTGCCCTTCATCCCCCTCTCTGACGCCTGCTTGGGAATAAGTTCTGTGGGCATAAGTGGGTAAATAAATACCCAGAGACGACATGGTTAGACTGCACAGCAAATGTCTGTTTAACCTCCTAAGGCACTGCCATATGGCTTTTCAAAATGGCTGTGCCATTCTGCACGCTCTCCAGCAAAATGCGATAGTCCCAGGTGCTCTATGTCTCTGCAAGTGTTCGGCGCCATCAGTCTTTTCTTTGTTTTTAAATTGTGCTGAGAGGCACATAACATAAAATGTACTGTCTTTATCATGTTCAGTGGACAGTTGAGTGGAACTGAGTGCTTTCCTGTTGTTCTGCCACCATTACCACCAGCTTAGAGCTCTTTTCATCTTGTAAAATGGAAACTGTACCCAGTGTACAATAACTTCCCCTTCCCCCCACCCCAGCCCCTGGCGATTGTCATTCTACTTCCTGTCTCTATGGTTTTCACTACTCTAGGTACCTTTCATATTTTAGCAATTGTGAGCAATGCTGCTATTGATACAGATGCACAAATATCTCTTCGAGACCCTGACTTCAATCTTGTGGGTATACCCAGAAGTGGGATTGCTGGATCATAGGGTAGTTCTATTTTTAATTTTTTGAGGAACTACCATACCGTTTGCCACAGCAGCTGCCCCATTTTACATTCTCACCAACAGTACACAAGGGTTCCAATTTCTCCACATCCTCACTAACATTCGTTACTTTTTTTTTTTTTATTTTCTTGATGGTAGTCATTCTAGTGGGTGTGGGGTGGCATCTCACTGTGGTTTTGATTTGTGGACTGGGATCTTAGTTGCCAACCATAGAAGCCGCTTCAGCTAGTTTAAGCAGAAAGGGATTGATTAAAAGATATTAAATAGTTTGTAGCATCTTCAGGAAAGTCAGATAGTTAGGGCTTGGGGCTGCGTAGCTAGACCCCAGGGCTGCTGCTGGCGGTGCTACAGGTGGCGGGACACTACACGCAATACTCTCCATCATTCAGACTACTGAAGACCAGACTCCTCTCTTCCATCCAAGCCAGAAAAGGGGATTCGGGACAGCACTGCTTCGTCATGCTGCTCTCTTTCCGACTGAGACTTGTGTGAGTCTGGCTGGGAGCATCTGTACCCCGGCTGCTAAGACGCTGGGAAAGGGAGTCTGAGTTTCTGCCTCCGAGAGTCCAGATTCCTAGTGAAGGAAATTATTCCAGCATAGGAAAAGTTTTCAAAGACAGCCACAAGCATAAGAAATATATACTCTACTCCCCCACCCTGTTTATGAATAGGGATAGTCATAGCTGCCTAACAGACTTGTTTTAAAGATGAACTGAGGTCCCCGAGGTCAAATGTGTAACACCATGTCTGGCACATGGCAGGTGCCAATCATGTTATCCTTCTCCTTTGTCTCAATAAAATGCAAGCTGTGAGTTACTTCCTGGGTGACATTAGGGTGTTATGTAGGCAGCTATAGGATATACTTTTAGGAACCTCAAAAGAGCTCTATGACTCCCTTAATGTCCTAGCTAATATAAAGCTCCATGTTACTATTTTACTTAAGTTGTGATTCTTGAGAAAATGCAAATATCTGAAAAAGGAGGGCCATTAGGCTATAAATGACATGTTAATACAAGACCACCTCATATGTTGGAAAGAACACTCACCTGGGCATCAAGAGCTCTGAGCTCAAATCCCATCTCCTTGTAAATAACTGTGTGATCCTGAGCAACTGGTTACCCTTTCTCGGCTTTTCTCCTCTACAAGAAGGAGGGTGAGGTACCGAATCACCATCTAGCTCTTTGGAGCTGTAAATGGAGGCTTTGGAGAGCAGGTTCTGATGTGGAGCAGAAAGGACAAAGCAGATGGGACGCCTGGGTGGCTCAGTCGGTTAAGCGTCCGACTTCAGCTCAGATCATGACTTTGTGGTTTGTGAGTTTGAGCCCCACGTCGGGCTCTGTGCTGACAGCTCAGAGCCTGCTTCGGATTCTGTGTCTCCCTCTCTCTCTGCCCCTCCCCTGCTCATGCTCTGTCTCTCAAAAATAAATAAACATTAAAAAAAATTTAAGGGGCACCTGGGTGGCTCAGTCGGTTGAGCGACCGACTTCGGCTCAGGCCATGAATGGTTTGTGAGTTTGAGCCCCGCGTCGGGCTCTGTGCTGACAGCTTACTCAGAGCCTGGAGCCTGCTTCTGATTCTCTGTCTCCCTGTCTCTCTGTGCCCCTCCCCCACTCATGCTCTGTCTCTGTCTCAGAAATAAATAAACATAAAAAACAAAAAGAGAAAGCAGAAATATCTGTGCCCTTGAAGGATTCAAACTCCTGGGGGAAAAAAAGGACACCAAAGGACCTCAGAATGATGAGGGAGGGGGTGCTCTTTCCAGTGCCTCTGCGGCCGCTAGCAGGACTCAGTAAAAACATTAGCACAACAAGTGGCAGAAAAGTTAAGATTTTGTGGATTACCTTCTCTTCAGGCGGCTGAGGAGATGGTGGTCATTCAGACTGAGCCTGCCTACAGAAAGTCACCAACCGTCTTTCAAAATAAGAAAAGGGTCCTGCTTGGAGGACCTGGCAAGGAGAATCTCCCATGATACTACAGAAACTGGTCTGGGCTTCAAGATACCCAAGGAGGCCATCGAGGGCACCTATATTGACAAGAAATGCCCTTTTCCTGGTAATGTCTCCATCTGAGGGTGGATTCTGTCTGGTGTGGTGACCAGGATGAAGATGCATAGGACCACTGTCACCCCCTGAAACTGTCTCCACTACATCAGAAAGTACAATCACTTTGAGAAACGCCACAAGAACATGTCCATGCACCTGTCCCCCTGCTTCAGGATGTCCAGATCAGCAACATCGTCACAGTGGGCGAGTGCCCACCCCTGAGCATGACTGTGCGCTTCAACGTGCTCAAAGTCACGAAGGCCACTGGCACCAAGAAGAAGTTCCAGAAGTTTTGAAACTTGACATCTGCCCCACACCCCTAAAGAAATAAAGTTATTTTCTCAGTCAAAAAAGAAGAAGAAGAAGAAGAAGAAGAAGAAGAAAGGAAAGAAGAAAGAAAGAAAGAAAGAAAGAAAGAAAGAAAGAAAGAAAGAAAGAAAGAAAGAAGATTTTGTGGATTACTTAAGTATCTTGAAATTCTGTCTTTATGGGCAGGGCAGACATAGAGCCACCCTGCTAACTGGACGGTTCTATATTCCATTCCTTTGTTTTATAATCTACGTCACTCTTATCTTTGGTCTACCATGAGTGCCACAGGTTCATTTTGCCTAAGTGTGACAGAAATAGTCTAAAAATATGCTTTCTGGTACATAGCAGGTACCTAACTAAAATTTGTTGAATAAAAATGCCATTTCTGGCACTTAGAAATGGGCTTTAGTGCATTGGTCAGTCACTGCTATTCCATGTCCCTAACTTAGTCTGAAGAAGGATGTCCAGAAATTATAAAAATAGGTACATCATGTGAATCTAATTGGGAACACTGGTCTTTCAAACAAAAATCCCACAAGTCAGGTATAAATGGATGGGAAAAAGATTCTTTGTCGCTGTTTGTACTCAATGATAATGATGGAATGACAGTAATGGAGATTAATTGATTACTTATCGAGTAACTGTTTCCTATAACATACTGTAGATGCAAAGTTGAGTTAACGTACAGTCCTTGTTCTCAGGCGTTAATTCTAGAGGTGAAGATAGAAATATCAATAATTGGAATACAGTATGGTAAGTAAGCCTTAATGAAAGCAAGTATGAAGTGTGATATTATTTTAAAGAACCATAAAACCTTGGTTTGCAAGCGTAATTCGTTCTGGAAACATGCTTGTAATCCAAAGCATATCAAAGTGAGTTTCCCCATAAGAAATAATGGAAGCCCAGATGATTTGTTCCACAATCCAAAGATATTCATATAAAAATGATACAGTACTGTAATACAATACAAAATAATAAAGAAAATACAAAATATAAAGAAAAACAAATTAACCCGCACTTACTTTTGAAAACCTTCATGGCTGGTGTGAGGGAGACAAGAGAGAGGAGGGTTATTGTGTAGGGTGCCTTTCACTATAACTAATGGAATCACTGCTATCTATTGGCTCAATGGAATCTTTTTCTGCATGGGGGTCATTGTATACACTTGCACGGATGTTGACTACAGTAAATTATTAATAAACTCTGTCATATTCTGTACTTAATGTAACTGGCAATAAAGCAGCAGAGGAAAGGACCTATATCTGCAGGCAGGCTGACCTAGAATGAAGCCAAGCATTCCTAAGCTTACTCTTGTATGGAAAAGCAAAGGACTGTCCATAGGTGCTTTGAAGTGACAAAAATACACTAATGGCTGTTGTAGGCACCTTCCAACATTCTGAAAAATCACTGATTTCTACAAACACCATGGCCTGAGACCTAGCATCCCACAATCCTGCAGCAAGTGACACAGAGAGAGACCCACTGGCTCAGTTGTGATCACGTGACATTTGGTGTCCCATATTATTTTGTATGGCAAGACATCGCTCGTTTATCAATTTAAAATGTGTTAGAAATGTTTGCCTGTCTTGCAGAACACCTGCAGAACAAGTTACTCACAATCCAAGGTTTTACTGTGTTTGCATTTTGGAGAATTATATATGGAAAAGTGTAGAAAAGGCAACAATTTTTTAAAAAGTCTTCGTTTTCTGTGTTCTAGTGATTCCTACCATTACTATCTTAAGATCAAGTGGAGAGTTTGATAAAGGAGAGTGTGTATGTGTAAATCTAACACACACACACACACACACACACACAGTTTCAAGTTGGGAAGATAAGATTTAACTTTTAAAATAATGGGAACTACAGTATGCTTGATAAATATGAAGACTAATAAGATGGCATTGGCAAATAATCTTCAACTTGTCTCAAAAAGAAAATTGGAACCATCTTTAAGACCCAGGTCAAATGCCACATTATACAAAAAGTCTTAAATGCCGATTTATTTTTTGACAAAGAGAGGGAGAAAGAGAGAGAGAGAGAGAGAGAGAGAGAGAGAGAACACGAGGATCTGAAACAGGCTCTGCGCTGACAGCAGAGAGCCAGATGTGGGGCTCAAACTCACGAACCACGAGATCATGATCTGAGCCAAAGTCAAACACTTAACCAACTGAGCCACCCAGGCACCCCTACACAAAAACTTTAACAGATCCTCCAGCTGGAACCAATCTCTCTCCACCATGTTGCCAGTCTGCCTGGTCTTTTGCCTATGACCATCTCAAATTAGACTGTGCGCCCATTGAGAGCATGGACTTTGTTTTGTTCATGTTTGTATCCCTCCAAGTACAGTGCGACACCCACAGTAGGTGATTGATAGGCATATGTTGAATTAAATTGAATGTTGGAAGCCTCTCTCAAAGAAGGGTATGCTATAATACTGGAAACCAGAATCCACATGCATTTTCAAAGGCTGGGAAGAGTTTAAGCTAACCATGTGAATTTATGGAACCACAATGAAAAAGTAGAATGTTAGTGTCTTTTGGCTAATCATAATTGATTAGATGACATTTTATTAATTTTAAGATATATGTCAAGAATATTAATTTATTGTTGCTTTACCAGATACTGAAAGTTTCTGTTCTAAGTTGCGCTTGTTAAAATGTAGCCATATAGAGATACCGAGAATTATATGGTAATACAAGGAAAAAGTAATTTGCAGAAGAGAGAATTCACTTAGCATTAGTTGCAGATAACTATCACATGAGTCTTTTTTATTAAATCTTCCTAAAAGCACTGCCTAGATAAAGGGCCACAGTAGAATGGAGATAAAGCAATTATACCTCCTTTTGGTGCCTCTATAATTCCAACTTTACAGATACTAGAAAATTAGTTAAGGGAAAGTGACACATATAATTTATTAGGTGACACTCTTGGTATTTGCATTGTTTAGACAGCATGTTAGTCCCTCTTTGGGGGATTATATGTGAAGTGTTCCCTCCATAACAGTCTAGGTCAAATATTGCCCCTAGATGTATTATTTGCCTATTTAATGTCTTTTGGTTCCAAAGTAACCCTTCTATATATTCTGTTCTGTTATGCGGGGGCCGCAATTCTGCAAACGATATTTTCAGAATCCATTCCAGTAAGGTTGGACCAACTGGAGACACAAGGAGGAGGATGGAGAGTGGAAAATGAAAAAAAAAAAAACTTTCTTTCCATTTCTCTGGCTCTTCCTTATCTCCCTAGCTTCAACTTCTTTTGCCCCTTCCAGAACCCGAATTATTCCACACCTTCAGAGGTACCAGCATCAGCCCAGCAGCTCCTCTTCTCGAGGTAGGAGCCCCAACTTCCTGGGACCCTTCCTCTGAGCTCCTGATGAGCCTGTGGCAGCCGGGCAGCAGCCCCTCCACAGAGGTCAGAGCGCCAGTCTTGTGGGTCTTCTCCTCTGAGTCGCCAGGTTCCAGTGATCCCAAACTGGCCCCTTTCGTTCCTCCAGCCCTTATTGGTAGTAATTGCTTCCTGCAGCGGTTGTTCCTGGTTCCCTTCGTGTCCTATTTCTGCTTTGTCAATCCTCCAACAAGTCCACGTATTAATTCTCTAGTAAAATGGTTAGTGTTGTTTTTTTTTCTATTTTTTAAAAATGTTTATTCATTTTTAAGAGAGACAGAGAAGCAGAGCACAAGCAGGGGAGGGGCAGAGAGAGAGGGAGACACAGAGTCCGAAGCAGGCTCCAGGCTCTGAGCTGTCAGCACAGTGCCCAACGTGGGGATTGAAGTCATGAACCGTGAGATCATGACCTGAGCCGAAGTCAGACGCTTAACCGACTGAGCCACCCAGGCGCCCCTAGTGTTGTTTCTTGTTTTGTTGCCTAGACTCTGACTGATACATTTAGGCTTAATATTTTTAAATGATTTACTCCCAATACTGTCCTGTCTTTCAGAAAATTGGAAGGTATTTGCAATGTATCTGCATTTTTCAGGAGTAAGACTCTTAAGAGTCAAAGAAAAATTTATTAGTTATACATGAGTGAGTTACTGCATCACTGACTCATAATGTTCGTTCTAGTGTCGTTCAATACAACAAATGTTTACTACCTACGTACTGTATGTCAGGAACTGTTAGGTGCTGGGGATGCAAATCTAAGTGTTACTGTTCCTTAGCCTTAAGAGAGAAAGGGATTCCTGGGCACCTGGGTGGCTGAGTCGGTTGAGCGTCCAAGTCTTGATTTTGGCTCAGGTCATGATCCCAGGATCATAGGATCGAGCTCCACGCTGGGCTCTGTGCCGGGCATGGTACCTGCTTGAGATCCTCTCTCTCCCTCTCCCCCTCTGCTCATCTCTCCCACTCTCGCTTTCCCTCTCTAAAATAAATTGTAAACAATTTTAAAAAATGAGAGAAAAGAATTCCTACTTATTATATGTAATAGGAGCTTTAATAAAGGATGCACAAGAGGTTGTGGGATCCTGGAGGAGAAGACTTTGTACTGCGCTTTAAGAAATTTAAGTGGATGCTGGTATTCACCGTGGGTTTTCAGAAACCATAAACAGAAATATATATTTGAAAGCTTGATATGGTCAGTGGTTTATATGGAGCAGTTACACGTCAAATGGTTGGGTTGCTCTGGCAGGTGCTCAAGGACTCAGATCACTGGATTCCTATGTCCCGTAGTTATCACAAATAATCACAGTGAAGTAACTAATCCAGGAAGATTTAGATTTGAGAAAAAAGACCAGGATGAAGTCATATATCTAAAGTTAAATGTTATATACATGGATAGATTTAATTTAGATTCAGAGTGTGCTAAATCTTAACCTTACCAAAATTACCGAGGGAAGAACTTGTGGGTGAGAATCGTAATGATTTAATGAACTATTTCACTCACACACGGGGAGTGGCTTGGGTTTTTTTTTTTTTAAGCTTCGCCACATGATGGTTTAGAACTACACAGGACATCTGTTGCTTTCGCCAGCTCAGTATCCATTTGCCCTTTCGTTAAAAGCCCAGTATCTATTCCTTCTTCTGCTTTGGGTATCTGTCTCAGCGTGACTGTTGTTCAAGGCCCCTCACCCTCCATGGCCAAGCAGGTTCTGTCTTCCCTCAGAACCTCAATCTTGCCTGAACGGACACTGCAGAAGTGGATTTCTCCTGAGGCCCCAAGGGGCCGTTCACTGGCTCCTGCAGCCGGGTGTTCTCTGAGCCCAGTTCTACAGTTTTTTCTTCATAACAACCAAAGAAGAGCAGAGGAACCCTGATACAGGAGCTTAACTCTCAATTATGTTGATTTCAGATGCAGTTTCCTCTGACTAGAATACTCTTTACCTCCCATCATTACATTTCCAAATATTATATTTCCTTCAGAGATATGGATTGAAATGCACGCTCTTGTTGGTAGTTCCTCCTTTCTGACTTGCAGTATTTTGACTTGTGACTATACCGAAACTTACCCTTTCAACTGTAAATGGACTTTTGGGTTATTTCCAGTTTGGGGCAACAATGGATAATGTTGCTAGAAACAGTCATATAGCTTTTTGGTGAACACATTTTTGAGGTGTACCCCTAGGATTGGAAATGCTGGGTTCTGAGCTTACGTGCCTGTTCAGCTTTAGTTTTTCCAAGTGATTGTACCAGTTTGCACTCCTACAAGCAGTACGTGAGTCCCTGTTGTTCCACACCCTCGTCAACACTTCATATTGTCTTCTTTCATTTTAGTCATTCTAGTGTGTGATAGCATTTAGTCACTCATGTGTGATAGTATTGTGCTGTGGTCTTATTTGGTAGTGGCGCTATTGTTTTCATTTGTATTTCTCTGGTAACTAATGACTTTGAATACCTCTTAAAGTGTTTCCTGACCCCTTGGATATGCTTTTTCTGTTTAGCTTTATTTAGGTACACTTAAAGTATAATAAAATGTACAAAAAATGTGCAAAGTGTACAAATTGTATTTGAAGTGTACAAATAAATGATTTTAATAAGTTTACAGTTGTGCAGCTATCATCAGGGTCTAATTTTAGAACATTCCCATCATCTCAGAAAGAAACCTCATGCTCACTCACAATCACTCTGTATTCTGAACCCCTGCCCTGTGCACCTGCCCCTAATCTACCTTCTGTCTCCATAGATTTATCTTTCCTGGGCATTTCATAGAAATGGAATCATTACAATATGTGATCTTTTGTGACTCGTTTCTTTTTCTTTCTTTTCTTTTAATGTTTATTTTTTGAGAGGAGAGAGAGCATGAGTGGGGGAAGGGCATACAGAGAGGGAGACACAGAATCTGAAGCAGGCTCCAGGCTCTGAGCTGTTAGCACAGAGCCTGATGCGGGGCTTGAACTCATGGACTGTGAGATGATGACCTGAGCCAAAGTCAGACACTCAACCAACTGAGCTGCCCAGGCACCCCCTGTGACTAGTTTCTTTTACTTAACATGCTCTTGAGGTTCATCTGCATTGTAGCATGTATCAGCATGTTGTTCCTTTTCATTGCTGAATAGTATTTCATTGCATGGATAGAACATACTTTGTTTACCCTTTTCCCAGTTGGCGAATATTTGGGTTGCTTCCACTTTTTGGCTGTTATGAATTCAGTTTTGGGCATTTGCATACAAGTTTTTATGTGCACGTTTTCTCTTGGGAAGATACCTCAGAGTGGAGTTGCTGGGTCACGTAGCAAATCCATGCTTAACATTTTTAAGGAATTGCCAAACTGTTTTCCAAAGTGCTGCACCATTTTACATTGCCACTAGCAGTATAAATGCCTTGGCTTGTCCACAATCTCACCAATATTTGTTTTTGTCTGTCCTTTTCATTTTAGCCATTTTGGTCGTTGTGTAAAAGTACTGCATTGTTGTTTTAATTTGTATTCATCTGACCACCAAGGAAGTTGGATACATTTCCGTATATTTATTGACTACTTGGATGTTACCTTTGGTAGAGTGCTTGTTCAAAATCTTTTGTCCATTCTTCTGTTGTGTTGTCTGCCTTTTTTGTTTTTAAAGATTTTTTAAGTAATCTCTACACCCAGTGTGGGGCTTGAACTCCCAACCCTGAGATCAAGAGTCATGGGCTGTATGGACTCAGCCAGACAGGTGCCCCTATCTGCCTTTTTCTTAATGATTTGTGGAAGTTCTTTGGGTCTTCTGGGTAGGTCTTTTGTGGGTATATGTAATGCAAGTCTCTTTTCCATTTTGTGGCTTGTCTTTTCCTTCTTGTAAAGGTGTCCTTAGATGAACAGAGTATTTTAATTAAGTCTATTTTACCAACTTTTCCTTTTATGGTCAAAGTCTTATTGTTCTGTTTGGGAAATCTTTGCTTATCCCAAGTTTGTGAAGATGTTTTATTTTAAAAGAATTATAGTTGTATATATTTTAGATTATTTACAGTCTATCTGGTATTTCTTTTTGTTGTGTGAGGTAGTGGTCAAGATTCCCTTGATATTCTGTTATTGTTTCAACATAATTTATTGAAAAGGCTATCCTTCACTCCAGGGCAGTATCTGTCAGAAAACAAGGTAAGTGTGGGTGTGTTTGTGGACTCACGATTATATTTCATTGTCTGTCTTCATGCCAATGTCACCCTATCTTAACTGCTATAGTAGCTTTACCATCTCTTGCAATCTGGTAGCCTAAGACTCCCAGGTTTGTTTTTTTTTCTTCAAGATTTTCTTAAGCTGGGGTACCTGGGTGGCTCAATCAGTTGAGTCTGACTCTTTGATTTTGGCTCAAATCATGATCCCAGGGTTGTGGGATTGAGCTCCTTGTCAGGCTGGCGCTGAGCATGGAGTCTGCTTAAAATTCTCCCTCTGCCTGTCTCCCCAGCTCCTGCTCTTTCTCTCTAAAAAACAAAACAAACAAACAAAAAAAAACCCCAAAAAGCTTGTCATGAGTATTCCTGACCCTTTGCATTTTATGTAATTTTAGAGTCAATTTGTCAATCTCCATAAAAGTATCTGCTGGAATCACACAGAATCTTTAAATCAACTGGCAGCTTTACAATATCAAACCTAATTCATCAACATGGCGTCATCTGCCATTTACTTAGGTCTTCTTTAATTTCATTGAGGTTTTGTTAGTTTCAAGTATACAGAGCTTGCATCTAATTTTTCTTACATATTTGATAGTTTTCTGTATTGTAAATGGAATCCTAAAATTTCAGCTTCTCTTTATTACAGGTATACAGATGTGTTTAATGCTGGCAGTGCATCCAGCTGCTTTTCCAAATTCATGATTTCTAAGTTTTTTTGCAAATGGTATTTTTATTCCTTTCCAAATCTTTTAACCTTTTTTAAAAAATTTCTTTGTTTTCTAGGTTTAGGAAAGTGATTAGGATCTCTATAAATAACAAGTTGTGAGAATGAAAACACTTGACTTGCTCCTTTGTCAAGGTAGATTTTTTTTTTTTTTTTTTGAGAGAGAGGTGGGCGGGGAGAGAGAGGGAGAGGGAGGAGGGAGAAGTAGAGAGGGAGGGAGAATCTTAAGCAGGCTCCATGCCCAGTGCAGAGCCTGACTCCAGGTGGGCATGGGGCTTGATCTCATGGCTCTGAGACCATGACCTGAGACAAAACCAAGAGTTGGATGCTTAACTGACTGGGCCACCCAGGTGCCCCACATAAGCTATTTCTTGATTTTTTTTTTAAAGTGTTTATTTATTTTGAGAAGACAGAGACTTCAAGCAGGGGAGGGGCAGGGAGAGAAAGAATCCCAAGCAGGCTCTATGCTGCCAGCACAGAGCCTGATGCAGGGCTTGAACTCGAATTGAACTGTGAGATCATGACCTGAGCTGCAAACCAAGAGTCAGATGCTTTACTGACTGAGCCACCCAAGTGACCCATCTATTTCTTGATATTTAATTTTTAGGTATTATCCATTGATTTCCTACTATGGAAGATGAGGATCTAGATATTTTTCTACCTTATATCCATAACACCATGTCCTCTCCCACTACAAGTATGCTGTAACTTTGATTAGATTCATATTTGCTGTTAACAAGGCTATGTCATTCAAACACTGGACATCGTTTATTTTTCTTTTCTATACACCATTTTGCTTTCCTGGAGTTAATTAACTGCCAGTTTTTGTTTGTTTGTTTTTTGGGGGAGGTCAGATTTCAGTTTTAGATTAAAAACAATTTTTTTTAATGCTTTTATTTTTGAGAGACAGAGAGAGAACGAGCAGGGGAGGGAGACACAGAATCCAAAGCAGGCTCCAGGCTGCAAGCTGTCAGCACAGAGCTCAGCGCGGGACTTGAACCCACAAGCTGGGAGATCATGACCTGAGCCAAAGTTGAACACTTAACTGACTGAGCCACACAGGCACTCCAGTCTTTCGTAAGTTTTTGCTTAGAAACAATACCATCACTGATTGAAAGACCTTGAGGACCTTGAGAAACATCCCCTCCACCCACCTCTGATTTTAGAGGTGGTGGATAGTTCTAAATAGGCTCAGATTTATTGCCTGCTCTTTCAGCTGTCTGCTTCAGGGCCTTCTCTGCCACTTAAGGAGCCTCCCTGGCCAGATGCACACAGTACACTTCAGGGGAGCATGCCCGTAATGCCCCAGCAACAACTCAACCATGAGTGGGAGTCTGTATATAAATGCCCCAGGCACTTGTCTTTCAGAAGCCCATCATGGGAGCTATCGCACAGCTTCTCAAAAGACCTGGTAGAATCAAGCTGCCATTGTCTACACAGCAAGGACTTCAATAATGCACCCTTATGTCAACATTTCCCACCTCTCCATCTCAATATTCTAAGTCCCTCACTCCCATTTTCTGGGGTCTCCAAAGAAAATGATCTTACTCTCAGTTCTTTTCTCAGTCTGTTTTAGGAGGAATCTCTTGCTCTTTGCTAGGTGTCTAACTCTTAAGATACTGAGATGCATCAAGTATTTTATCAGTTTAATCTTTCTCAGTCTCTCCAGGAGTTTCTAGTATGCTGGTATGCTCTCTACGCCTGGTGTAGTGTCATCCTTGGATACCCCATCACCATCTACCAGGGATTTCCATCTCCCTCCTGTGTGGAAACCCATTTTCTGCATCTAATGTCTTTATTTTGCTTAATTTATGCCCTTATTTTTATGAAGCACATCTTCTAGTAGCTTCCTGAGAAAGGCTATATGGGAGGTACAGTTTTTGAGAGCTTGTACCACCAAAAATATCTTAATTTTTACCCTTAGGTTTGATTAATAATGTATTTGGATCCAGAAGTTTGGGTTGGAAATTTCTTTCCGAATTTTGAAGGCACTGCTTCTGGTGAAATTTGAAGCTATCCTGATTCTTATTCCTTGATGTAGGACTTTCCCCTTTCCTTTGGAAACACAGATCTTCTCTTTGGCTCCCATGTCTCTGAAATTTCACAATGATGTGCTTTGGTACAGATTTTTTAAATCTATTGTGTCTTTTCAATCTGGGATCTGAAGTTCTTCAGTACTGGAAAAACTTCTTGAAATACTCTACTGATTTCTTCTTTGTTGTTTTTTTTTGGATAATGGGCCTCCCCAGCTATTAGTCTTAACTCCCCCCCCTTCCCCCAATGTTTCCATTTCTTTTTATTTTCTGAGAAATTTCTTCAATTTTATATTCTAAAGCTTCTACTGAATTATTCAGCTATGCTATCATATTTTCTAAGAGCTTTTTAATTTCTGAAAGCTCCTTTTTTAGTATTCTACTCTTGACTCATACTTGCAACATCTTTCAGAATATATATTTTTTCTTTTGACATTATCCTGCATAGTCTGTTGCCTCTAAGTGCTTCTTTCCCATAACTGTTTTCTCCCTTTTATGTTACAGGTTTTCCTCAGGTATTTCATGTGTCTTGGTTGTTTAAAAATTATTAATATCACAGGACTATAAGGCTAACTGCAAGGTCTGGATGCATGGAGTGGAGGGCATGTTAACTATGATTTTCATGTCAGGATCTATTTAGGTCTTTCCACTTGAACTGGCCAGAATGCACAGAGAAGACTTCCAATACTGTTGGGGTGGGAAGGTCTGGCTGCCAGGATTCAGTGAGAGGAGGGCATTGGTCTTTGTATCCAGTATGTATGTAAATATTTCGTTTTGAGTAGGGTCCCCTGCCATCTATTGTATCCAGTGTCCTTCAGTCCAGGGGCCCCATTTAACATACCCAAAATAAACAGGCACACACTTGCTGAAATCATATCGATGTGCATTTTAAAAGAAAATTTACTTTATATTTTATTTGCATAACATTTTATTGTTTGCGTATTGCATAGTGAAAAGAACAGAGTCACAAGACTCACGGTCTGGCTCAACCACCAACTTGCTGTGTGAATTGGGTAAGTCTCTTAACTTTGCTAAACGCTTATTTCCTCATCTGGAAAATGGAGATGATAACACTCCCTATTTTACAGAGCTGGTAAAGACTGAATGAGATCGTTCTACTGTTTTCTTCTCAAGTAACTGCTGAAGTAATCTATAGTTTGCTATTGCTAGCCTCTTGTTCATGATCTCAATGCTAGCTGTTCTCAGTAAATGTGTTAGGACAACAGGTACCAACGTGACACTTCAACTCTGAGTACTAACAATAGCAAAAGAGAAGCAAACTCAAAAATGGCCCTATCCTTTCTTATTTTCAGAATACTGGTTTTTATAATACTTATTTATACTATCCCATCAGGAATTCAATTTCATTTAAATATTTTTTTTCTTAAACCTACTCAAAATGAATACCTACATATGTGAAAAAACCCAAGATTACACATGTAGCTGCTTTACAGTTTCCCCTGTGGTACAGTATAAGTAAAATACATATCATGGGCAGTTAAATACATCCCCCCTTACATTCGGGATGATAATATATATGAATATTAATTTATTATGCATTATCCCTAATGTAAAAAAAAATCACAGGTATATTATACTGCTTGTCGAGAATACATACACATGGTAGTCACATCTAGACATACATACCCCTTTAACAATCCTTCAGCCATTATCAGTATCTTCTGTATGACCCCCTGCAACTATCTATAATTGAAAACACAAAACTCCCTTTTAAGGCGATTCTGGATGATACTGTATTATAAAATACTTGTATTAAGTAAAACTGCATGTATGTACTGAACCCAAACACTCTGCCTTTAATCCCTCAAAGTACTACACTTGGAAGGTAAACAAAATTTTTATACATTATAAAAAAAATTAAGCTGCTCTGAAACCCTCCTCTGCTAAAAGTTACATACATTACACCACTCCAGCAAGAGATTAATAAATAAGGATTAAATATTCTATTTTACAAAAACATACAGAATGGCCAATGTAAAAGTGAAAGGCTTCTGTGATAATTTCTTTATCAAATTATGTTCATTAAGAAGGAATCAAACATGGTATAAAACAAGAAAACTGTCACTAAATTTATCTTTCTGAAGATAATCACGTGAGCTGTTATCTAAAAATATCATGGCACCCTTGTTACAAACATTATTTTTTTTAAAAAGACTGTGTTTCCTGGAACTAGAGGACTATTTGTCTCATAGCTTTTATTAAGCAAACTTGATATAACCACCACACAGTGGCAAGATAGAATCGCTGTTTCCAGCTACAGAAATATTGAATTCCACCTTAAAGTACAGATCACTTGAGATAGAACCCATTAAGAGCTAAAGTAAATCCTAGTGTAGTTTGTACTGAACTTAAGAGAGTTTTGCTTTCAATGGAGTATACTCATTTTCCTGTCACTGGAGATAGTTTTGGTGTTTAGTAACTATTCTCATGTCCAGCCAAGATGTACAGATTGCTGTGTGCAGTAGGATTTTCTGTTGGCCTACTTTCCAAAACGACAACCCTGCAATTAAACCAAAACAAAAGACTTAAGAGTGAAGACAGAGATTGCATGCTTCATTCAAATACTGATATCAAATCGTGAAAGAGTATCACTGTTCAAAAAGATCACAGGTGCACTGTCAAATTCTGCTCTACACATTATAGCTTAAAAACAAAACTAAGGATTGATGAATTTATGAATATGAAATATTGAAAACATTTCAGGATAGTCTCATCTTATTCCAACTAAAATCAAATTTGCTTATTTATATATGCCAATAGAAGGTAAAATAAAGCTTTTAGAATACAGCTGATTCTAGAACAACATGAGGGTTCGGGGCACTGACGCCCTGCACAGTTGAAAATCCATGCATAACTTTTAACTCCCCCCAAACTTAACTATTAATAACCTACTGGCGACTGGAAACCTTACCGATTAAACATAAACAGTTGACTGACACATATTTTGTATGTTATATGCATTATATACTATATTCTTACAATAATGTAAGCTGCAGAAAAAAGTTATTAAGAAAATCATGAGAGAAAATACATTTACAGTACTGAACTCTATTGAAAAAAGTCTGCATACAAGTGGACCCATGCAGTTCCAACCTGTGTTGTTCAAGGGTCAATGATATATACAACGAGAAGGGAATGAATGAGAATAAAACAGGATTCTATGAGATGCTCATCCAAATAGTGATTCTGTGACTAGCCTGAATTTGAAGAGCAGAGGTTCTTAATCCTTGCCTCAGGACTGATGCATATTACAGTGGCCAATTTTGTTGCACTAACAACTTTTGGTGGGAAGACAGGAAGGGAAGGGGACTTTATTAGTTGCACAGGTAGACAATATGGACTTTGGAGAACAAAAACTACTAATTTTTTCCTAAGACGGCAGTTTTGGAACTTATCTTTCATTCTGATCGCAGAGACCACATAATTCCTTCTAATTTAGACTGACCAGAAATGGAGCCGAATATTTTCTGATATAAAAGCAAATGTCAGGAGGTGCATATCCTGCTGGGTTTATGCAGTAATAGTTAATGGAAGGTAACAAACCAGGAACAAATGATGAAAACAAAAGGGGTCTGAAATATGTCATGGTACTAGGGACATAAACACGCTTTGTCTTGGCTGAATGTAACTATCTCTAGAAACACGATCTTCACATTGACAAAAAGATCGCTTAATCGACTAATTCTTCTCTCTCTCAATAAATGTACAGGGATTTTTTTTTTTTAATGTTTATTTATTTTTGAGAGACAGAGAGAGACAGAGAGTGAGCAGGGGAGGGGCAGAGAGAGAAAGACACAGAATCTGAAGAGGCTCCAGGCTCTGAGCTGGCAGCACAGAGCCTGACGCGGGGCTCAAACTCACAAGCCGTGAGATCATGACCTGAGCTGAAGTCAGATGCTTAACCGACTGAGCCACCCAGGCGCCCCGATACAGGGTTATTTCTCAGAGTTGCTGAGCCTTCTAAGAATTTTGTTTGAAACACAGTTATAGGCTGATATTAGAATTAAGAACACAACCACTAAATTCCTTTGGTAATGAAATTAAAACAACCAAACTATTACCTGTCTGATCCCAATAAGCGGAAAACTCTTGTTTCATCTGAAATTTCCTGGGTAACCTATGAAAGAAAGTATCAGTAATACCTTTATCCCCATATTATTTAAATCATAATTTAAAAGCCACTTAGAACCATTATTAAAGAGATGGATAATTTTTGATAGGCTCAATTCCTCAAGTGAAATAAATTTTCATAAGTTTTTTTGACTGCCTTAATGGTAGAAATAAACCAGTATTTATGGAACATGTGGTATGGGTCAGGTACTTTCCTTAGAATAACTCTTTGTGATATATATTATAATCCCCATATTATTGGGGAAAAAACCACTACGGCTCAGAGAAGTTGAATAACTTGCTTAAGACCATCTAACTGGCAGACCCAAGATTTGAATACAGGTTTGCTGGACTGCAGAGCCCCTACTCTTCCCTTTGTGTCAGTGCAGATGCTCACGGTGGCCCCACAGGCCCCTGAGTTCCACAGAGTTGTGGTGGGCACTTCCATGTGCTAGTGTCTTACATCAGTATTATCTATGGTATTCCTTTGCTCTGTTTTCTCCAAAGCTGCAGAAGGTACACTCACACATGCACAGGTACGATTCCCAAATGTGGGGAGTTTATACCCTTGGGAGTAACCCTTACTCAAGAGGGACAGCAGTTGGTGTATAAAGGCACCAGCTTCCCCACCTTCAAATGAGTCTATTTTGAGGTGTGCTCTATACCCTTCCTCAGTGGTCCCTTTGGAATTAAGCCCTGGTTGCCCATAGTGGGAACCAGTTTATTAATGTGCTCTTTAATGGCTTTTCCCCCTCTCCATCTTATACTCTGCACTCCATCACTTGTTTTCTGGGATCTACTACCAATAAACTACCTGCACTTGATTCCTTGTCTTAGGGTCAAGCTTTTGGAGGAATCCAAACTATAAAAGTGTGGATATAAAATAAGTATAAAAACAGTCTGTTATCAATGAACTTGTAGTCTAGCTGGGAAGACAGGATTAGTAAACTTGAAGTGGGAAATTAATGAGGTGCTATACCACATGGAGCTGATTTTCAAAGAGTAAGTCCAGAAATGTGCCAATCACTGTGGACTGGAATGGTTGAATATTACTTTATAAATATAATAGCTAGGCCCAAATTGAAGGATGAGAACACAAAGAGGTAAGCAAAATGAGTTTAAAAAAAGGAAATGCAATTTGTACTTAATATAGTGAACATCAAGTATTTTCTGCAGATTTCCAACCACAGGAGTGGCACACTGTGAAAAGGATCTAGGGACAATTAATTTTATGGCAGTAAGTAGGGCTACAGGTTTCATTAAATGCAGGGGTCTGGTGACATTTAGTGACGTGAGTAAGTAAACTGACATATTCAAAGACAGCTGATTTATGTCATTTTCTCTTGGAAGCATTCTAATCCCATGTTCATGGAAAAGGTACAAATAATCAGTTACATATATACAAGAGCATGGATAAAACTACAGATAATTCAAGTAGAAGACTTAGCTTTAAAATAAGTCCACACATGTGTGAGACTATAGTGTAAAAGACACGAGTGGGAAATGGTACATGTTAGCTAACTATTAGGATTCATCTCTCAAGGTGAATTCTGAGTCCCATCTCTTGCATGAAATGTAGCCTGATTATCTTAGCTAGAAGTGATTTTTGGAAACCCTTAAAATCCAGACTCTACCATTTAACTAGCGACTTAACTCTGGGCAAGTTACTTAACCAGTCTGTGCCTGTAAAAAAGAAAAAAAAATGGGAATATGAATAGGACCTAACCCATTTAATTATTAGCCTTAAATATAAGCTAATATTTGTAAAGTGCCTGAAGCACAGATGTTATAAAGGTTTGATATTATTTATAACACTTCATTATACCTTACAGTGCTATAATAATAGTGTCTTGTATGTAGTTGGTACTCAATAAGTATCTACTAAATGAGTGAATTTTCTTAGATTTTTTTTCTTAGTCCTGTGATCTAATACATATTAATTTAGAATTTTAAGTGTAATATTAAAAATAAGCTACACATTTATAGAGTATGGAAAAGGCTTATTAAATTTAGAGAAGTATAAGCAATCCTGGCAATCACATTTACAAATGACAGATGAGAGGACTGGAAGTGTGCAAACTCATGTTTGACAATTCCTTGTGGCCACAGAAGAATCATACAATGAGTAAGAAACTGAACATTATCTGAAAGGAAAATACTGGCAATTTTGCTCTACCAGTTCATAGCATTAAAGGCACTAAACATGGTAATGTGGGTCCAGAAAGAAAATTCATCAAATGAATGTAAGAAATCTTACCTCATCTGACTTGAAGCTTTTACCCTGCATTCCATGTTTCCAGAAAGCCAACACACTATCTTGAAGGCATACTAAAAAAGATTAGAGAGAACTGAAACTAAAATAAAGCACAGAGTAATTCATTATACATTTTCTTTAACTTTTTAATAAATACTAATGTAAAGCTCTCCCCAAGTGCTTGGTGCAAGATCCCACTGTCTAGACCATCTGTTCCCAACATGTTTGTGGCCAAGCCATGCCTAAGCTCAAATAATTTATTGAGGCAGGGTCATGAAAGCTTTCAAAGACATATGTAACAGGCATTCGTTTAGACACAGGCTAACTTCTGATGAGCTGGATATCAACATATTAATTTCTCTTTCATATACTATCTTTTGTCTTAGGTGAATAAAATAATAAAACACACATAATTGGTTTTTTTTGGATCAAAAACATGGTTACTTAAATACTGTTATATATTTAGAATAGCTAAAAGGAAGCATCTTTTTATTTATACTCACATTCTCCCTATTACAACATTTATTTGAAAAAATAAACCTTACAATCCAAAATGTAACCACACACTGAATATTTATGATCTGTGAGCCAATTCTTACTGGGAGGGTCTACCAGTTAGAGTAGTCACTGCTGTCGCACGGAGCCCCTGTGCCTCTGCCCTGGATTTGTAGGCCCCGCTGTCCTTATGACACTTCACAGCCAAGCATGCCCACCTTCCCAGTGGCTTTGGATTCAGGAGTGACCATGACCCCAAAGTATGGCCACATGGCATGCTTCAGCCCCTCCTGCTCCTCACCCATCTCCCATGTTCCCCTGGTGTGGCCTGAAGGTCTCCGGGGGGAGACCTGTTCCTGCTGTGCCTTATCCATCTCTATGTTCTGCCTGGTTTCCTTTTTTTTTTTTTTTTTTTTAATTTTTTTTAACGTTTATTTATTTTTGAGACAGAGAGAGACAAAGCATGAACGGGGGAGGGTCAGGGAGAGGGAGACACAGAATCTGAAACAGGCTCCAGACTCTGAGCTGTCAGCACAGAGCCTGATGCGGGGCTCGAACTCACAGACCGCGAGATCATGACCTGAGCCGAAGTCGGCCACTTAACCGACTGAGCCACCCAGGCGCCCCATGTTCTGCCTGGTTTCAAGCACAGGCCTGGGGCCACTGAGGCACCCTTATGGGGTAACTTAGAGGTTCAGAAACAGAGGAGGCAGGCTCCACAATTGTGGGGAAGGGGAGCAGGGCCTCTGGGCCCTTCCTGGAGGAGGCTGCAGTGATGAAACTACAGTCAGTGAGGGAGGGAGGAAGGAAGGAAGAATGAGGGAGAGAACCCATTTGATTGTTGGAGAGTTAGCCATATGCCCTACACCAGTAAAGGTAATGGGAGAATGTGATTGAAGCATTTTATTTCTTTTTAAAACAAATTTTTTTTTTCAACGTTTTTTATTTATTTTTGGGACACAGCGAGACAGAGCATGAACGGGGGAGGGGCAGAGACAGAGGGAGACACAGAATCGGAAACAGGCTCCAGGCTCTGAGCCATCAGCCCAGAGCCCGACGCGGGGCTCGAACCCACGGACCGTGAGATCGTGACCTGGCTGAAGTCGGACGCTTAACCGACTGCGCCACCCAGGCGCCCCATGAAGCATTTTATTTCTTACTAGAACATGGAGTCTGTAAAAAGTTAATGTAAAAATGTTCTGGGTTAAGTTAGCTCACTGAAAATAAAAGTATCTTACATAACAAATCACACAAGTTTCACTAACTGTGACAAATAAAAAACCCAGTTACTGGTTTTATTTTTAAAAAGTGATTTAAAGGGACTCTTTTTCTTTACCCAGCAGGATCCTTGTAATTATTTCAAAGTTCACTAGCAAGGAGGGATGATAGCTTAAGAGAACCAAACTTTTGTGTAACAATTAAAACTCTCTAAAAAAATGTGGCATGTATAAAAAAGTTTAGGTAGCAGAATGTTTCAGTTAAAATGAAAAGGAACTAAAGATCTGTATGTCAGAATCCCTACTGAAAATATTAAATCTTAGAAATTGGTATGCAGTATCCAGCACATAAAGGAGTAAAAGAAGAAACTAGTTCCAACATCCCTTCTGTCCTACCATCTACAGAAAGTTCAGGTTTCCTGCTTCAATAAATTAAAATTTCCAACTGCAAGCAAATTACTTTTATGTAAGATATTTACACAGTGGGATGAACATACTTTGCGACAGGGCAAAATTCCAGTTAAGAAACCATTAAAATACTTAGGATAAAAACTTTCTAAATAATGAGAAACATTTAACATTTAATGAGAAACATGCATTTTTTATGGTCCAAATTGCCAACTTTGTTTTAACTATTTTTGACCTACAGTAGAGTCATATCATAAATTGTTCAAAATATTCCCAGCCATGGTATTTTTTTCCCCTAAGTTCTATCATCCCTGGGGAAAATATTTACTGACAAATAACCAATGAGGATGCAAACAATAATAAAATATAATAATTTTTATCATAAAACCAATGAGTAATTACACAGAGTGAAACACTCATTGAAAAGGAAGCAAATTAAAATGGCATATTAGTTTCCGAGTCCCGTGGGAAACTAGTTATTTATATATAAATAGACCTAAAAGCAATAACCATCAGCACACCCCATCTTACATGGCAAAGAATTACAGCATATCTAACACCATTAATCACATCACACAAATACCTTTATGATTTGGAAAAAACTGGGAGAAGTACTTAATTCACTTCATGCAGCAAAGGGAACAATGAACAGAAATTTAAAAAAATGATTTCAAGTTTTAAATACCCAGGAAATAACAATAAAAGATTATGATCTAGACCTGCACTGCCCAATACAACACAGTGACTAGCTACATGTGGCTATTAACATTAAAAACACATTAAAATTTACAAAATTAAAATGTAGCACTAGCCATGTTTCAAGTACCCAACAGGTACGGCTAATGACTACTATATTTAAGAGCACACAGAACATTTCTCTATCACTGAAACTTCTGTGAGACAGTGCTGGTCTAGACAATCCTAAGTAAGGAATGAACAAAAAGTCAAGTATTCTGAACACATTATTAAAAAAGGAGGCTTGGGCAAAATAGTTGTAGGGGAATAAACTTCCAGTTATAAAACAAAGAAGTCACAGGGATGTAATGTACAGTATAAGGAATAGAGTCAACAATGCTGTAATAACTTTGTATGGTGACAGATGGCAACCAGATTTATTGTGGGGATCATTTCATAATATATAAAAATATCAGATGACTATGATGTATACCTCAAACAGGATATTGTATGTCAATTATACTTAAGTTAAAGAAATAATAAGGGAGACTTACCTACAGATTCAATGCGAAAATCAAAACTTAGCTCAGAGGCCAGTTTCTTACTTGATTTTAGTTTTCCTTGTAGATTTACTATTTTTACAAATTCTTAAAAAAAAGAAAAAGCAAGTCAAAACTGGAAATGAAAATCTGCTAAAATAAATGTAACTTGATATGTGGATTCTACTTGGATATAGAACAAACAGTCTTAATTAAGTTCAGCTATTTATCATGATTCAAGCATGACTGGTGAAAACTGTCATTATGTTTTATAAGATATAAAAGTACCATTTAGTAAATGGAAATTTCACTGCTATTTTTTTTTTCATTTAGGATATATGGAACACTTACACCCTCAATTTTTAAAAAGCATGATATTTCAAAGTGTCTACTTGGTGTCCAAGTACTCAGCAATCAGTAGAATTTTTCCCTTACACATTATATAACATATGATATGTAATATTTGCAGTAATTCATAACTTTAGTATGTGAATAGTATTCTACAGAGGCATACAGGGGCAAAAAATAGTACTTTTCAAGGGTCATAATTTCTTATAAGTAAACTCTGGGATGGTGAGTATACACAAATCTATTTTTCATCTATTTGTTTTTTAATTTAACCATCTTTAGCTCTGACTTGGAAGACATCTGTTCTGTGTATCACTTTCTTATCTGTCTACTATGATTTGTGATTATAGGCCTGTCTCCACTGTTGCTTACTGAAACTGACTTATACTGTATAGTTGGCAACTCATTTTAAACGTCTTACTCTACTCCCTTTTAAAAACCTCAAGAAAGTCAACTTTCCATTTACCTTGAATAATTGGGATATGGAGGGCCTAGCTAATCAAAGCTTTTAAAAACATTTTTGATAAGATATATAAAATATAAATATATTTTGATAAAATATATAAAATGCAAAATGAAAACTAAGCACAATTTATTTTCCTTAGATGACTCAGAAGGTTTTTAGGGATTTCAACATTAAAGGATCAATATTATTAAAATTAAATTCTGATTATTTGCTTAATCAGTACTGAACTTCCCACTCGGTTAGATAAAAAAGAATTTCTTAAATACACTTTAAGGTAACAGAAGAACACTCCAATCTTACCAACATTCAAAGAATCAAAAATACTTAAAGAAAGGATGATGGGTGAATGAAACACTTTGGGTTTGTTCACTTGTCTATAATATGAGATGGTCTTTATGATGCCCAAGGGAAATCCACTAAGGAACTCTTTAGAGAACAGAAGTTAGGACAAAAATACAGGCAAATTAAGTAGTAGAGCAATTTTTAAAATTACCCTGAACACCTATGGGCAGGTCCAGTAATTGAAAAAAACATTGGGATGGACAAAACATAGCAAAGATTGCCAAGTTTCAAGTATAATTCTAAGTCTTGGTGAATTTCACCTTGCACAATGTACTGCATAAAAATAAGGTGAGTTTTTAAGAACCAGACTGCTTCATTTGAAAACTGAAATAATTTCTGTTGTTGAAGTTTTTTCTGCTTCTCTATTGCTTATAGTACAACACACATCTATCAATAACATCTCTCCCTGCATCAAAAGAATCACAACTAGCAGGTAAGGATGTCAAATCTCTCTGTACATTACACTGTCACTTCTACATGATTCTAAAAGTTCATGCTATATGACAAAGTGACCATACTAGTATAACCTTCTATTTTTTCCAATTACAATGAGGTAGGAAAAAACCCTCAGAATACTTTTATACAGAATTTACACATAATAGTTTTATACAAAATTTTACTCCGTGGTAATGGCAAACTATCTAGTATGTTTCCAAGTAGCCAAACAAAATAAAGAAAAAGTCACAGAGAGTAGTATTAACAAACCAATTAATTACAATATCTGTAGCCAATTTAGGATTTTCATCAATAAAACAAAACCACTTAAGGTGGAAAAGTAAAAATCTTGAATTACAGCTTAATAGAATCAATTCCATGAAAAGATCTGTTATATCAAGCAGTATACTCAGAATAAACTTTAAGATAGTACTTACTATCTAAACACACTAAAACAGTATCTCTCTCCAACTGTGTTACATGAATGGAATCCAGCTGTTGGCTGCCTTAGAAGGGGTAAAAAAACAACAACAACAACAGGGTTACCATTACACAACAGGCTTTAAAAACCAAAGCTTAGAAAAGCAACACAAATTCTTATTTTCTTCTGTGATTTAAAACTAGTCTTTGAAATTTAACACAGAAATTGTATTTTGTAATTATGTTATCTCTAAGAAAATTTTACGTAGGTCAACTTAGAAAAGAACTTAAAATGCTAAGCATGGCTAAAGGAGCTGAGAAAAGCTCAAGTTTACATTTAACTAATACCTCAGCTAGTTCTAGAAAGATGTTACAAACATAAATTGAAGCCAATGGTAAATATGGGGAAGAAAGTAAATGCATGCTATACAATGACTAGATTTTGCTGTGTATTTTATAGTAGGCAATGGCAGGACGGAAACAAGCTCATCAGTTAGGTGATCACAGCATCTGAGATAAAAATAAGGCAGTAATTCAGAAAAAGCAAAAAAGATTAATGAAACCATGATCAAAGAGAAACGTTCCTGGTGTTGGGGTGTGTGCATGTGTAAGTAGGACTTCCTTTATTAAGAGGACACAGTAATATAATGAACAATACTGTCAACAACATCTTTGAAGGAAGCAACTTTCAGAACTTTGCTGATATTCACAGGGCCGCTCTGCTAACAGATGTGATGACATTTTTGTAAAACATTTTGGTAAAATAATTCATTTTAGGCACTCAGATTGCTTGAATGGTCTAGCTAAATTGAAGAAAAGATTTTAGATAATTTAGGGCAGTCATTTTTAATTACATCTCTTTGGGAAGCCCATGGATCCTCTCCCTACAAACTGCACATCTGACACAACCACAAAATTTTGTATATTATTTTGGGGTGTTTTGGACCTTCCAAAGCCCATTCAAAGACAAGAATTTAAACTGAAATTAAAAAATAAACTGTTGGTTCCTCAGGCAACACTCCAAAAAATAGTTTTTCTCAACAAATCTATATACATGCTTTTATTCAGCAAATATTTACTTAGTGCTGATAACAGGCTAAAGACCATCCTTGGAGATAAAGATACTACAATAATAAATCAGACTAAAACTGAAGACAGTCTTAGAACAGGAGTTCATTTTAACTGTTACAACTGTTGCCAATTCAAGGCCTGACCTCAAAAATGAAGACAGACGGGAGGTAGATTAACAATCATTTGCAAAAATGGAGAAGCCTACGTAATATAAGGACAACCATTGCTAGCGGGTGATGTGAATGATTAACCTTAAGCAGAGTCCAAGCTCTCTCTCAGAAGTAATTTTGGGTATGCCTTAATTTTAGCATAGACAATGTTAAAAGTGGGTAGAATAGTACCCTCAAGCATTAAAAAACCAAACAGCAACAACAACAAAAACCCTCAACCCCCCCTCCACTCACAAATTCAAAAGAGGACTAATTAAATGTCTACCCCTGAGCAATGCAACTTAATATATCAAATAGAAGCAAGTGGATGCAAACACATATTAAATAATTGTATGAAATGACTTGCTCTATACTATTATCATATACTAACCAGTAGGAAAAAAAAAAGTTAGGGCTATCTGCCAAAAATGATCTTGGTTTTTAAATAAACTGATCTTTAACCCATCTTTTTACAGTAACTACACAATAGAAACATGTTTCTATTTGGGCTGCTTATATTTCAGGATAACAAAACAACGTCATTTGTATCTGTCAGCTGTGCAGGAAGGGATGCATCTAACTCAACCAAAAGCATTAAACAATTAAGTTAAAGAAGGGGTGGAGTGTAGGTGGGGTGGGACGGCACAGAATACAATCTTATTTTACTGTAAATTATGACTTGGTCCATAAAGAAAGTGATTATAGTCACGTGCATGCTGGAACTGGCTTGAACTGGGTTGTTAAATTTGCAGGAATTTTGTGAGCCACATGACATCAGGTTGGTAGTTTGAAATATTCCCTTGGTGGGAGTATTTATACCACAGAATTGGCAACTATTACAAGCCAGGCTTCTCTGCACCCCAAGTGCCTGTTGTTAAACATTTATTAGGACACCACTGGTTCATGTTGATTCTTATTCTCAAAGTGACATTAGTGTGGTTCTACAATAACTTCAATAGCTGGGTTGTATAAAGAATTCTTGCAATTTGGCCTTACAAATGAGCAAAAGCCAAAGATATTTAATAAGAATCATCAAACTTGATACTTGTAACAAACTTCTTCATAAGGTAATAGAGGATATTATGTGGTAAGTAATGAAATAGTTATGACTGAAGCTTGCTTGACTTCACATGTAAAAAAAAAGATGATAAATACAGGGTTACGGATGATCAAATAATATATTAGCACAAAAAAAGGTAAAAGATTCCCTTCATTTCACTTACTATGCAGATTTAAAAAATAAATTCTTGGTTGATTTGTTCCAACTTTAAAATTTAAGAATCAGCTTCCCAACCTTTTTAGAGCTTTCACTGAGACATATTTGATAAAATCCTAGGCAAACGAATCATTCTAAGAAAGTCCAAGAGCTATTTCCCTGTATCTTTAAATGGTAAAGCTTGGAGGTCACACCTGAGAAGCTTCTAGTCAAGTCTGAAAAGCACTTGAACATAATGATTCTAGGAAGTGTGTGTGGGGGGAAACTGATAGGAACCAAGCTAAATCTCTTTGCTTGAGAAGCTGATAACATTTGAAAAATACCGTAGAAAACTTATTTATTAAGTTCAAAAATTAAGTGGTAACATTTTAAGGTCTTTATATGTCAGGAATCATTAAACTTTGCCTTGGTAAAATAATCTGTATCAATTGCCTCAGGCAAATAGAGATCATAAACTATTATATACATGTTCCTCTGGGCTTACTTGGGAAACTATGTTGACGCTCTGAACCAGCCCATGCTAACTGAGCTTATTCTGATTCTTTTACATGCAAAAGCATCAATGTTTTAACATCAGGTTAAAAACACTTACCTGCGCCAATTTCTGTAAACCATGAAGATGCAGAGTTCAAATTGATTGTCTCAAACTGAACGACCTGATTTGACTCGGTGCCCTTGCTAATAGCTACACAGACCATAGGGTATTCCTGTTCTGGTATTACCAGCATTTCAAAAACATTCAAAGGACTTGGCAAAGGAAAATCAAAGTGCTGAGAAAAAACAAACAGAAGTATAACTTAGAAACAATCTCTCCACTCATACCATTGAATAAAGCCAAAAAAAAGGCTTTCATTTTCTCCTTGATTGATCTACTTCAAAAAAGGATTACATCTAACATCTTGATAAGGATGAGTTTTCTATAAAATAGTTTTAGAGAATTGGCCATATTCGTCTTTATGGTTGCAATGCTTCTATAAGTTTATTGACATAAGTTAAAGAAGAAATCTTAACAAGAATGCAAGAACTCCTAAACCAAGTAAACACCCATAAATAACTATAAATGTGCTGACCCTAGACAGTAGTACTGAGATCTTGTACTTTCAGCTTCAGTTACACACTAGTATTTTCTAAAGAAGAAAACTACAGAGTAATATGTACCTTTATCAACATGAACTTCTGCATAGGCTCATACCACTGGAGTAAAACAATTCCAGACTGTAAAGCTCCACAGAGGTATTTATGTCCTGTGTAAGGGTTTCTGACTGGAAAGAAACAAAGCAGAACAGACATAACCAAAACACTGACTACCTTGATGTGAAAACATAATTAGTTTAGTTAATTAAAAGTAACAACTGAGCTATGCTAATGTAAGAGCTAACTCACTTGCTTTATAAAGGCAGGGATGATCTATGGGAAAAACAATGAAATGTGGCCTGCCATCAATATCAAAATGTGGATGGAAGAAGAAACTATTTTAAGTCATAATTTAGCTGGTAAAGGAAAATCATTGTTTCTATTCACCAGGGTGGTAAGAGTAAGAAAGATGATGTCTTCTCTTCTGGCTTTGTTACTCCTTCCTTTTCACTTTATCTCAATTTTAAATCATACACATTTACTTCTAAACATCTTCAGTAGGCTAGGTTGTTAAACATAGGAAATTTCTACGAGGATGATATTTTAAGCACTAAAACACCTAAACTTACTTGCAACCTAAAGAGCTGGGTTTTTTTTGTTTTTTGTTTTGTTTGTTTTTTAAGTAAATTGAGTGAAAGAGAAGGTCTAGGAAGCAACCGAAATCTATGATTTCATTCTTGGTATAGTAGTTTACAGTTGTCTACTTAAGTCAAGATGGAAACTTGTCTTACTAGTTTGCTAGTTTCCTAACTTTTACATTTTACTAAAGATGTAACTTTCTTGACTCAAATCTACAAAAACTCATATTGGTCTGTCCTTCTCCCCAATTTGACTCTCATCAACAATTATGTGTACCAATTACAAGAGTAGTTATTTGCAATAAGCTCTACCTTAATGTATTTATGAGTTTATATCTTAGATTATATATAAGCTTCTAGACCTTTCTTGAGTCATAGATCTTGGGAATCTGATAATAGATATGAACCTGATTCTTCCTAGAAAATGCTCATGAAATTTGTTTATAACTAGGAACATATGCTATGCAACTATGCAGCATGAAGACCAATGAATACACTCACTGCTTCAACAAACAGAATTAAACAGGAAGTTATGAGCCCAGGATCTGAAGTCATTAGACCGGGTCTGATCCCAGGTATCTGGGTATCTGATCCCAGGTATCATGGGGTTATCTGAGGGTTAAATGAGATAAGATAATTAAACAGTAAAGAATTTAACCTTGCTCCAAAAGAGGTCTAGCCTGTGCCCACCTCCGCACCCCCCCCACCCCCCGCCCCCACTTTGGAAGGTAATCTCTAGGCCTCAGGAGAATGTCATGTCTGATAAGAGTGTCTTCATTTGCCTGGGGCCTTGTGTCAACGAATTGCCTCAACAATATGATTTAGATTGGGGGCTTGCAATGCTGGACGTTCTTAGGGTGAAGGACAGTCGTGCCAAAAGATTGACAATGTGATTTAGAGTAGGGGCTTTGGGTCATGCAGTACGAACTGACCTCTAGAGGTACTGGATATTGAGATCAGCCATGTAGACAATCAATCATGCCTGTGTGATGGAGCCCTAATAAAAACTGTTGAGTATTGAGGCTGATGTATGCTCCCTGTGGCAGTACTCCATGTGCACCATCCCACATCACTGCCAGAAAAGTAACACTGCCCATTCCTCCATGGGGAGAGGACAACACAAGCTCTATGTTTGGCACTATTCCTGGACTCTGCCCTATGAACGTCTTCTCTTGGCTGATCTTAATCTCTATCCCTACCATAACTATGAATGTAACTACTTTCAGTGAGTCCTGAGTCTTTCTAGAGAATTTTTTTTAACATGAGGGTGTTTTTGGAAACCCCTCAAACTTGCAACTGGTATCAGAAGTGAGGGTGGTCTTGTGTAGACTGTTCCCTCTAACTTCAGTTAGCTAAACTCCTATAATAATGTTCGTAAAGCACTACGCAATAACAGTTACGTACAATGAAAATGTTAAATAAATGGTAAGTAATAAATGATAAACTAGGACATTAGCAGAGATACCGCCTCAGGGACTATGGTTAAAAACCAGGAACACTGTAGGAACACTATGTTCTGTGAAAGCATTAGGACTATTACCTCTAAACATTTTTATGCCATGTCCTGCCATAGAGTCTTATGCTCCAATGGCCCCTTAACTACTCTTTAAAAAGAAATATAAAGCCTCCTTTCCTTCCTATTTGATACTATAAGACTCTCCATAGCCTTAAAGAATTAAAAAAATGTTCAAAGTTCTAATTATCCAGTTAGAAAAATAGCATTTACTCACCTATGCAACATTTGTGGCAGCCTTTTGTATCAGGAATCTTTGTTGTTAAAGCAAACTTTCTGAAAACATAGGACAATATAAATGTACTCTACTGCGGTGGTTCCCAAACAATGATCTCTGAATTAGTTGCATCAGTCAAGCAGCTTTAAAAAAAAACAGTCTTGGATTCTGACCCCAAACTATCTCATTTTCTAGGACTGAGGCAGGGCCTGGAAATTTGTATTTATAATGCTTCTACAGGTGATTCTCCTGCACGGTCAAGTTAAGGAAACACTCATCTTTTGCATTCTATATGACATGCACTTTGGTGTAAATTACCTTTCAAAATTAAAACAAAGGAAGTTTTTTAGTGGGCAAGGAATACTGGCTGTTTTAAAAATAGACACTAAGGCCCTTCACTCCCAATAGAATTAAAATATTTTGTACCTTGGTAGTATGCGGTCTGGAAACCTATGAGTTTGAATATGGGCAGCTAATCCTGGTTTTTTGGCTTGTTCAAACAAAGCTATAAGATTATGAGAGTAGAGTTGAAAGGTTTTTCCTATAAAAGAGAAACATGTTACTTTTATTAGACTCTTTTACAGCAGAGAAACAAGAATTTTCAAGCAAAAGAAAACATAATTACCTTCTAAAATAAGGAGTCCAGAAATGTTCAAAGAGCCAAGCAAAATAGAAAAACACATACAAAAAAACAAACACAAAAAAACACAACACCCAGTTAATACCATTTTGAAGGATAAGAGAATTTTAAGAAAGCAGATAACTGCATTTTCTAATGCACAAATTGGGTATGTTCTGACTAACAGGTGTTCTGGGCAGAATATATATAAGCCTTAATGAAGCCAGCACAGAAAGAAAAACTGTTAAACACTGTTATACAGAGGACTGAGTTACAATGATGCACATGTGAATATTTTAGTATAACATGGAAAATTCTATAAAACTATACACACTATCTTTCTGGGATAGACCTATTTATTAATAATTTTTCAAAACACCTTGGATTAAAATTAATTGTGAATGAAGTCTTATAAATAGAACAACAGATTAAAATACTAAGAAAAGTAAAGAAACTAATATTATATGCTATAATACAAGGATAATGGAGCTACAATTTCCATACAATCAAAACCATAGCTGTGTTAAGCAGGGGGAGATAAGGGAAGCATCTTCTGATTCCTCATTATATATGGTATGGTACTATAACAACATAAAACAGCATTTGTCATTTTACTATCAGAAAAGATACACAGCTGACCGTTGCACAAGTCCAAACTGTGTGGGTCTGCTTGCTTACACATGGACCTTTTAAAATAAATACAGTATGGTACTATAAATGTATTTTCTTTATGATTTTTATTAACAACATTTTTGTCTCTAGCTTATTTTAAGAATGTAGTATATAATACATATAACATACAAAACATGTGTTAACCAACTGTTTATGTTATCATAATGCTTCCAGTCAACAGTAGGCTGTTGTAGTTAAGTTCTGGAGAGTCCTAAGTTATGTAGGGATTTTCGAGTGCACCAGGGGTCAGTGACCCTGAACACCCACATTTTTCAAGGGTCAAATGTATATGATATAATCTTATGCTACAGTGTTGAGTCTTATCCTCAACAAAAGTCTTTGTATTTTCTAAGAATGTAAACATTCTGTCTAACACCATACCACACCCTTCTACTCTCCATTGCCCCCTTATATACATAGCTAGCTACCCTAACTAGAACACGCATGTAATATTTATGTGTGCACATCCACACAAACACAGACCCATAGGCAGAATCATGTTTTCTTCTGCTGAGCTCTGCTACTTACCTTCACTAAGTCAACTAGAATATGGAAAGATCTAATTTACAGGCTAATTTTTCCCCATTTTCCTGTAGTTATTTTATAAATATGTAAGATGTACTCTGTGTGATTTTTTTTTTAAGTTTATTTATTTATTTATTTTGAGAGAGAGAGTGAGCAGGAGAGGGGCAGAAAGAAAGGGAGAGACAGAATCCCAAGACAGAATTTCTGTGCTATCAGCACAGAGCCTGACACGGGGCTTGATCCCATGAACCATGAAATCATGACCTGAACCAAAATCAAGAGTCAGATGCTTAACCATCTGAACCACCCAGCTGTCCTGTCTCTGTGTGGTTTGTAAGCTTATATCCAAGGACAGGTAGAAATAGGGATAGAAACAGAGAGTTAGAGGAAAGTGATTTTACACGTATACAACTCAGAGTTGTTAAACAGAATTGGGTTTATTTTCATAATAGTAATATATTAATATTTTGGTAATAGAAATAAAAAAAACTGGGGGGAAGCATAATTAAAATCAAAGAGATTAAGTACTCTTACAAGGACCCCAGCTTTTTAGAAGTCACTTATGTGCAACCAAATAATATGGTCTTTGTAAACACTGTCATCAGCTCAAATATACAAATTTCTGAAGAATCTCTAATAAGCAACGATTAGTGGAAGAGTTTAAGTTATACACACTTAAGCTATTAAAAAAAATTTTTTTTTAATGTTTATTCATCTTTGAGAGAGACAGAGACAGGATGTGAGTGGGTTAGGGGCAGAGAGAGAGGGAGACACAGAATCCAAAGCAGGCTCCAGGCTCCAAGCTGTCAGCACAGAGCCTGATGCGGGGCTCGAACTCACAAGCTGTGAGGTCATGACCTGAGCTGAAGTCAGACGCTCAATCGACCGAGCCACCCAGGTGCCCCAAATTATACACACACTTAAAATTATGAAAATTACATTTCTTAAATAGGCCACAATTCATAATAATCTGCCTATCAGTAAGGCTGTGTATCAGCACTGATGCTTTAAAGCATAAGTAGCTAGTGGTGCCTGGGTGAGCATCTATATGACTCTTGGTTTCAGTTCAGGTCATGATCTCACGGTTCAAGGGATTGAGCCCTGCGTTGGGCTCTGCAATGACAGTGCAGAACGTGCATGGGATTCTCTCACTCTCCCTCCCCCGTGTGCTGTCTCTCTCTAAATAAAATAAACTTAAAAAAAAAAAGCATAAATAGCGAAAGGTACACTCAATACTGAAAAGCCTGACAGTACAGTAAATAAGAGCCGGGTTATAATACATACAGAGTACTGAACAAAATTTGAGAAATACTAAAATAATTATTCTAAATAGAGAAAGGGGCGAATGCTATTTTAATAGCTGATAGCATTAGGATTATTAATTAAGGGACAGAGAGAAATAACTAACTTTCCTGTGCTCTACTATTAGAATGAAAGTGAACAGCAAACCTCTAGTCACTTTAAAACGTAAGGAAATAGGTTTTAGTAGGTAAGAATTGCAAAAAAAAAAAAAAAAGTGCCTAAAATACCACCTACCCTACATGAATTTTGTCAGCACACGTCTGTGCGAGCCTTCACTGTTTACTAATAAGCACTCTGGAGATCGTCTCATTTAATCCTCACAGCAACCTCATGGGCTGCTATTGTTACCATTGTCCACATTTCACAATTAAGAAGACTGGGGCCAAGAGAAGGTCACTTGTTCAAGATCACAGAGAAAGGGAGCAGCAAGATTCTCTGATTCCTTCCCTTCCACTGGTAATTCTCCATGGAAGGCACACGGTGATAGCGACAGTGAGGGTGGAGGAGTCTGAGTGGAAGGGGATGGCCTCAGGGAACAATCAACGGGATAGTCCTCAGGTGTTTACATCCTGGACAGGTTTGGGAAGTGCTACCTTAACTGAACACAGGGTCCTTTCTCAAAGTTTCTTCCCATTCTAAGTTTGTAGAAAACATCTGCAAGTTGCAAAGTTACTATACATAGTAAAACAAATAACACTTAAAAAATAACGTCTATTAAAATTATCTTTCTCTTGTGTCAACTATGCTTTAATTAAAAATATTACATTTCTCTGCTTGTCTATGGTTTATTTTTCACATTATTTTCATTATATACATACCTGATAATGACATTAAAGTATTATTGATAACATAGAGCCAAGTACATTTCCGTGGAAATAACTATAAAGAAAAAAAAAGAAGGGAATTAAAATTCTCCAGTTTTCATTCCCTTATGCTTTAACATCCAAATTCTAACAGTCTGAAATAGTATAAAAATAACTATTTTCTACCTTTTAGTAAATTACAGAAACTTTACAAAAAAAATCTTGTAATGTGAACATGTAAAGAATACAATTTCATCTCCTTAAATATTTAAATCATAAACATTACAACTGAAGCCCATAAAAATTGATTTAAAATTACAAGACTTCTTTACCCAATACACCCACACTAATTTCTTGAGTTAAAACTCCTAAATTACCTGTTCCATCGTTGCCTCATGTAGCTCATTGAGATTCAATGTGTAAATACCATCTTCAGTTCCAAAAATAATGTACTGATCTAAAACAGTTAAGATAAATCACCAGAATTTACTATCATTTTCTGAAATAATTAAATAAAATGGCTCTGTGCTTTAATGGTGTTGAGAGTTAGCTGGCCACCCACCCATCCGAAGAAAAATTATTTTCTAAAGTTCATGCCATCTTCTTTACATTTTTCTCCAATTCTGATCTTATTTTTAAAAGCAGATATATTCTCTGTTACTCATTCACTCTAGCTTTATCTTATATAATCCTTCCTTTCAACATAATTGTCATGTCTTAAGATTTTTCAATGTAACTGTATTTTTTCCAGGTATCTCAAATACTCTTTGAAGGACACTGTAAATTAAATAGAAATTATAAATCATGACACACCAGAAATGATGAGCATACCTAGTGTCCAGATCTTGGTTCCTAAATATATTACTTTGCACTAGAAAGAACCAGGGCTGCTTGGAGAAAAGATGGGTTCCAATTCTGGGGCAAGAAAAGTGTAAGATGAGCCTAGAAATCTTCCTGGGCCAGAAAGGTAGGAAGTGATCAAACATTAAACTAAAGAACATAGGAACTCTCCCTGCTCAAAAATTCTGGGACAATTTAAGCGCTAAAATAAATAATAATGTTAATAGATCATATCTCCCTGAATAAAATTCATAAGTTTAAACTAAAATAGGTACATAAATAAATGGAAAAGAAGAGAAATTGTCCATGGATGTCAGTGGATTGTCAACAATCAATAAATGCTAAAACCAGCTGGTTAAAATCTGATGAACAAGAGGATATTTATATAGTCTCAATGTATTCCATATTACTTATCAGGTAATTACTAATTAATTAAAAAGGGAAAAATAGTCACTTGACAGTGGAGAAAGCTAGTGAACACCACCTTAACCAGATGGTCAACGTTAATATCACTAGTGTTTGGACAAGCTGACAGCATGTACCTTCTGATACGATGCACTGAGAAGAGCACAATTCTTTCATATTCCCACCAAAAATGCATTACTTGATCTAAGTATGAGGACTCATCAACAAACCCAAATTAAGGGACATTCTACAAAATAGATAGTTCCAAAAATGTCAAGATCAAGAGACACAAAGAAAGGTTGAAGAACTGTTCCAGACGTGAGGAGACTGAACAGTTGTGGTAGCTAAATAAAACCTGTGATCCTGAATTAGATGTTGTTGGACTGGGGAAAAAAGAAGGGGGAAGACAATAAAGAATATTATTGAGACAATAATTTAAATATGGATTGTGATGTCAACTATACTTCAATCAAAAAATAAATAAATATGGACTATGTATTAAATCAATGATAAATTTCCTGATCTTCACAATTGTACTGTGGGTATGTAAGAGATGATTCTTGTTCCTAGGAAATACAAAATGAAGTACACAGAGGCACTCTCAAGTAATTCAGAAAAAAATGCACATATAGATAAATAATAGAAATAACTGATGATTCTGAGTATAGAGGAGTTTCTTACACTATTTTTCTAACTTTTCTGTTAGGTCTGAAATTATATCAAAATAAAAAGCTACAAACACACAAAAAAACATTTCTTTACTGATAAAAATACTTTTTTTTTGTTATATTTCTAACAGTAGCATTTAAAGCAGATAATTATATGACTTGTCTATATTATTATGTTAAAGTGGAAACAAACATTTCCTGAACACCCTTTTTTGCCTACTCTGTTTGCTAATTGCCAGACACTCAGGTAGGCAGGCTTTTTCCTTCCTTGCAGTGAGGTGAGTAGTAAGAGTATTTATGTTGTAAAATGATCACATGAGAACAGAGGTGTAAAGTTTCTTTCTCAAGTCATATAGTAATGACAGAGCAGGAATTCAAACCCAGGTCTATTTGATTCCAAATTTTTACCTCTATGTATTAGGTTTCCTCACTTTAAAAACATACAGTATAAATTTTTAAAAATAAATTTTGTTATATTGCCATAATTTCAGATTTATAGAAAAGTTTTAATAGTACAAAGAATTCCTGAATATCCTTCACACAGATTCCACAAATATTACCATTTACTACTTTTGCTTTATCCTTTTTTCACTCTACACACACACATTTTTTTTTCTGAGCTGTTTAAGTTACAAACACGATGCCCCTTAATTCCTAAATATTTCAGTGTGCACATCTTAAAAAAAGAAAACCGGAAGTGTTATATAACCACAGTACGATGTTCGAAATCAGGAAATTAACACTGACACAATACTATTATCTACTGTAATGACTTCACTGATTGAGATTATCGACTGTCCCAGTATTGTCCTTTTATATGACAGAAAATCCCTAATTATGGTTGCAATCACTTGTGGCATGTCTATTCAGTCTCCTTTAATCAGAACAGTTCCCATATACTCTTAAATTCTAAAGGTTAAACCAAAATTCTTATCTATCAATTTAGGTTGTTGCAGGTATCTATACTATTTAGTCTCTAAAGTAATATTTTTAAATAACTTCAGTTCACTGACCATAAATATCTTTTTTCATAATAAATATTTTATTAGAGGTGTATATAATTTTGTTCAGAAATTTCAGGGGCACCTTGGGTGGTTCAGTCCATTGAGTGCCCGACTCTTGACTTCAGCTCAGGTCAAGAACATGCAGTTTGTGAGACAGAGCCCCTGTCGGGCTCTATGCTGACAGTGTGGGGAGCCTGCTTGGGATTCTCTCTCTCCCTTCCTCCCTGCCCCTCCCCAGCTCACATGTACATGTACAAGTGCGGGCAGGCGCGCACTCTCTCTCTCTCTCTCAAATAAACATTTAAAAAAAAAAGTTCAGAAATTTTACCTTTTGTATCAGGATGTATCCAAGATGTTGCACAATTAATTTTCAAAGGGCAGCCATCAAAAACTTTGGAAAAACATGCTCCCATCTTATTTATAAAGAAAGAAATGTTGACTTATTTGATTGTGTAATTTTATATATTCTTAGAAATCAGCTAAGATTACAAAATGCTAAATTCACTCTTACTTGAATATGTTTATGGTTTCATTACCAAAATTCCTATTTTGATATCATTTAACGACTTCTAACAATAGAGTCTCCTATTATTGCCTTGTGTAATCCACTATTTCAGGGCAAAAATAACAAATTTACCAAAACATCTACATATGTCAGTGATCTATTTTAGGAATTTTAAGTCCCCACTTATCTTTAGGACTAACATTTAATAATGTGAAATAATGGATGATATTACTGAGCAACATCACTGTGACTGTAATTGCAGTGTAACTCCAAAATAGTGAAGCAGACAAAAAGACTAATATTTACATTACATATTAGACTTTTACTGAATAAAAAGGTATAATTTATAAAGCATCCCATTCATATTATTGGCTGAACCACCTTGGAGAGCCAGAGAACAAGCACTAAGATAAGCTTCCCCGTTCACTGTGTATAGTTCAATATGAAAATGGCTTCAGGGGCAGAAAGGAATTTAACCCATATAATGAAGAGGACACAGTACTACTGATATCATCACATTAAAGTTAAACTGGCCTTTCAAGGCTACCCTGAGAACCCAGCTGCCATATTTACAAAAAGCAAAACTTTCCAAGTTCTAACCAACTCACTCACATTAGGGTACATGATTTGATTCGTGGTGTATCAAAATGCATTTATGCCTTTGTATTTTGTGAATCCTCCCATTCAATAGCTCAAGATACTTGGCAGCAAATAAAAAATCTGCTGCTTCTAAAGAGATGAAAATTGGCAAGTGGTTCACATAAAAATATTCCTTACCAGCACTTTTGGAGTGGGTGGAAGGCCATTGATGGCTGGTTTCTGTGGGAAAAATAATTTTTATTGCTTTAAGATCTCTTAAGCCTTAAAAAAACACCTATACATTTGGAAATTTAGTTATCTAATTCTTGAATTAAAGAGACTATGCCCCCTGCCCACCAAAACAGACACTGCCTCTCTATGATAAACACGGTAATCGTTACAACTAATCACCAAATGCCTGTTACGCCTACCGGGAAATCTCGCTTGTCCTTTTTCCGTGGTAACTGGGGTGCTTGTGCTGATCCTTCTGTATTTTCACTAATTAGTTTTGAAATACCATCACCATCTCCTAAAAAGAATCATGGTTAAAGCTGAATGAACATACAAATAAGTACCTTCCTTGAAAAATAATTTTCCCTTTCCCCCAATACTTGTTTTCCATTTGGGTGATCCTTTACTGGGAAATATTCTCTACTGGCAGATGAGTTAAAGTATCTTCAGTGCCGTTCTCTAGGTTCAATAGAGGTAGCATTGCATCTCTAGCAGTGGTCTTAATCCATGTAAACAACAAATGTCTTTCCATATTGTGAGAAAAATGGAATCTGATATTCAGATATTCAGGCCCGATATATTCAAGGCCTTTCATAACTGAACTCCAATCTACCTTTTTAGTCCTATCTCCTAGTATACACCTTTCAAAAGCTCACACTTCTCTCATAGTATACTTCCAACACAATCCAGGTTGTCAGTGCATTTATTCATTCTTTCTTGCTCATCAGGCATGCCTGTCAGCACTGGCTCCCACTAATGAAGGATCCATCCACTTTAATGCTCTGCAAGCCCCCTGCCCCCACTCTCTTCCCTATCCTTATCTTCCTGAAAAATTTCTCATCTTCTATTACTATAGTTAATTACTGTATGAGACACTTACATAAGCTGTCTTGTCTAATGTTACAGGTACCCATAGGGTGTAACTTCTGCTACAGATCCTGAACTTCTGGAGGGCAGGAACATCCATTCATCATTCTAAGACCTATCATATTACTTAAGAAATCAAATCAGGGTTCACTTGGACTGAATCTATTCACAGTCTGCCCACGTGGAATTTTAAAGTAACTTCAGAAAGCTTTAAACAGTTAAAAGAGTGACCAAAGACATTCTTTAAAATATGAAAATGGCTTTCTTTTCAGTTTTCACTTTGATTTATTTACCCAGATCACAGTATCTAGCTGTATGCATTCCAGGACTGCTGACACTGCTAGCCATACCAATAGAGGAAGTCTCAGCTACAGGACCACAACTTGGGCTACTCTGTCTTCTGAGAAACTGGGGAGCTCTGTTCTCTGAATCAGGGCAACGTTTTACAGTTGATGATTTTTCTTCATCTAGGAGGTTGTCTTCAGGGTAGCTGTTTATCCTTGGCTGTGATAATAAGACATAAGAGTACTTTAATAAATTTGGATATGAAACAGTGACACTTCATTATCATTACCCACCTAAGACTTTAGGGGGTGGGGAGGTATGTGATTTTTTCTTTTTGCTATGTAATTCAACTCACTAAGCTAAGTAAGAAAAATAAACAAGAGTTACTGTCCCAACACAACTAAGAACTTGCCATGTGATTTTTTAATCATCCCTAAGCCAAAACTGATATAATTTTAAACTGATAAAATTATATAAACAATCCACAAAATATTTAAAATTTTTTTTTTTTTCAACGTTTATTTTTATTTTTGGGACAGAGAGAGACAGAGCATGAACGGGGGAGGGGCAGAGAGAGAGGGAGACACAGAATCGGAAACAGGCTCCAGGCTCCGAGCCATCAGCCCAGAGCCTGACGCGGGGCTCGAACTCCCGGACCGCGAGATCGTGACCTGGCTGAAGTCGGACGCTTAACCGACTGCGCCACCCAGGCGCCCCACAAAATATTTAATAAGCAGGAATAAGCAAGGGCTTAAGGAAGTATGACTCCACTGAAATAGGAAATTGCCATACTAAATGAGGACTGTAAATAATGAACTCTTTCTGTTTCCTCTTCATGTAGTCGAGTATTTTCTCAAATGAATATGTGATTTTTACCTTTTTCTTATAGCTATTAAAATATTGTATTTCCCAGGAAGTTTTTTAATATATATTTTACATCTTTGTAATCCCCTCTTGAAAAAAACTGTATTTATCTAAAGCGTATTTAGGAGAATTTTGAACAAATTCAATGAAATTACTTTTTAATTATTTTATTATTAAAAAAAGGATTTATTCAAAAATTTTAAGTTGCTCACCTTAGGAGGTAGGGGAGGTGGTATTGCACGTTTTGAGGTTGATCTAATACAAGGAGAAAAATGCAATTCAGATGGTAGTAAATGTAACATAAAATAGAGACTCTAATAAATGTGCATTAAAATTGTTTACATTCTTTAGATCATGATAAAGAGAATTTTTAAAACCTATAGAAAGACCTAAGACCTCATTATGTCAAACTGTGTTAGCAGGACTATAAAATAGATTTGTATAAAATGAATACAAAGTCTTTTTACTTTATGGTTATGCTCTGCATATTTAGTATGTAATAAAAATTAAACTTAGTAAAAAACAGATTCCAAATTTTAGAGTTGGAAGCCACTGTGAATCATAGATTCAAGTGGCCATATCATCAAACTTTTTGCTAGCCCAAGTGGGGTACATAGATCAACAATATTGGCATCACCTTGAAACTTCCATATGTATCGTCTAGACCTATGGAATCAGAACCTTCAGGTGATTTTCCAGGCACATCAAAACTTAAGAATCACTGATCTAGCTCACTGGTTCCATACGCTTATTTATCTAGAGTTATTGTAATCAATTGGGAAGCTTTTAGTATTCTGAGATTCGAGTCCCAAAGACCGTATTCTGTTGCAAGGGTTGGCAAACTTTTTCTGTAAGGGGCCAGACAGTGGTAAATATTATAAACTTTAGTGTATACAGTGGTCACAAGTACTTAACTCTTTGTTATAATGTGAAAGCAGCCATAGGTAATACATAACTGATAAGCCTGGCTGTATCCCAACAAACCTTCCTTATGGACACTAAAATGTTTATATAATTTTCACATATAACAAAGTATCACTCTCCTTTGGATTTTCTTTCAATTATTAAAAAATCTAAATACCATTATAGTTTGTGGACTGTACAAAACATAGGCAGTGGACCAGATGTGATTTATAGGCCTTAGTTTGCCAACCCCAGATCTATAAGATGAATGTGGGGGCCGCAGAGATCTGTACTTCCAAAGACCTCTCTAAGCAATGCACAGGCTTGGAACATCTGGGCCGGCCCTGTAACTTACCTGTTGAGGGAAGACAGGTCTAATATAAAGTAACTATACTGCAGAATGGATTTGGGGTTTTGTGACTCCTACAGCACTTTTTCCCATGACATTATGTACCTCATCTTTCAGTATATTAACATTACATGCACTAAGCTGAATTTAAAGAAGAAAACCTTAATTATCAACACATGATGCCTTTTGGTAATTAAAAAGTCAGAAGCTTTACACTGATATGAGGCAGAGCACAATTTTTTTTAAGAATGAAAATTAAAACTTATTAGAATAAATTGCTCCCACCCGATACTGTTCCTATATAAAGTAAAATATAAGTAAAATATTAAGTTAGCAAACAACTTACTTGCCAGTATTTGCACCATCAACAAAAGGATTCCATTGTAATACAAAGTTTGGGTCTGACGACACTCCCTGTGAAGGTAAAAATAGTTTATAATGTTCCCTTATAACAGATATTAATCATTTTATTTGATTCAAGAAAATATTCAGTGTCATGATTGTTAATCATCTTGGCTTTCAATCAATTTTTTAATCTCCAGTTAGATTTGCTGCCATTTGACATATTTAGGTCAATGACTCATTATCTGTTGACTGAAACTTAAGAAATTCCATAAACATACTGAATATAGTTTCAGTGTGACAAGCCCTCTTTACCAATGCTAGTATATTCCAAATAAACAGAAAAACATAACTCTGAATTATCTGCATCACTAATTCATTAGTGTGGAAAACGAAACATCATATTATTAAATTATCATTAACTTATTGGTGCTACTATTTTTTCCCCACTGGCATAGAAACTGTGAGTTATATATATAGCAATATATACAGTAAGAAAAGTACTACTCCCAAATGTTAAGAATGAAGAGATCCATTAACAGAAGGCAATTCCTCGAAAAATTATACTTTACCGAAGCTTAAAAATAAAGTAAATGTTAAGGTAACATCTAGGCAACTCTGATAATACCTTGCTCTATTTATTACTTTTTTCCTTTTAGATAAGAAAATGTTTAACTAAACAGTAACTTCGAAATATAAGAGCAATGGTTAAAAAAGAAGCTATATTAATAAATAAATATCAAAAACAGTAAGGTAATGCAAAAATATACTACAAACCTAACAAAGTCTGTAAGAAAAAAAGATCCTAGAGCTTAAAGCTCAACATCAAATTCCATATATTTAATAACTTCATGTAACTCCTTCAAAAGATTCAGAAAGGTCAATATGAATGGCTAAAATGGTATATTATAAAATGTACTCTAGTTAAAATATGCCTAACTATAAGCTTTTTCAAACTTTAATATGTGAAATACAGTATCCAAATTAATGCTTGAAAGAATATATAACTCTGATCCTTAGTCAAAGTTTACCTGACTATAAGTTTTCTCAAATTTTAATGTGTAAAGTACTTCTGAAGTAATAATTCCTACCATTTCATCCCGTGCTTCTGTTTCTTTTCTCAGAGGAGGTTCGAACTGTAATTTGTCAACTGCAAAATATGTAACAGATATTCACAAACTCTATCTTAAAGGGTTAATTTCAGAAATGTAGCAAGAAGCATATGTATAGGGGAGAGGGAAAGGGGGAAAGAAGAAGAAAGAAGACAAAATTTTTTCACTTTTTTACTGCAAGAGTACCCTTCTTTATATTTACCAAAAGAAGGTAACAATTTGGTAGCTTACTACAAATCTACTTAGTAAATTCTTTGTGTATGAGATTTAAAAAAGTTAATCAAAGTAGGTGACTAAGAAAACTAATGGTGACTAAAGGATTTTCCCTGTCTAGGCTGCACACTCTGTTCTAAGGCTACAACTTTATGGCAGAAATGAACCTCCCCAAATTACCTATAATTATCTAAAAAGAACAAACATTATTTAAATTAAATGTTACAATGGAATTCAGAAATTTAATATTATATTTTGCTCAATGTATATTTTATTTGGCCTACTCTTTTATATGAAATATTCTAAAACAGAGAAAAGGATAGCTTATTATCTACTCACAAAGTACACAGAATTTTAAAACTGTAAAATCTAATGACTAAATGATCAAAGAGAAAAAAAAAAAACAAACACTTGCAGCATAGAGATGCAAGATCCCCAAATACAATCTTGGCAAATAAAATACATTAAAAAAATCATTTTCAAAAAGGATCCAGTTGTCTTTATCCCTAAAACAAGATTTGTAAAGTAATACAAAGTACTTATGTAATTCATTAAATAAAAGCATTGTCATAAAAATTTCCAAAAAAAGATTGAAGATATTTCATAAAACACAGTATCTACTTTTCAAAAATAACCTAAAATAAAAAGCTCTTTATTAGTGATTTATTTCTTAACATAATTAAAAAACATCTTAACTCAAAACCACTACTTGAAATCACTACTTCAACTCATCTGAGACAGAGATGAGCTAAAGTTTTTTTGTCACAACCAGAAATACTGGCAAGCAGGTCTAGAGATGAATCACAAGTGTGTAAGTATGGTAAAGAAAGAGAAAATATCACTCTTTAATAATAATAATTATATAACAAGCAAATTTCAATACTTAAAAAGAAATTCCTAGAGAAAATGAGTTTCATAAACATTGAAGATGTTTTAACACATAAGAAAAGTACTCTTCTAAAACTGTAGCCATAACTATGGCACAGAATGCTATATCATTGTTTTATGTGGTAGATGGGACCTGAAGTTGTTTTGTTTTAGAGAAAATACCAGCAGTACTTTTGGGTGCATCTTTGGCATATGAAAATACAAAGATGGGGAGGTCTTCTATTATACATACTCATTTATCTCTGTAAGATGATGTAGGTTCTAGCCATAATACGGTAACAGGAATTGTATTTCTCCTGCTTTAAACAACTAAGACATTGGTGTTACATGTATGTGCGCATAAATTATGTGAAGCAATTGTTTTGAGGCAGTGGCTAACAGATACCACAGCACTGTCCTTGAGAGAAAGGAAATACATGGTGGCAAGATCCACATTCACTCCGGCTTTCTGCCTGGAGGCACTTTTCAAACTAGGACACAAGAAAGTGGAATCCAAAGAGAGAGTACCAGCCTCACTGGGTGTTGGAAACAAAGACTGAAGATTGGAGCTGCTTAGGTAGTTGGAATTTGAAGGGCAGAGTGGCAGAAATAAGAAAGCTGCATAAAGGAGGAGCTCCAGAAACATGCCAAGAGATCTCTTTAAGTCTTTGGTTGAATACTAAATTGCCCATAAGCAAACACAAGATTATACAAAGTACGTCACAAACAGCAAGCAGAGGAGTACTGAGCTAAATGCAGATTCTGGTGATCGCACAGTACCAGGAAAGATAGTTGAATTTCTAACCAGAGGAAAGAGCCTGCTGAATATTCTGGTAAAACCTGTCACAAGCCTTAAAAGGATCAAGCTGACGTACCACTTAAGAAACTCTTTAAACACCTTTTGGATAAAGAGGACCAAATCCAGACACTCAGTGTCGCACTACAACGTCCAAGATATAATAAAAAAATGACCAGACAAGCAGCAGGAGAATAGAAACCATAACCAGTTGGAAAACAGATACAATCTTCAAATAAAGGAGTTCCCAATACAACATTCCAAGTTTCCAAAACAGGCCTCTGGGTCAATTTTCATGGTATTAGACCTGATATTCACTCTTTCATACACATCCCTTTTTTGTAGTGTCACATTTCACTTGAACTTTATCCTTTTCAAAACCCTCTAACTCTTCTTGGGGCCACCTGGGTGGCTCAGTTGGTTGAATGTCTGACTCTTGATTTCCGTTCAGGTCATGATCTCACTGTGAGACTGAGCCCACGCTGGGCTTTGCACTGACAGTGTGGGCTTGCAATTCTCTCTCCCTCTCTCTCTGCCCCTCCCCCAGCTCACACTTGCTGCTCTCTATCTCAAAATAAATAAAGCCTAAGAAAAAACCCTGTAACTCTTCTTTTCCTTTGTTTAATGAGATGTTCCATAGTTCCTCTGGTGTATGTTTTCCTTCATTGCAAGGAGTCAAGAAACCTGACTTTGCTGGACTACACATTTATCCTTGGTTTCAGACTAGGCCAGGCTCATAATAATTACTATGTCCACTAAAAATACACACGAAGGATGCTTATACTAGTGATAATAGCCCGAAACTGGAAACAAATCAAATGCCCATCAACCAAAGAATGGATAAATTATGATATGATCATACAATGAAATATGATTACTATGAAAACAATGATTGCTATACATGACATGAATTACTCCCACAGACATAATGTTGAGCAAAAGAAACCAAGCAAAAAGGGTGCATTTTGTATATCCTATTTATCTGAAGACCCAGATCAGCTAAAAACCAATCTATGGTGATAAAGGATCAGAACAGAGATTAGCCTGGGCAATGGAAAGGGCAAGAGGATATGAAGAAAGAAGGACATTGATTGTAATGGAGCATAAGGAAAGGAGCCTTCAGAGATTCTGATAATGTTCTATATTTTTAATCCCCAGATCAAAAATCAGTTTCATGAGTGTATACATATATAAAAATTCATCATGCAGTACACCTAAGCATTTTACTGTATGTAAGTTACCAGCTCAAATTTTAAACATGAAACAAAAAACTAAGAATAGAACTAACTAGGTGTGTATAAAATCTATTAAACAAATAAAAACAAAGCTATAAAATACTCTTGATGGACACGAAAGAAGACTCAAGAAAATTTAAAGATAAATCACCAATAAAATGACCTTCAACTTTACCAAATTTTTTCTGGTACTTAAAGCACAGAGCTTACTCCACGAAGACATTAGTACTCTGGTCATTCATGAAAGAACTAAGCCTTGAACTTACTTACCTCTGAAAAAGCCTATTTTAAGTTAAGAAGACAGACTACCTTATAGGTGTCGACTCTCCCAAAGTTAGTACGTGACCTTTTATGAGATCTCAGTAAAAACACTAGAATTTTTTTAACTAGATACATTGATTCTTAAGTTTATGTGGGGAGAATACAATAGCTAACTATCATAACAAAAGTGGGGGAGGTAGAGTGAGGGGAGTAGGAGGATAATTAGTCTTAACGATTTTAACAGGTATTATAAAGACATAATAATCAAATTATGCTATTCGCACATGACTAGACATAATAATGCAATAAGAGAATTTCTGGAAAGAATCCAAAAAAACATATGGTCATTTAGTACATCATAAAGGTAGCATGTCAAATCCATTAGTAAAAATATTAAGTTTTTAATAATTAGTATTTAGACAAATGGGTAGTCATGTAAAAAGAAACTAAAATTGTATACAAACTTTATACATCTTACCAAATAAATTAATACTGTATATCAACTATTAAATATTATAACAGTGAAAGTGTAAAAATACAAGAAAAAAATAATAGAATTCTTTTATAGCCTTAAAATCAGGAAGGCCTTGCTAAATATGACACAAAACCCAAAAGTTATAGAAGAAAATATAGATAAATTAGACTATATTAATTGAATATTTATATAACTGCATAAAATAAAGAAGATGGCTTTATAATGGAAGAGCAACTTTGCTACTTTTCTGTATGGTATTTGAAGTCCAGAGAGTTGATTTGGGATTAGATAAGAAGATAGCATAAGAAGTATCAGCAATCTGGGATTAACAAAGAGATAAATTACTGGTTTAACTAAGAAAAGCCTGATTGAATCAACTGATATAGGAAGGACATTCTAACTCCCCATTGACCTAAATTTCCAAAGATGTATAAAGCTAGAAATATTTGGTTTAAGAAAACTCAGACTTCAACAAAATGTTCATCTACAATAATTCTATTAGTCTATACATTTAATAACTTATATTCCTTCATTAGGGTTTATATATCTTATTTTATTGTAAACTTCTTTAAATCTTTTTTGAAACAAGTATACATTTAAGTCAATATACCTAAAACTTCTTCGCAAATTTGTTCTTCTAAATTAATGTGGCTAAAATGACAAATATAATTGATACCAAATATTTGTCAATGACAAATTTACAGAATAACAATCAATTTCCCCTTTTAAGTAGACATTTTAGAAAAGATACACCTCTCCTAGTAACCTAAAAAAACTGAAACCAACCCAAATGTCCAACAATCGGAAACTATCCAACTACAGTGTATTAACTCAATGAAAAAAGGAGGGCCAGACTAGTATGGGAAATGCTTCTGTGTTCAGTAAAAAAATTTATGCATAGCATAAATTCAGCCATGTAAAAACATACATGGAAAAACATGGAGGCAATTAACAAAAATATTACCTGTGGGTTGGTGCTGGGTGATGAGATTATGGGCAATGTTAATTTTCTATTTTTTTCCTCTTACAAATTTTCTACAATGAACATATATTACCTCTATAATTAGTAAGTAAACACCATTTAATTAAAAAATAAGAAAATCCCATTATAAACCAGAGAAACAACCTCTATTTTAAAGGTATTCTGATATGTTAAAGCATGTAGCCTCAGTTACTCTGAAATTTTATTATTCCAGTAAGACCCACGAGAACACCCAGCTCAACCCTCCGAGACCACCAATTGAAAATGTATACCAAACACATACAATTTATTTCTGAAGCTGTCCGTTCAGCTCTGGCATTCCTGTTTGTAGATCTAATGGTATGACGAATGATTGCATGGGGCTGTGAATATAAGCATAATATACACACTTTAAAAAATTTCAGTGATAAAGTTAAAAGGTCAAACTTTTTAACTAAATGATCATTTACTGACAAACATGACTACCTACTAATAAATTATGGGATAAACATAAACAATACAATGAACACTAACATATTTTAGGTTATTCACTTATTCTATGTTTATACTGTATGAAATATTGAAAAGATGCAAAGAAAATCAGAAATCTTATCTCCAAAGAGTTTATAATCTAGAAGTTAAGACACACAAATACTTAATGAGATTAGAAAATGGTCAATGCCATTCATTAAGATGATTACTATTAATGCCCAGATGAAAAAGAAATGACTTCCACCTGAAGGGGTATAGAAGTTCTTCATGACAGAGCTGTAATCTGCTCTAGGCCTCAAGGACAGTAGGTAATGGATGTGCAGCAGTGTGGGAAGCATTCTAGACAGCAGAGAGAATATGAACAAAGTGATGCAAGAAGAAAAGGAAATGGTAGCATTTAGGGGAATTGGAGTTGGTTATTATTTGGTGAAGATTAAGGGATGAGGTGACAAAGCTGGACAGACAGACTGGGGATGAGCCAGATCATGAAAGGCTCTGACTGCAAGGTGAGGACTCTCTATTTTATTTTCTCAAAGAAATTTTTTGAAGATTTTACAAAAAGGGTGTCAGACTTTAGAATAATTGGATAAGTGAGAAGATATGGAGGGGAGAAACACTGGATGCAGGGAGACTGAGTAAGGATACTGCAGTAAATCAAGTGAGAAGCTTGTTACTTTACACCCTTTGGTACAAGCTCCTGATCTCTTCAAACTATGCCTTCAGCTCAACTGCCACCTACCAAATTTCTAATGACTCACTCTCAATCACTGATGATGGACAGGAGCTCATATGTTTTTTCCTCTACTTCAAGACCCATCATCATACCAAGGGACTTCAAAAGCCCATTGTTTGGGACTTAAGTTTTCTGACCTCATCTCTAAAGACACTCTCCCAGATTTCAATGAACTCTTGATTGCTAAGATCACACCATGGACCCTCCCATCAGCTCTGACACTTGAACTCACACTATCTTCCAAACTTCTCAGCCTTCTGGCTCACTCTCATTTACTCCCATTACACTGCTTCCTGTTCACAATGGAATCCCAAGTCCATTAACCCATTAACCTTACTGTCCATCAGCATTTCTCTTATCTTCACTTTTCTTCTTAACCAGTTTGTATCCAGTGGTCCACAATTTCAAGCAATCTCTTGCCAGTATCCTAAATTCCCTTTGCCCCACTGTCCTTCAGTATTCTGGCATGCCAAAATGACACCTTAGATGAATTAAACTAACTACCTTTGTGTTTATATTGGGGATACAAATCACAACTGGAGGAAAGTTACCCAGCAGACCACAGAGAAAATTAATCTCATCTGAGGCTTCGACTTTGCCCCAAAACACTTCACTGTAATCATTTAACCCAACCATTCTCCTCAATTACTATTTCACACCTTCTCTTCCCACTCTTCAAGCCCACTCATTTTCTGTCAGGACTTTCAAGACATGATCTTGCCATTACTTCACAAGGAAAACCAGAATCATCAAATAGAAGATAACTTTGAACGACAACCTTCAACTATACTCCTCTCTAGTGCAAGATTAAAGCATTTCATTATCTAAGATCAAGCCTCCCATTATAATCTAGATCTCAGGCTGTCCTCCTTTCTCAGAGACTTTGCCTATTTACCTTGTTTCTCTTGAATCTTTCCTCTCCATCTACTGAATCCTTTTCATAAGCATTTAATCCTGTTCAAACTTACTTCCCCCAGATAAACAATAACTAAATAACTAAATAAATCCCCACCAACTCATTTTCCTCCAGCTACTACTGCTCAGCCTACCTCTCCCTTTCACAACTAAATTTCATAAATGTATTGCTATACTTATTTTCCAAACCACTCTAATCTAGCTTCACCTCTATAATTTGAATATTATCCTTTTAAAAAAGTATTTAAGCACCACCACCTAAATCCAAACACTTCTTTAACTTATCTTCTAGGCAATATTCTTGTTGAAAACTTCCCTCCTTCTTTTAATGGTCTTCATCAATCCTCTGCCATTCTTCTTAGCCTACTTGATTCTTAAATTTTGGGAGACATCTAGGATGCTGTCTGAGGCCCTCTCCTGTTTTCTCATTCTACATGCTTCCCTTGAGTGATTTACTCCTTAAGGTATCAACTACTTCTGTACTTAATGACTCCCAAATTTCTATCTATAGTCCAAACTTTTCTCCCCAAGCTACCACCACATATCTAATTTCTAGTGAGACGTCTCCATTTGGAAGTCTATTCAACATCAAAATTACTATACGTAAAACTTGAATTCATCTTTATTCCCAAGTCTGATTTTACTCTAGTGTTCCTACCTCAATAAATGGGGCGGCACTTTTAGGATCACCCAGCCGTTCAAATAAAAATCTAGGAGTAATCTCTTTTCACCCCCCACACTCCAACTCTTCAGAGAATCTCCATCCAATCTCCAATCTCCAACTCTCTTCAGAGAATTCTTTTACTGGTCCATTTTTCTCCATCCTTGTTATACTCCTAGTCTAAAACACCACCATCTCTATCCCAGATGACTTCAAAAGCCTCTTAGCAGATTTTCAGAAATGGAACCACCATTTTCAGGTCATAGAGATCTTTTAAAAATGCACATATAATTACATGTCACTCCTTTACCCTTTAATGGCTTCTACTGCCCTTTGATAAAGCCCAAAAATTTTAACATGGTTTGAAATGGCTAGTGTCTAGCTCTGTGACTTTATCTTCCACTATCCCCCTCCTTGTTTTCTGTTCGAACCAAACTATCTTTAGTTCCTCAAGTATACAGTCTTCTCTCTTATCCAGGCTTTCTAACATGCGATTATGCTCTCTGCTCAAAACAATTCTGCCTGCCCTCTTCCTCTAATTCCAATTTATCCTTCAGATTTTCAACTTACAGACCACTTCTGTAGCAAGTCCTTCTCTGTCCCTAAAATATGCCTCCATAGCATACTCTATATCCTGTTCCATAACAGTTATCACACTTGTGGTATTTCTGAGGTTCCTATGAGACTATACTATAAGTTCTTTCAAGGCAGGGACTGGGTCAATCTCATACACCATCGTGTCCCCAACTACCTGGCACAAGGATTTCAAGAACTGAGAAGTACAGTGATACCACATTAAATAGAAATAGAGAACTCAGAAGGTAAAGTGGATCTGGAAAGCCCAGCAAAATAATGTGGGGAATAAAAAAAAGAATCTGGTTAGTTATATAACCAGTGAAAGACAAACTGGGGAATCAAATAATATCAATTTCATATTGAAGTTACAATAATTTTAATAATTTTATTAAAATCTCATTATTACAAGTCTGCAAATGATAATTAAAATAAAAAAATCTATGAATAGTGAGTTTATTCAATATTTTCAGTTAAAGTTCATTTAACACTCAACAAAATATTCATTAGATACCTACTACAGGACAAGACTATGCTATACAGAAGGCAAGGATTAGTTTTTAAAGATTAGTTTTCAAAGATTATTTAGTGACTATTTCTATTAAACACATACACAGAAATGGTAGCATATTAACTAAAACAATAGGCTTTGGAGTTAGTGCCTTGGATCCAAATGCTGGTTCCACTACTTACTAGCCATATGATCTTGGGAAAATTACTTCTATTCTTTCTCTGCTGTTTCCTCATTTATAAAATGTGGATAGTAACAGAATCTGTTGTAAACTGTTTTGAGTATTTAATGAGTTAACATAAAAATTATCTAGCCTAATACTTGGTACACAATGACTCCCCAATGCGTTATTAGTAGTTATGACGATACTTATACAGTATAATTCAAAACTTAAGAACATAAAGTAAAACATTTCCTTCAACAAATAAATAACACAAAAAGTGTGGTCCTATTGTCTTGCCAGAAGTGAAGGTAGAGATACAAAAGGAAATAAAGGCATAAAGAGAAATGAGGACACAATCACAGAAATAAAAAGAAATCCTAAAAGGAGAGGAAGAGACACTGGTGGAAAAGTTCAGCTGTGCTTTATGCAAGCATAGTAGGTACCTGCTAATGGGCAGGAAGTCCCTCATTCGTGATTTACAAGTTTTGATGTTAAATATAATATATTCAAAAAGACTTCAGAATATTTTCAGAGAAGGAAAATGTAGGAATAGCTCTACATGTAATAATATATAATTGTCCTGAACAAGTATTGGAAAGGAGAAAATTTCTATTGGAACCTCAACTTTAAAAAAATATATTTATATTGTTAATAATCTGTATAATAGAGAAATAAAAAATGGCCAATTAGATTTCTAGAGAGTCTCTTCAGTGAAAAATAATATGTGCATGTGCTTTGGCTAAACTTTTGTTCTCTCGGTCCAAAGCAATGTTCCTAACCTCTTTTATTTCCTTAGAAATAGATGTACTTTCTCTTTAGAGAAAGATCAAGCTCTCACTACAGAATTTGAGGTTTGGGGAGAAGGGAAAGCACTTCCGGATTTCTGGGAGGGGAAAATGATCTGATTCTAATCTTAGCTACCTCTCAACTTTTGGCAAACCAACTATGAAAAGAAAATGATATAAATGGTTTTAATTAGATTAGTAATCCTAGTTCTTTCCAGAAAAAGTGTCAACCAGTTATTTATGTAATACCACAATTTTTTTTTTAAAGTACTACCTGGTAATTATATGCAGGGTAAGTTTAGTTTACATTGCTAATTAATCTTTGTAGCTAAATCTGTTGTAACTAACTTAAAAAAGAGTAAATTAGAAAATAAACATTAAGGCCATATTAAATATTTATTTTCAAATATTAGACTGAAAACCTCTTTACCTCAAAGTCATCATCATCTCCTTCAGTGTAGTGTGCATGGTTGTCTGGATTATTTACTTTGTCCAGCAGTTCAACTGCGAGGGCCCTAGAGAGACCTGGCTGCCCTACAAATGTATGCTAAGTCAAAACAAAACAAAACAAAACAAAACAAAACTTCATGAATATGCTTTTACATCAATGGTTCGTAGAAAATGTTATTTGTACTTTTTCATTCAGTAACTATCAAAAACAAGCATATGGAAGCCTACTAATACAAATAAATTAGAGAACGTACTAGTAAAAGTATCAGAGAAACCATAATTGTATATTATAAAACTGCAGCACCCTTGTGGAGTAAGTTTATGACATGAATCTTTTTTTTTTTAAATTTTAAGTAGGTTTCATGCCCAACATAGGGCTTGAACTCATGGCCCTGAGATTAAGAGTCACATCCTCTACTCACTGAGCCAGCCAGGCACCCCAACATGAATAATTTTTCTAAGTTATCTATATTAGGTTGTAAAATTGCAACCTTGGCTATAACAACTGACATTCATTACTCATGTCACTATAGTGATATATATGCAAATGAATATCACATCATAATAAGAAAAAAGCATGTGTATTCCATATATGCATACATTTAATTTAGTAACATTATGTAAATGTAAAAAGACAAACAGTTAAATTTTGATATTTAAATAAAGTTTCCTTAAATTGTTGTAATCATGAACTTTTTCTAAAAATATTTTACAAATACATATATACACAGAACATTCTATATTTACATAAGAAACCGAAAAAGGCAATTAATTTTAGGTGATAGCAACATTTTTAAGAGTTTTCTCTAAGGCAGGGGTTGGCAAACTAAAGCCCATGGGCAAAACCTGGGGCACTGCCTCTTTTTGTGAATAAAGTTTTGAGTATTAAAGCCATGCCCATTCAATTGTACTGTCTTTGGTAGCTTTTGTGCTTCAATGGCAAAACTGAGTAGTTGCTACAGAGACTGTATGGCCCCAAAGCCCAAGACATTTACTACCTGGCTCTTCCCAAAAAGTTTGCAGACCCCTGCAGTAAGAGATCACTATATTTTTATATTAAAAATCTTAAATACTTTGTTCGAGTGATATACCTACTTACTGCACTGACTACAGAAAATTCCCCTATAATTTCAATGACTTACAGTCAGAAGTCTTTCAGCAGTTGGTCTTTTTTTGGGGTTTTTGGTTAGTGCTATTTTGACAAAATTATGGAATGTTGATGACCTTCAAATAAAAAGAGACATGTACAAAAATATTTCACTAATATTAGTTTTTTAATGTTACTAAATAAAACTAACTTATAAGCAGTCAGAAAGTCTGAAACACATGATTTTTCTTAGACCTCTTAGCTCTATATAAGCAAAAAAACAAGACCCAAAGAACAGTATACCCCTTGAAAACAGGTGTCAGTTTCATCGATTAAGTAAAATGAAATTAGTTACAAGAAATAGTAACATACCATCTCTAAAAAATACACAAAAAACTAGAAATGGGTATTATAGGATTTAAAATCTAGTATTTATTCTAGGTGCCACTTAGGAATCAAAATGGCTTTTTCCCACTGCTTAATTTATAAAATATATAAATGTTTTCCTATACCAGAAGAATGGCATGGAGGTAGGATTGGTAATGTAAAAGATTATTTAAATCATTATAAGGTCACTGAATTTCTTAGGAACAAGGGCATCCACACAGCAGCTCTCTTGCAGAGAAATCAAATCACTGCATTACATTTGGTGGCTTGTGGCGGAGATAACGTGGAACCAGAGAGTACCTGAGATTGGCAAAATACTCCAATGGTAACAGCCTGTGGTCATTCATTCCTGAATGAATATTGAGTCATTCCTGCCATAAAGCCCTCCAGTTCCAATTGCTTAGGAACTTAGGGTAACAAGAATCAGGAAGAAACTCTTATCAACACAAAAGAATACAGCCACAGTAGGATATAAACTCCTTTATTTCCAGTGTGATTTTCCTTTCACTCCTGGCATCATCTCCAGAATGTCCCGGCTCCTAAGTAATACTTTGCGCAGACAGGTCAATAAAACATAAAACAGTAGTTCAGAACCTGTTTAGGGGACAGGTCTTTTAAAATATGAAACAAGATATGGACTGTCTCCCTAGAAGAATATACATACAGAATTTGGGGAACCCATGTACCTCCCACACCAAAAGATCCATGAAATCTAGATGAAGATTGGAAACTTTTATTTGCATGGTTTCTTTTATTAAATGCATGGGAATACATTACCAGAAAAATAATTTTCAATTTTTATCATCCAATTAAAGATATCCTAATGGACTTTAAGAAAAGGCAAACTGCTTTACTTAGAGAAAGAAGAGATTAGGATGAAAATAAATAGTAAAATTTTGAATATTAGGTAAGGAAGGTAGAGAAAAATCAACAGTGATTAAGTGTCATGGTATCTGGAAACCTTTTCATATCACCTTCCATAAAAGTTAACATATAATTAACAAGTAACAGAATGCAAGGCAAATATATAAATCTCCAAATTTTTAATATACCCATTTCCAATCCTTTCCTCACCACACCTCTTACCCAAGCCTCCAAAACACTAAGAAAATGACCAGAGTTTTACCAGAGCAGGAGATTATAAAAATCTTTTGGACTGACATGGGCTTGTTCTTATTCCTTGTTACTCTAAGTTCCTAAGCAACTGGAACTGTCAAGAATATAACCCAGATCCTGGCCACAGCTCTGTGAGTAAATTAGATATGTAACTGCAAGTAAACTATTTAAAGGCTCTGGACTTCAGTTTCATCATTTTTCCAAAATATAATTTATTGTCAAATTGGCTAACATAGAGTGTGTACAGTGTGCTCTTGGTTTTAGGGGTAGATTCCTGAGGTTCATCGCTTATATACAACACCCAGTGCTCATCCCAACAAGCGCCCTCCTCAATGCCCATCACCCATCTTCCCCTCTTCTCCACCCCACCCTCCCCCATCAACCCTCAGTTTGTTCTCTGTACTTAAAAAGTCTCTTATGGTTTGCCTCCCTCCCTGTTTGTAACTATTTTTTTTTCCCCTTCCCTTCCCCCATGGTCTTCTGTTAAGTTTCTCAAGTTCCACATATGAGTGAAAATGTATGGTATCTGTCTTTCTCTGAATGACTTATTTCATTTAGCATAATACCTTCCAGTTCCATCCACACTGCTGCAATTCAGTTTCATCACTTATAAGAGAACTGAACCTATCTGCTTTCCAACGGCAAAATTCTATAAATCTATATATTCATTAACTTACCATTTTGTTTTGTCCTTTAGTTTTGGAGGCTGAAAATTACTTTTTGACATTAAGAAGAGGGCCCTGGAATAAAAATTTCAGTTAAAGGGCAATATTGAAATACTTTGATTACCTCATCTAATAATCAGAATGAATATTCTGTAATCCATTTACAAATTACTACATACGTAGACACTGATGAACAGTGGTATGGAATATGAAAATTAATTTAAGATTTTACTTATTTATTAAGTTTATTGATAATGTAGTTTTATGTATGTACATATCTATGTATGTTATCTCTACGCCCAACATGGGGCTCAAATTCACAGCCCCGAGATTAAGAGTCTCATGCTCTATAAACTGAGCCAGACAGGAGCCCCTGGACACTAAATTTTTATATTTTAGATAGCCAATAGATATTTCATTTTCTTTCTTTTTTAAATTTTTTATTTTTAATTTTTTTAATATATGAAATTTATTGTCAAATTGGTTTCCATAAAACACCCAGTGCTCATCCCAAAAGATGCCCTCTTCAATGCCCATCACCTAGATATGTCATTTTCAAACAAGCTCTTATTCATAAGGCAAAGCTACCAAATATTAGAGAAGAATTTTATCACTATACTTTTAACATATATAACTAATATTATATCTTAGATATAAGCATGTATAGTAATTAAGTATCATTCTATAACACAGAGATGATATGTTACTCTAACATTAGGTTGTATGCTTAGTGGAAGATTTGCCTCTATAATTGTCTTGGGTATACAAGCAAATTATATCTACTTCCTAGTCTGTTCCCCTCTTTTGGACAATAACTTTCCAGATTCTCTCATTATGAATAATACAGAAATCAACCTGCAAGAGGACTTTCTTTCAGTATGAATTCACCTTTGACTCATTTTCTAGGGACTCTGGGGGTAGAAGGATGGAAGATTTAAGAAAAGTTCTAAAATGCTCTATTTCAGTTTTTCCAACAAAACCCTTTATAGGTTTCCAAGCAAACCCATCTTTTTTTAATAAATTTTTATTTTTTTATGTTTTATTTATTTTTGAGGGAGAGAGAGACAGAGCATGAGCAGGGGAGGGGCAGAGAGAGAGGGAGACACAGAATCTGAAGCAGGCTCCAGACTCCGAGCTGTCAGCACAGAGCCCGATGTGGGGCTCGAACTCACAAACTATGAGATTACGACCTGAGACCAAGTTGGACGCTTAATCAACTGAGCCACCCAGGCGCCCCCAAACTCGGTTTTAAATACCAAAGAAGTTTATCTTTTTAAAGATGAAATGATTCATATATAAAGTTTATATTCTTACAACTGTGAGGCATTCTTTTAAATCTGCTCTTCTTTAGTCTTTATCTAAATGCTAACCAATAATTAGGTAATAATAGATTGTTTTTTCACTAATAATCAATTTTCCATGTTGCTTTGGTTTATGCATGTGTAACAGCTGCCTTTAACTGTTGAAAATTTTTGCTTTTAATTCATTAAAAAATTAAGAAAAAAGATTAATTCACCAACTATTGGACATTCAGATTTTTTTCCACTGTTAACCTGGAATGAATAATTCTTAGCTTTTTTTCCCCTTGGGTTATTTCCTAAGTATAATTTTCTAAGTAGTAGAATCACAGAAACATTTGTACTGCTCCTAACAAGTAACATCCTAAAGGTCTGTACATAATGGCATTCCAACAAAAAGTAGGTATCTTTTAACTTTTGTATCTTTAGTTACTTGAGAAGTCAAATAGTTTTCCAAGTTTCTTTGTATTTGGTACTTGCTCATTAACAGTCTATCTTTTGCCTTCAGAGTCTCTAAATAAATTCCTTATGTACATATACATATATACTAATCCATTGTCTATCTTGCTAGAAGGATACTTTCTGCACTCTGTTGATTTTCTTTTCAACTTTATACTGTTTTCAACTTTATACTTTAAAAGCTTAAATTTTAGCTCAATTCATCTTTTACTTCAAAATATAAAAACACTTTCAAAGGCCATCAAATATTTTTTTGAGAGACAATATACCCTAAAATGTAAATAATAATTATACTAAGCGTAACTACCTCTTAATTATCCCTAGACAAAATAAACAAAATCAAAAAAAGAATAGAAAAAAAATGTCACCTACATCCTATCATTTGCTCATAATTCCACTTGGAACAGAAAAAGAAACAATTGATGGAAGAATGTAAAGACCTAAAAAAAAACTTTACAAATGATAACTGCTATATCTAGTATGATTAAGGGAGATTTGCTTAATGAAACAGCTTTACACTTGATCTTAGCCAAAAGGCCGAGAAGCGATGATGAAACAGCTTTAAATAGTACAGATGATTCACTCCACGTTGTCTTAGGAAACAACACAAGAGAGCAGGTATTGGGTGCAACTGATTACCCCTAAGTCCTTTACAACACCTTTACTATTTCAACATACTTGCAAATGAGCTGGAAATACTCAAGTTATCAATATTTCATTCTCCCCAAAGACTTCATTAATAACTGCATAATTGTAAATAGTGAGAACACCTCATTGGATGGAGATCAAACATAGGTGGTTGAAGCTCTCCAAGTTCAATTGCTGTTATTCCTACTGCCCAGATATCACAGAGTTGGTTGTAGCCGCCATTCTTTTCTACTGCTGCAACTTCTGGGGCCATCCTAGAAGGAATCAGTGAATATAACATTTTTATTTTTTAAAAATGATATGAAATCTGCTCTTTTTTGTTATATTCACTCAAGAGAAATGAGGGAAAGAGGCTGAGAGACATTTACTAGGAAAGACTTATTAAGACCACATGTATAAAGATATATTCTTTTCAAACTCATCACTTAAAAATCTTCCATCTTCTCTGAAGACTAGTGCTCTGAGGAAAAATTTGGTTGTCTTACTTTAGTTTCTGTTTTGTGAATCTTGTCATATAATATGGGAAAAGAAAGAATACCTAAATCCCCATGAAGGTCAGAAATGCTTCCAAAGGAGGTGAGACTTGAGAATGAATCAGCAGGGAGGTAAGGTGAGTGAGGAGCCTCAACATTTTAGTTAGAGGAAACAAGTGCAAATACAGGGAGACAGGAAAAGAGCACGGGACATCTGGAAAGGTGACAGGACAATGCTACTCAATGTATGACCCACAGACAGGTATGGAGCCATAAGCTGCTTGTTAGGAGTCTATGATAAGTACAGAAACTGAGAGTATTAACTCTTGTCCAAATACATGATCACTTTTTAGTAATTCAGTCTGGGATGAATTTATTTTATAAAAGTTTGAGAGGATTTAAAAAGTATTTGCAAAATGAACCTCAGACATAGGAGCTAGGTAATGAATGCCCTACTGATTATACAATGAAGTTTAGATTTTGTTGTGAAAATGCAAGATTTAATTTTGGATATAAACTTGTTCTGAAACTCATGGCAATAGGAAGGACAGTATGAGAGGAGCTAACACCAAAGTCAGGTGAATGAGTTGGAAGACAATTTCAAAAATACAAGGGAAAAATGATAAATGACTTTTCAAAGGCAGTGGCAGAGGGGACTGAATGAAAGGGGTTGACTGAAGAGACTGATACAAGTATAAAATGCTTGTGGATATTGAAGTAGAGCTATTATCAAACAACTGTGAATATATCTAAGATTAAAGGTCAACTTAGTGGCTGAGTTGGAGTTACCTGTTTGGGATTCAGTGGTTTATAATGATGGCATTTGATGTTATAAAGTATAGATATTACTAAGGGGAAATATTCTTTTTTTAATGTTTACTATTTTAAAATTAATTTATATTGATATTAAATATCCACACAGAAGCTGTTTTTATAAGTATTTGGATTACACAAAGTTATATAACACAGTATCACTCAACCTAAAGGTGGTTAAGAACACAAAGTATGTATACTAAAAATGTCTGCTATAAGCAAGTACTAAATACATAAAAATGGATATAGGAGTAAAGAGAAGAAAATGATCATTAGTATGGAACAAAACGACTAAAGGCAAGTCTCAGAGAGGAAAGTTGAGCTGGAACCCAGAGAGAGCATATGTGTTTTATCTCTTCTGCCCACTAGAATCAGTTAGGGGTGGACAACTGGAGCACCAAGTTGACCAAGAGTGTTACACTTCCTGGCTCAGTGGAAGGCAGAGAGTGATCAATCAGTCTGCCACAGCTGAAGAAAGGCAGAGCGTGTGACACTTTTAAGACAGGGCAGGACTTGAGGGAGAGTTAAGATGGCGGAGAAGTAGAGAACAGGGATTTCTCTCATCCCTCAAACACAGCTGTATTAAGGTCAGAACACTTGGAACACCCAGGAAATCAATAGCGGGAGTGACAGGAAGATCTCCACAGGTGGAGGGAGACAGCTTGGCAGACAGAGGTGCAAGTATGCGAACTGGGGGAGATAAGAGTGTAGGCATGGAGGAGAGAGAACCACTTCTGTGGAGAGACAAAAGGGAGAGAAAGGCTGTGGAACCACGGTACACCAGAATGGGGTCCTGGGGAGGTGGGGTGCAGGCTCCTTTAAGACATCGGTTTTGAATCCCAGCTGAGTGCCTAAGAGGCCGGGAGACTGCGGAGCAGGACAGTCTATTCCCACAGTGTCTATTCCCACACTATTCTGTGAGGGCTGCCTGAACAGAGTAGTTTGAGATACTCAGAGGAGCAAAGATTGGGGTGTCACCACTTTTTTCTCCATCACCAACATGGTGGGGCTTCAGGAAACAGCACGGCAGCCTCCACTGGAGGTGGGATCAATTACAACAAACCCTGCCACTCTGTGCCTGGCAA